>NC_089140.1:152751364-153051364 GCF_009819655.1 Sylvia atricapilla
CCACCCAGGAAGGTGACAGAGCCCACCCAGCCGGGCTGAGCCCACCCAGGAGGGTGAGAGGGGCTCTCAGGAGCCCACCCAGGAAGGTGGGGGAAGTCTCAGGAGCCCACCCAGCCGGGCTGAGCCCACCCAGAGAGGTCAGGGGGGATTCAGGAGCCCACCCAGGGAGGTGAGGGAGGGTTCAGGAGCCCACCCAGGGAGGTCTCAGGAGCCCACCCAGCAAGATGTGCCCACCCAGGAAGGTCAGGGGGCTCTCAGGAGCCCACCCAGGAGAGTGACAGAGCCCACCCAGCCGGGCTGTGCCCACCCAGGGAGGTGAGGAGAGGTATCAGGAGCCCACCCAGGAGGGTGACAGAGCCCACCCAGGCAGGCTGAGCCCACCCAGGGAGGTCAGGAGAGGTCTCAGGAGCCCACCCAGCCGGGCTGAGCCCACCCAGGGAGGTCAGGGGGGTTCAGGAGCCCACCCAGCCGGGCTGAGCCCACCCAGAAAGGTCAGGGGGGTTCAGGAGCCCACCCAGCCGGGCTGAGCCCACCCAGAAAGGTCAGGGGGGTTCAGGAGCCCACCCAGCCGGGCTGAGCCCACCCAGGGAGGTCAGGGGAGATCTCAGGAGCCCACCCAGCCAGGCTGAGCCCACCCAGGGAGGTGACAGAGCCCACCCAGGATGGTCTCAGGAGCCCACCCAGGCAGGCTGAGCCCACCCAGCGAGGTCAGGGGGATTCAGGAGCCCACCCAGGGAGGTGAGGGAGGGTTCAGGAGCCCACCCAGCAGGGTTGAGCCCACCCAGGAGGGTGACAGAGCCCACCCAGGGAGGTGACAGAGCCCACCCAGCCGGGCTGAGCCCACCCAGAAAGGTCAGGGGGGTTCAGGAGCCCACCCAGGCAGGCTGAGCCCACCCAGCGAGGTCAGGGGGCTCTCAGGCTCTCACCTCGTGCGCTTTGAAGGCTTTCTTGTCGGTGAAGAGCAGCTCGTTCCACACCACCTCCACGCCCTCCTCCGTGTCCATGGCCAGGAAGGTGCTCTGGATGCCGGGCATGTTCCCCTGGTTCACCTGGCCGGAGGGAAAGGTCGGAGGGATGGTGACACCTCCTGCTGCACAGGCAGCTCACCAAAAAACATATTAAAAAATCCATTTTCTTCCACAATGATGGACGCTGACACTTCCCAGAGCGAACGCACAAATAAATCAATTAAAAAAATAAGAAATAAACCAGCCAAAAATAAGAAAGAAACCCGATTCCTGCCCGGGAAGAGCAGAGTCTCCACGCTCTCACAACACAGCAGCGTGGCACTGTCCTATAAATAAAGAAGTTTTGGAATGAGGGTCCCTGGGGCGGCGAACTGGAGCGTGGAGCAAAGGCCCAGGCAGCCCTGTCCTGTCTGGGCCAGGAGGGAGCAGCAGAAGCCCTGGAGCAGGTCCTGAGCTGGCCCCTGGTGGCTGTGACAGTCCTGCACGGTTGGGGACCTGCCCTGTGCCCCCATCCCAGCAGCCCCGGGGGACCCACCAGTGAAAATCACAAAATCTGGACAAACCAAAGCCACCACATCATCTCTGGACATCCTGAGGAGCTCGGGGGCAGCTCCGGGATCTGTCCCATCCCCAGAGGTCACACACCCCCAGGTCTGTGTGTGCTGCCCCGTGTGCGGAGCAGCTCTGAGGGTGTCCCCTCCGCAGGTGACATCCTGCACGGTCCCTCCCGGTCCCCA
Organism: Sylvia atricapilla; assembly: GCF_009819655.1. Taxonomy (NCBI): domain Eukaryota; kingdom Metazoa; phylum Chordata; class Aves; order Passeriformes; family Sylviidae; genus Sylvia; species Sylvia atricapilla. The sequence goes on from NC_089140.1 coordinate 152,753,070, forward strand.
AACCAGCCACAAACATCCGGGTTAACCCTCCAAGGCTCAGACCCCCAGGACAGAGCTCCTGCCTGCTGCATCCTGCCCCAAAGCATCCCTGCAGCCCTCCCCGCTGCTCCTGCCCCTTCCTGTGGGGCTGGGGACACGGGGGACACCCCGGGCCTGGGGCTGTGCCAGCTCTGTGAGCAGGGTCACAGTGCCCACTCCAGCTGCCAGGGAAAAGGGGCAGAGTCCTGCTGCTCCCCGGGCGGGTACGTGGTGGGCTGGGGGCTCATCCCACTGCTGGGGCTCATCCCCACGGAATGCTGGGGCTGGTCCCAGTGCCCGGGTTTGGGGCTTATCCCAGTGCTGGGGCTCAGCCCCACGGAATGCTGGGGCTCATCCCACTGCTGGGGCTCAGCCCCACGGAATGCTGGGGCTCATCCCATTGCTGGGGCTCATCCCAGAGCCCGAGTTTGGGGCTCAGCCCACTGCTGGGGTTCATCCCAATGCCCGGGTTTGGGGTTCATCCCAGTGCTGGGGTTCATCCTGCTGCTGGGGTTCATCCCAGAGCCCAGGTTTGGGGTTCATCCCAGTGCTGGGGTTCATCCCAGAGCCCGGGTTTGGGGCTGGTCCTGCAGCCAGGGCTGGTCCCACCCCTGGGGTTCATCCCAGTGCCTGGGTTTGGGGTTCATCCCAGTGCTGGGGTTCATCCCAGTGCCCGAGTGTGGAGTTCCTGGAGCCCCTCGAGGTCTTACCCAGGGTCTGGCTTTGGAAGGATTCACCACAGAGACTTCCCAGCAGGACTAAAGAGAACACACTGCCCCCATCCCATTCGCCCCGATGCCCGGATTCTCGTGGTCTCTCCTTTCCCTGACGATCCTTTGGCTGTGGGACCCCGGTTCCTACAGGTCACTGACCCCGCCTGCCCCTTGTACCCCCCCCGTGCCCCCAGGTCACTGGCTGCTGACCCCATACTTAAACTGGTACACGGCACATGGGTTTTACACGGGTCTTTTGTTCCTGATGCCCTTCGGCGCCTCGAATAAACCTCGCTGGCACTTTATCATACAAAAGGCCCTTGCTGCCTCTCCTTGCTGAGCTGGCCTCGGGGCCTGTGTGGATGTGTGAGCCGGATTGCTTTGCCTCAATTTCCCCCAAGAGGCTTTTCCACGGGAGAGGCTTATTGGGATCAAGGCTTCAGCTCCACTCCTAAAGGACACGCTGCTACACCCGGGTTTGGGGTTCATCCCACTGCTGGGGTTTATCTCAGTGCCTGGGTTTGGGGTTCATCCCACTGCTGGGGTTCACCCCAGAGCCCGGGTTTGGGGCTCATCCTGCAGCCAAGGCTGGTCTAACTGCTGGGGTTTATCCCAGAGCCCAGATTTGGGGCTCATCCCACTGCTGGGGCTCATCCCCACGGACTGCTGGGGCTCATTCTGCAGCCAGGGCTGGTCCCAGTGCTGGGGCTCATCCCACAGCCCGGATTTGGGGCTGGTCCTGCAGCCAGGGCTGGTCTCACTGCTGGGGTTTATCCCAGAGCCCAGATTTGGGGCTCATCCCAGAGCCTGGGCTCATCCTGCTGCTGGGGTTTATCCCAGTGCCAGGGGGCTCACTCCACTGCTGGGGCTCATCCCACTGCTGGGGCTCATCCCCACGGACCGCTGGGGCTCATTCTGCAGCCAGGGCTGGTCCCACCGCTGGGGTTCTTCCCAGTGCCCGGGTTTGGGGTTCATCCCACTGCTGGGGCTCATCTCACTGTCCAGGCTTGGGGTTCATCCTGCTGCTGGGGCCAGTCCCAGTGTCAGGGGGCTCATCCCACTGCTGGGGTTCATCCCAGAGCTGGGGCTCAGCCCACTGCTGGGGCTGGTCCTGCTGTTGGGACTCATCCTGCTGCTGGGGCTGGTCCCAGTGCCAGGGGGCTCAGCCCACTGCTGGGGCTCATCCCCACGGAATGCTGGGGCTCATCCTGCTGCTGGGGCTGGACCCACCCCTGGGGTTCATCCCAGTGCCCGGGTTTGGGGCTCATCCCAGTGCTGGGGTTCATCCCAGAGCCCCGGCTGGGGCTGGTCCTGCAGCCAGGGCTGGTCTCACTGCTGGGGTTCATCCCAGAGCCCAGATTTGGGGCTCATCCCAGAGCCCGGGCTCATCCTGCTGCTGGGGTTTATCCCAGTGCCAGGGGGCTCATCCCACTGCTGGAGCTCATCCCCACGGACTGCTGGAGCTCATCCTGCAGCCAGGGCTGGTCCCACCCCTGGGGTTCATCCTGGGTTCACCCCAGAGCCTGGATTTGGGGTTCATCCCAGTGCTGGAGTTCATCCCAGAGCCCGGGTTTGGGGCTCATCCCACTGCTGGGGTTTATCCCAGTGCCCGGATTTGGGGTTCATCCCACTGCTGGGGTTTATCCCAGTGCCCGGATTTGGGGTTCATCCCACTGCTGGGGCTCACCCCAGAGCCTGGATTTGGGGCTGGTCCTGCAGCCAAGGCTGGTCTAACTGCTGGGGTTTATCCCAGAGCCCAGATTTGGGGCTCATCCCACTGCTGGGGCTCATCCCCACGGACTGCTGGGGCTTATTCTGCAGCCAGGGCTGGTCCCACCCCTGGGGTTCATCCCAGGGCCTGGGTTTGGGGTTCATTCCAGTTCTGGGGCTCATCCCAGTTCCCGGGTTTGGGGTTCATCCCAGTGCTGGGGCTCATCCCAGAGCCCGGGTTGGGGCTGGTCCTGCAGCAGAGCCGGTCCCTGCGGGGCTCGGGGCGGGTCCCCACGGGGCTGGGGACAGCCGTGGGACAGCCGTGGGGCAGCCGTGGGGCAGCCGTGGGCGCTCGGCAGCCCCGGCCCATCAGCAGGGCACGCCCGAGGCAGTTCACAGCTCACGGCGCAGTTCCTGCCGCGGTCACACAAAACACCTGCCCCTTGTTCCGCCGGGCGCCGGCTCCGCACACAGCCCAGCACGGACCGAGAGGGACGCGGCCACCGCCCTCCCAGTGATCCCAGTGATCCCAGCGATCCCAGAGATCACAGAGATCCCAGAGATCCCAGACATAACAGAGATCCCCATGATCCCAGAGGCCCCCAGAGATCCCAGTGATCCCAGCGATCCCAGTGATCCCAGTGACCCCAGAGATCCCCGTGATCCCAGTGATCACTGAGATCCCAGAAATCACAGAGATCCCAGAGATCCCGGCGATCCCAGTGACCCCAGTGACCCCCAGAGATCCCAGTGATCACAGCAATCCCAGTGATCTCAGAGATCCCAATGACCCCAGTGATCCCAGTGACCCCAATGACCCCAATGACCCCAATGACCCCCAACAATCCTAGTGACCCCAGTGACCCCAGTGACCCCAGCAATCCCAGTGCACACACAGCCGCAGTGGGAACCACAGGACTGGAATCACTGACGGCTTTGGGTTGGAGGGACCTCAAAGCCCATCTCACCCTGGTGACGCACAGCAGGAGCTCGGGGGTCTCCCTCCTGGCTCCAAACGAGCTGCGTCCTGAGCCCCGGGGCCATCAGGAGCTCAGGAGACCCTCCTGCTGTGTTCTGAGCCCCAGGGCCATCAGGAACCCAGGGGGTTCCACTCATGTTCTGAGCCCAGGGCCATCAGGAGCCCGGGGGTCTGTCCCATTGTGTTCTGAGCCCCAGGGCCATCAGGAGCTCAGGGGTTCCTCCTGCTGTGTTCTGAGCCCCAGGACCACCAGGAGCCCGGGGGTCTCTCTGTTGTGTTCTGAGCCCCAGGGCCATCAGGAGCCCGGGGGTCTCTCTGTTGTGTTCTGAGCCCCGGGGCCATCAGGAGCTCAGGGGTCTCTCTGTTATGTTCTGAGCCCCGGGGCCATCAGGAGCCCGTTCTGAGCCCCAGGGCCATCAGGAGCCCAGGGGGTTCCACTCATGTTCTGAGCCCAGGGCCATCAGGAGCTCAGGGGTCTCTCTGTTATGTTCTGAGCCCCAGGGCCATCAGGAGCTCAGGAGACACTCCCGGTGTGTTCTGATCCCCGGGGCCATCAGGAGCTCAGGGGACACTCCCGGTGTGTTCTGAGCCCCAGGGCCATCAGGAGCCCGAGGGTCTCTCCTGCTCCGTTCTGAGCCCCAGGGCCATCAGGAGCTCAGGGGTCTCTCTGTTATGTTCTGAGCCCCAGGGCCATCAGGAGCTCAGGGGACACTCCCGGTGTGTTCTGATCCCCAGGGCCATCAGGAGCTCAGGGGTCTCTCTGTTGTGTTCTGAGCCCCTGGGGCCGCTCGGGGCTCGGGCAGTGGCTCTGCCGGGATCCGGGAGCCTCGGGAACCGGACGGGTGGAACATTTCCCCGCCCCGCGCGGACACGGACGTGCTCCGGCTTGTGCTGGGTGAGAGCAGAGCTGATCCTCAGCAGCTGCTCCCGGCCCGAGCTCCGGCCGGGCCGCCAGGAATAAATAAACGCGGCTTTTTCCGCACGGCCTGAGCGGGACAAAGGGCAGTGGCGCAGGTCGCCGTGGGGTTATCCCTCGTGGGTTATCACCCGTGGGTTATCCCCCATGGTTTATCACCTCTGGGTTATCCCCAGGTTATCACCCGTGGGTTATCCCCTGTGGGTTATCCCCTGTGGGTTATCACTCGTGGGTTATCGATATCCCCGAGGTGATCCCTTGTGGATTATACCCCGTGGGTTATTTACCCACCGAGGTTATCCCCTGTGGATTATCCCCCGTGGGTTATCGATAGCCCCCCGAGGTTATCCCCCGTGGGTTATCGATACCCCCTGTGCAATATCCCCCGTGGGTTATTGATACCCCATGTGGATTATCCCCGGTGGGTTATCAATACCCCCGAGGTTATCCCCTGTGGATTATCCCCCGTGGGTTATCGATACCCCCTGTGGATTATCCCCCGTGGGTTATCGATACCCCCTGTGGATTATCCCCCGAGGGTTATCAATAACCCCGAGGTGATCCTCTGTGGATTATCCCCCGTGGATTATCGATATCCCCTGTGGATTATCCCCTGTGGGTTATCGATATCCCCTGTGGATTACCCCCGTGGGTTATCAATATCCCCCGTGGATTATCCCCTGTGGGTTATCGATACCCCCTGTGGATTGTCCCCGGGTGGGTTATCAATACCCCCGAGGTTATTCCCTGTGGATTATCCCCCGTGGGTTATCGATACCCCCTGTGAATTATCCCCTGTGGATTATCGATACCCCCCGAGGTTATCCCCTGTGGATTATCGATTCCCTCGAGGTTATCCCCTGTGGATTATTCCCGGGTGGGTTATCAATACCCCCGAGGTTATCCTCTGTGGATTATCCCCGGTGGGTTATCGATATCCCCTGTGAGTTATCGATACCCCCTGTGGATTATCCCCTGTGGATTATCGATACCCCCTGTGGAATATCCCCCGTGGGTTATTTACCGCGGAGGTTATCCCCTGTGGATTATCCCCCGTGGGCTATCCATACCCCCGAGGTTATCCCCTGTGGATTATCCCTCGGTGGGTTATCCATATCCCCCGAGGTTATCCCCTGTGCAATATCCCCCGTGGATTATCGATATCCCCTGTGGAATATCCCCGGTGGGTTATCCATACCCCCGAGGTTCTCCCCTGTGGATTATCCCCCGTGGATTATCAATACCCCCGGAGGTTATCCCCTGTGGATTGTCCCCCGTGGGTTATCGATACCCCCCGGAGGTTATCCCCTGTGGATTATCCCCCGTGGGTTACCGATATCCCCTGTGGATTTTCCCCCGTGGTTTATCCATACCCCCGAGGTTCTCCCCTGTGGATTATCCCCGGTGGGTTATCAATACCCCCGAGGTTATCCCCTGTGGATTATCCCCTGTGGAATATCCCCCGTGGGTTATTTACCCCGGAGGTTATCCTCTGTGGATTATCCCCCGTGGATTATCGATACCCCCGAGGTTATCCCCTGTGGATTATCCCCCGTGGGTTATCGATACCCCCCGAGGGTATCCCCCGAGGGTTATCCCCTGTGAGTTATCGATATCCCCTGTGGATTGTCCCCGGGTGGGTTATCGATACCCCCCGGAGGTTATCCCCTGTGCAATATCCCCCGTGGATTATCGATATCCCCTGTGGAATATCCCCGGTGGGTTATCCATACCCCCGAGGTTATCCCCTGTGGATTATCCCCCGTGGGTTGTCCATACCCCCTGTGGATTATCCCCCGTGGGTTATCGATATCCCCTGTGGATTATCCCCCGTGGGTTATCCATACCCCCTGTGGATTTTCCCCCGTGGGTTATCCATACCCCCGAGGTTATCCCCTGTGGATTTTCCCCCGTGGTTTATCCATACCCCCGAGGTTCTCCCCGCTCCGGGCGCTGCCCGTGCCGAGCCCTCGCTCCCCGGGGAGGTTGTGGCGGAGCCCCGGGGCCGCAGAGCGCTCGGCCGGTGCCCGGAGCGGCGGCTGGGGACGGGCCAGGGCCGGTTTACCAAAGCTCCGGTTACAGCTTCCAATCAATCGCTCCATTCTGAGCTTTTCTCGGAACGGGCTCCGGGATGCGGCTCCGGGGAGCGGCCGGGGGATGGGGCGGGCGATGACGGGGAATTTTTGCTCCATGCCTCGGGGGCTGTGAGGTCTTTTCCCACCCAAAGCATTCCGTGGTTCCCCACTCACTGCCTGCACCGATTATTTCACTCTTTGTGCCACCACGACGTTCTGTGCCCTTCACGGGTGGGATTTGGGGCTGAGCAGTGCCCGCAGAACCTCTGGGGGTCAATCCCAGCCTGGGCTGTCCCCTGCAGTGTCCCTGGGGACAGGGAGGGCTGCTTCCCGGTGGCACTGAGCAGTGTCCCCAAACTCGTGTCCCCTGGCCCTGAGCGGGGCTGTGCCCCGCTGTCCCCAGGCAGGGCAGAGGTGGCTGTTGCAACACAGAAATCGCTTCAGAAAACACAGAAATAATAAAAAAAAAAAAAAACATGAGGTGAGAGGGCTGAGGCCTCAGTCAGGGCCACCTGGGCTGTGTCCCGCAGGTCCCCGAGGGTCAGGGACGGGGAGTGGCAGAGCCTGCGAGGCCCGGAGGTCACAGGGGCACTGTCCCCTGGGTAAGGGGCTGTCACAGCCCCTCTCCCGAGCCGGGAACACGCTCCAGGCTCCCAGCTCCTGCTGCAGGGCCCCATTCAGCCCCAGAAGGGTCACCTGCAGTCCCTGTGTCCCCAGCCAGGGGACAGGGCAGGTGTCCCATGTCCCCAGAAGGGTCACCTGCAGTCCCTGTGTCCCCAGCCAGGGGACAGGGCAGGTGTCCCATGTCCCCAGAAGGGTCACCTGCAGTCCCTGTGTCCCCAGCCAGGGGACAGGGCAGGTGTCCCATGTCCCCAGCCAGGGGACAGGCAGCAGCAGATCCTGAGATTGGCTGGTGGGGGACAGATCCTCCTGTCCCCAGCAGCTGTCCCCGCGGCAGGAGCGCTCCGGGCCGAGCCCTGGGGCTGTGCCGAGGAACCCGCGGGGCCAGACAAACCTGTTCCGTCCCGTGCCATCCTCTTACACAACCGCCAGGTGAAGGGAAGGCACGGCACGGGAAATATCCCGACGGCAGCGAAGCGTTAGAGCTCGGCGCTAACTCAGCCCAAATGTGAGGAGCCCCGGTTGGCACAGCGGGCACAGGGTGGGCTCTGCCACTGGCACCGCCGCCGTGCCACACACAGGTTCGGTGAGCAGCTCCAGCCATCCTGGAGCAGCTCAGAGAAGAAGGAAAATCCCCCCAGGGCCGTGCTCCGGGTCTGGGAGAGGCAGGGACAAGCCCAGAGGGACGGGAGAGCTGCTCCAGCCCGGGCAGGAGCGGCACCCACAGCACCCAGCCCTTTGGCAGGAGCTCTCCCTGCCGCAGGTCACCAAAGTCCGGGGTGATGTGGGTGAGAAGGGACCTAAAGCTCGCCTCAGGGTGGGCAGAGACACCTTCCACCATCCCTCCTGCCATCCAAAGCCTGTCCAACCCGGCCTTGGACACACCCGCAGCTGCTCTGGGAATTCCACTGCAGCACCTCTCACAGGGAGAGAAATTCCTCCCCAGCCTCTAAGGCTGCTCCCCGCCAGAGGGAAATCCATTCCCAGGAGATTCCTGCCTGGCAGCACAGCGCTCCCTGTGCCACCCCAGCTCCTCCAGCAGGATCCTGAGCCCCTGCCCACGGCTGGGAGCCTCTGCTGCTTCCCTCCGTGCCCAATCCTGCCCTTCCCTGCTGCCCACGGCTGCCCCAGCAAACACTGGGAGCCCTGTGTCCCGGGCCGCTGCTGCGGGAAGGGGACACAGAGGTAATTTTCCACTGCCCGGAGCGGAGCCAGGAGAGCTCCTGCACGGGGCAGAGCCAGGGTTGTTATTTCCTGGGAGAAGCCGTTCCCTGGGCACGCTGCGGCCAGAGCCTGGAGCAGTGTTTGCTTTACCCCCAGGGTCTGCACGGCCCCGGGAGGGGACACAACCCTGGGGTCACCGCAGGCCTGGGAGGGGACACAAACCTGGGGTCACCCCAGCCCTGGGGAGGGGACACAAACCTGGGGTCACCGCAGGCCTGGGGAGGGGACACAACCCTGGGGTCACCCCACCTCAGCCCTGGGAGGGGACACAACCCTGGGGTCACCTCAGCCCTGGGAGGGGACACAACCCTGGGGTCACCCCAGCCCAGCCCTGGGGAGGGGACAGGAGCCCCAGCCCTGGGGAGGGGTCACAACCCTGGGGTCACCCCGGCCCCGGGAGGGGACACAACCCTGGGGTCAGCCCAGCTCTGGGGAGGTGACAGGAGCCCCAGCCCAGCCCTGGGGAGGGGACACAACCCTGGGGTCACCCCAGCCCTGGCAAGGTGACAGGAGCCCCAGCCCTGGGGAGGTGACACAACCCTGGGGTCACCACAGCCCAGCCCTGGGGAGGTGACACAACCCTGGGGCCACCCCAGCCCTGGGGACGGGACACAAACCTGGGGTCACTGCAGCCCAGCCCTTGGGAGGTGACACAACCCTGGGGTCACCACAGCCCAGCCCTGGGGAGGTGACACAACCCTGGGGCCACCCCAGCCCTGGGGAGGTGACAGGAGCCCCAGCCCAGCTCTGGGGAGGTGACACAAACCTGGGGTCACCCCGGCCCTAGGGAGGTGACACAAACCTGGGGTCACCGCAGCCCAGCCCTGGGGAGGTGACACAAGCCTGGCATTGTCCCAGCCCAGCAGCCTGTCCCAGGAAATGGGGCTGGCAGTGGCACAGGGCTCTGCAGGACCCCAGAGAGCAGGGAGAGGATCCTAGAGAACGGGGAGAGGATCCCAAAGGACAGGGAGAGGATCCCAGAGAGCAGGGAGAGGATCCTAGAGAACAGGGAGGGGATCCCAGAGAACAGGGAGGGGATCCCAGAGAGCAGGGAGAGGATCCCAGAGAACAGGGAGAGGATCCCAAAGGACAGGGAGAGGATCCCAGAGAGCAGGGAGAGGATCCTAGAGAACAGGGAGGGGATCCCAGAGAGCAGGGAGAGGATCCTAGAGAACAGGGAGGGGATCCCAGCGCCTCTGCAGCGGGTGAGGGGAGCCCAGAGGGACAGAAGGTGGGAGCAGCAGGTGACCGAGGAGGGGAGGAGCAGCTGGTGTCCAATCCCTGAGCATCCTGTGCCCCATCCCATGGGAATGCTGTGTCCCATTCCTGGGCATCCTGTGCCCCATCCCACGGGAATGCTGTGCCCCATCCCTGGGCATCCTGTGCCCCATCCCTGGGCATCCTGTGCCCCATCCCTGGGCATCTTGTGCCCCATCCCTGGGAATGCTGTGCCCCATGCCTGGGCATCCTGTGCCCCATCCCTGGGAATGCTGTGCCCCATCCCTGGGCATCCTGTGCCCCATCCCTGGGCATCTTGTGCCCCATCCCTGGGAATGCTGTGCCCCATCCCATGGGAATGCTGTGCCCCATCCCTGGGCATCCTGTGCCCCGTCCCACGGGAATGCTGTGCCCCATCCCTGGGCATCCCGTGCCCCATCCCATGGGAATGCTGTGCCCCATCCCTGGGCATCCCGTGCCCCATCCCACGGGAATGCTGTGCCCCATCCCACGGGAATGCTGTGCCCCATGCCTGGGCATCCTGTGCCTCATCCCTGGGCATCCTGTGCCCCATCCCACGGGAATGCTGTGCCCCATCCCATGGGAATGCTGTGCCCCATCCCACGGGAATGCTGTGCCCCAGCCCAGCCTCGGGGGCCGCGCAGGAGCCGTGAGCAGCAGGAATCAGCCCATCTCGGAGGAATTTGGGGCTGATCCCCGCGTTTTACCCAGCTCCAGGAGCGCCAAGGAAACCCGCGGAGAGCTCCCTGTCATCCCGCTGGAGGCTCAGCCCTGGATTCGCCATCCCGGGCGCTCAGGGCAGAGCTGACCCGCGGCATTCCAGCGGCTCCATCCGTCCTGAACACACGGCCCGGGACACCCCCAGGGCCGGCAGTGGGACACAAACCCCCCGGGCCCGCGGAAATCTCCGGTTACGGCGGGCGAAGAGCAGGAAAAAGCCGAGGGGCACGAAGGGGGATCGGCTGCAGCGTCTGGGCACCGCGACACAAAGCCACCCCCTGGGAAAGGCAGGGAAAGGCTTGGATAAAGACAGGAAAGGGAAAAAACACGGCAAATGCCAGGAATTGTAAGGCTTCGGGCCGGGGGGGAGCTGAGGAACCGCAATCCGTTTGGGAAAAGGAGAGTCAGGACACAGGTACCGCCTTGGGGCGGGCAGGGGACAGCGGGGACAGCCAGAATTCCTGTGCGGGAAAGGGATAAAGGAGCTGCAGGCAGAATTCCAGTGCGGGAAAGGGATAAAGGAGCTGCAGCCAGGAATTCTGAGCACAACAGGGATGGGATAAAGGGGTTGCAGCCAGAATTCCTGTGCGGGAAAGGGATAAAGGAGCTGCAGGCAGGAATTCTGAGCACAACAGGGATGGGATAAAGGAGCTGCAGCCAGAATTCCTGTGCGGGAAAGGGATGGGATAGAGGAGCTGCAGCCAGAATTCCAGTGCGAGAAAGGGATAAAGGAGCTGCAGCCAGAATTCCTGTGCGGGAAAGGGATGGAATAAAGGAGCTGCAGCCAGAATTCCTGTGCGGGAAAGGAATGGGATAAAGGAGCTGCAGCCAGAATTCCTGTGCGGGAAAGGGATAAAGGGGCTGCAGCCAGGAATTCTGAGCACAACAGGGATGGGATAAAGGGGTTGCAGCCAGAATTCCTGTGCGGGAAAGGAATAAAGGAGCTGCAGCCAGGAATTCTGAGCACAACAGGGATGGGATAAAGGGGCTGCAGCCAGAATTCCTGTGCGGGAAAGGGATGGGATAGAGGAGCTCCAACCAGGAATTCCTGTGCACAATATGGAAGGGATAAAGGAGCTGCAACCAGAAATTCCTCTGCAGCACGGGAATGGGATAAAGGAGCTGCAGGCAGAATTCCTGTGCACAACATGGAAGGGATCAAGGAGCTACAGCCAGGCATTTCCGTGGGGGATAGGAACGGGATAGAGGAGCTGCAGCCAGGAATTCCCGAGCACAACAGGGATGGGATAAAGGGGCTACAGGCAGGAATTCCTGAGCACAGGATAAATGAGCTGCAGGCAGGAATATCTGAGCACAACAGGGATGGGGATAAAGGAGCTACAACCAGGAATTCCCGTGCACAGGATAAAGGAGCTGCAGGCAGGAATTCCTTGCAGAAAATGGATGGGATAAAGGAGCTGCAGACAGACATTCCTTACAGAATATGGATGGGGATAAAGGAGCTCCAAGCAGAAATTCCTGAGCACAACAGGGATGGGGCTAAAGGAGCTGCAGCCAGAATTCCTGTGCTGGAAAGGAATGGGATAGAGGAGCTGCAGACAGGAATACCTGAACACAACATGGATGGGACAAACGAGCTGCAGCAGGAATTCCTGTGCACAGGATAAAGGAGCTACAACCAGAAATTCCTGAACACAACAGGGATGGGATAAAGGAGCTGGAGGCAGACATTCCTTGCAGAAAATGGATGGGATAAAGGAGCTGCAGACAGGAATTCCCGTGCACAGGATAAAGGAGCTGCAGGCTGGAATTCCTTGCAGAAAATGGATGGGATAAAGGAGCTGCAGACAGACATTCCTTACAGAATATGGATGGGGATAAAGGAGCTACAACCAGAAATTCCTGAGCAAAACAGGGATGGGATAAAGGAGCTAAAACCAGGAATTCCTGTGCACAACAGGGATGGGATAAAGGAGCTGCAGCCAGGAATTCCTTGCAGAATATGGATGGGGATAAAGGAGCTGCAACCAGAAATTCCTCTGCAGCACGGGAATGGGATAAAGGAGCTGCAGGCAGAATTCCTGTGCACAACATGGAAGGGATCAAGGAGCTACAGCCAGGCATTTCCGTGGGGGATAGGAACGGGATAGAGGAGCTGCAGGCAGGAATTCCCGAGCACAACAGGGATGGGATAAAGGGGCTACAGGCAGGAATTCCTGAGCACAGGATAAAGGAGCTGCAGACAGGAATTCCTGTGCACAACAGGGATGGGGCTAAAGGAGCTGCAGGCAGGAATTCCTGAGCAAAACAGGGATGGGATAAAGGAGCTAAAACCAGGAATTCCTGTGCACAACAGGGATGGGGCTAAAGGAGCTGCAGGCAGGAATTCCTGAGCACAGGATAGAGGAGCTGCAGGCAGGAATTCCTTGCAGAAAATGGATGGGATAAAGGAGCTGCAGACAGACATTCCTTACAGAATATGGATGGGGATAAAGGAGCTCCAAGCAGAAATTCCTGAGCACAACAGGGATGGGGCTAAAGGAGCTGCAGCCAGAATTCCTGTGCTGGAAAGGAATGGGATAGAGGAGCTGCAGACAGGAATACCTGAACACAACATGGATGGGACAAACGAGCTGCAGCAGGAATTCCTGTGCACAGGATAAAGGAGCTACAACCAGAAATTCCTGAACACAACAGGGATGGGATAAAGGAGCTGGAGGCAGACATTCCTTGCAGAAAATGGATGGGATAAAGGAGCTGCAGACAGGAATTCCCGTGCACAGGATAAAGGAGCTGCAGACAGGAATTCCTTACAGAATATGGATGGGATAAAGGAGCTGCAGACAGACATTCCTTACAGAATATGGATGGGGATAAAGGAGCTACAACCAGGAATTCCTGAACACAACACGGATGGGATAAAGGGGCTGCAGACAGGCATTCCTTGCAGAAAATGGATGGGATAAAGGAGCCGCAGCCAGGAATTCCTGAGCACAGGATAAAGGAGCTACAACCAGAAATTCCTGAACACAACAGGGATGGGATAAAGGAGCCGCAGCCAGGAATTCCCGTGCACAGGATAAAGGAGCTGCAGGCAGACATTCCTTGCAGAACACGGACGGGGCTAAAGGAGCGTGTTCCTGCACGAAAAGCACAAGCTCCTGCGCCGAAGGCTCACCGCAGGCTGACGTCAGCCCCCTCCCCAGCAGCCAGAACAAGGCAGGGGATTGTTGTGGCCGCCTGAGATCCCGGAGGATTAAAAGGCTCCGTGAAATGGAGAACGCGGCACGGGGAGAGCAGCATCCAGCTCCGCCCACAGCAGCTCGGAGGGTGATGGGGAGGACTCTAAATCTGGCACAGCCGAGGTTTGTCCCTTGCCAGAGCCCCCGGAGCACGTGCTGGGGACAGAACTCCGCTGTCTGCTTCCAGCAGCGTTTACCCGCTGCTGAGTTTTCCACCGGAATTCCATTTCATTTGGGGTTTATCCCTGACTGGGATAAAATCCCTCTTCAGGGAGAAGCCTTCACCGTCCTAAGGCTGTTGCATTTTATCTCCTTTTCTGCCAGAGGCTCAAATTCTCCAGGGTTCCCAAATGAGGTGTTGGATATTAGCCCTGAATTCCTGCCCGTTAACCCCAAAGTCTCGGATATCGGCTGAAATTCTTGGATATTCACCCTAATTCTTGTATATCATCCTAAATTCTCAGTTATTAACCCTAAAGTCTTGCATATTAGCTGAAATTCTTGTATATTCACCCTAATTCTTGGATATCATCCTAAAATCTTGGATATTAACCCATAATTCTTGGATATTATCCTAAATTCTTGTATATTCACCCAAAATTCTTGGATATCATCCTAAAATCTTAGATATTAACCCCAAAGTCTTGGATATCATCCTAAATTCTTGGATATTCACCCTAATTCTTTGATATCATCCTAAAATCTTAGATATTAACTCCAAAGTCTTGGATATCATCCTAAAATCTTGTATATTCACCCTAATTCTTGGATATTATCCTAAAATCTTGGATATTCATCCTAATTCTTGGATATCATCCTAAAATCTTGGATATAACCCTTAATTCTTGGATATCAACCCTTAATTCTTGGATATCATCCTAAATTCTTGGATATTCACCCAAAATTCTTTGCTATCATCCTAAATTCTCAGCTATTAACCCTAAAGTCTTGCATATTAACTGAAATTCTTGTATATTCACCCCAATTATTGGATATTATCCTAAATTCTCAGCTATTAACCCTAAATTCTTGGATATTAGCTGAAATTCTTGTATGTTCACCCTAATTCTTGGCTATCACCCTAAATTCTCCGCTATTAACCCCAAAGTCTTGGATATTAACCCTAAATTCTTGGATATTCACCCCAAACCCTTGGAATTTCTCCTGTGAGCTCAGCCGAGCTCGGCAAAGTCACCCCAAACTCACCCCGCAAATTGCCCCCAGGGCAAACAAAAGGCGGCAGAAAAGGGGCAGGAACAAAAGAGGGGGCAGGAAAAGAAGTGCTCCAGCTGATCCCCCCCCAGCGCTGGAAAAGCTCCTCACAGCTCCGAGCCCAGCTCCCTGGGGAGGGCTGGCAACAGAGCAGCTTTTTAAAAATAACCCCGTGGCAGAAATTGCGGAGTTGGAGCCTTCCCAAGTTCCTCCAGCAGCAGGGCCCCGGCCCTTCTGCTGCCAACTGCAAACCTCATTGATGCCTAAAAATGGGAACCCCCTGCACCTGGCGGGATCCCAGCCCTGACACTGGTTTTTCCATGGTTTGTTTTGGGTTTCTGGTCTGTGGGAAGCCGCGGCAACGCCCCAAAACCTCCCCCTGCTGCTGGGGTTTTAATATCGCTTTATTCCGGTGTTTTAACATCGCTTTATTTTCCCTCCAATGCTGCTTCAGCATTTCTCCCCGGAATTTACGCTGTGGTTTCCCTCTTTCCCTGGGTGAGTTAAAGCTCAGAGCTGGAATTGCAGAATCCCAGGGTGGGGTGGGTGGGATCTCCAAGAGCCCCAGTGTCACCCTGTGACAGGAGCAGGGACATTTCACTGTCCCAGGCTGTTCCAAGCCTCGTCCTTGGGCACTGCCAGGGGCTCCAGGGACAGCCCCAGCTGCTCTGGGCACCCTGTGCCAGCCCTGCCAGGGAAAAATTCCTGCCCAAAATCCCATCTAAATCTCCCCACTTGCAGCTTAAAGCCGTTCCCTGTGTCCTGTCCCTCCATTCCTTGTCCCCAGTCCCTCTGCAGCTCTCCTGGAGCCCCTTTAGGCCCTGCCAGGGGCTCGGAGCTCTCCCTGGAGCCTTCTCCTGTCCAGGTGAGCACCCCCAGCTCTCCCAGCCCGGCTCCAGAGGGGCTCCAGGGCCTCCTCTGGGCTCTCTCCAGCAGCTCCAGCTCCTTGCTGAGCTGGAACCCCAGGGCTGGGGCAGCTCTGCAGGTGGAGTCTCACCTGAGCACGGGGCAGAGGGGCAGGATCCCCCCTCTCCTTTCCTGCTCAGCCCAGGGCACGGGGGGTTTGGGATCCACGGCTGGGCACGTCCAGCCTTTCCCAAATTGAGCTGACTTGGCAAAAGGAGGAGCTCCAGGCGCTTTTCCTCAGGGATTCTCTCCAGGAGTGGCCCCATCCCGTGTCAGGTGCACAAGGTTCACTCCATCCCACCTCCTCAGCCCACCCAGGGGTGCCCCATCCCTGCCCTCACTGAACCCCAGGGCTGCTCCAGGTCACATCCCAGGCTGGAGGCAGCAGCAGAATCACGAGCGAGGGACAGCTCCAGGCTCAGCTAGAGGAATAAATTACAGGGACAACTCCAGGGTTGTGTCCCAGAGGCACAGCAGAGAGCACAGAGCCCTCCCAGCCCGAGGGAATGTCTTCAGGAGCCCGGAGCATTCCCACAGGGAGCACAAGGAGCGGGACTGACACGTGGGGACAGGCTGGAAATCACTGCCCCAACCCAGGGAATGTGGCAGGGGAAAGTGGTGGCAGCAGCAGATAGCTGCTGGTCACAGCCCCCCGTGTTTGGGGGCAGATTGTGGGTTTGGGAACACAAAACCCCACTGATCCCACCATCTCCTGTTTGGGGGCAGATGGAGGGTTTGGGAACTCAGAGCCCACAGGGATAAACTGCAGTGATCCCAACATCTCCTGTTTGGGGGCAGATGGAGGGTTTGGGAACACAAAACCCCACTGATCCCAGTTCCCCCTGTTTGGGGGCAGAGGGAGGGTTTGGGAACACAGAACCCAGAGGGATAAACCCCACTGTTCCCACTATCTCCTGTTTGGGGGCAGATTGTGGATTTGGGAACACAAAACCCCACTGATCCCACAGTCTCCTGTTTGGGGGCAGATTGTGGATTTGGGAACACAAAACCCCACTGATCCCACTTCCCCCTGTTTGGGGGCAGAGGGAGGGTTTGGGAATACAAAACCCCACTGATTCCAGTTCCCCCTGTTTGGGGGCAGATGGAGGGTTTGGGAACACAGAACCCACAGGGATACACCCAAATGATCCCAACATCTCCTGTTTGGGGGCAGATTGTGGATTTGGAAACACAAAGCCCCACTGATCCCAACATCTCCTGTTTGGGGGCAGATGGAGGGTTTGGGAACACAGAACCCACAGGGATACACCCAAATCATCCCAATATCTCCTGTTTGGGGGCAGATGGAGGGTCTGGGAATACAAAACCCCACTGATCCCACAGTCTCCTGTTTGGGGGCAGATGGAGGGTTTGGGAACACAGAACCCACAGGGATAAACCCCACTGATCCCAAGAGGTGACAAACACCAGGAGAGCTCCGAGAGGGACAGGGCAGGGCTGGGACACTGCGGGGGACCGCTGCTCCTCACCCCTGGGCCCAGGGCTCCTGTCCCCGGAGCTGCTCGTGACACCCTGCGACTGCCCAGGGAATCAAAGGCTCAGGAATGGGCAAAGGAGCAGCGGGATTATCCCCGGGGGGCAGGGCAAGTCTGGCTCCGTGTGTGTGGGAAAACAATGGGTTGGGTTGGAAAAGGGAATAATTGGTGTTAATATAATTAATGTTAGTGTATCACCCAATGCGCTTCAGTCCACGGAACCATGGAATCGTGGAATGGTTTGGATTGGAAAAGGGATTAATTAATGTTAATATAATTTATTGTTAATGTATCACCCACTGCCTCTCTCTCTACAGAACCACAAACCAGAATGGTTTGGATTGGAAAAGGGATTAATAATGTTAATATAATTATTGTTAATGTATCACTCACTGCCCTTCAGTCCACAGAACCAGGAATCATGGAATGGTTCGGGTTGGAAAAGGGATTAATAATGTTAATATAATTATTGTTAATGTATCACCCAATGCGCTTCAGTCCACAGAACCAGGAATCATGGAATGGGTTGGGTTGGAAAAGGGATTAATTAATGTTAATATAATTAATGTTAATGTATCACCCAATGCGCTTCAGTCCACAGAACCAGGAATTATGGAATGGTTCGGGTTGGAAAAGCAATTAATAATGTTAATATAATTAATGTTAATGTATCACCCACTGCCTTTGTGTCCACAGAACCAGGAATTATGGAATGGTTCGGGTTGGAAAAGCAATTAATAATGTTAATATAATTAATGTTAATGTATCACCCACTGCCTTTGTGTCCACAGAACCAGGAATTATGGAATGGTTCGGGTTGGAAAAGCCTCTGAGCCCACTGGGCCCATCCTGTCCCCAGCACTGCCGGGGCCACCACTGAGCCATGTCCCCAAGTGCCACCAGCACAGGGACGTTCAGTGTGACCCGGGTGGGGACTCCAGCACTGCCCCGGGCAGCTCTTTCTGGAGCCTGGAATGTTCCCTGAGGGGGTTTTTTAAGGAAAAATCCCTTTCCAAGAGGGATTTTCCCAATATCCCAGCCAAACCGGGCACAGCTCGGCAGGTCCACACAGGGCTCGGCTCCTCTGACAAAAACGGGATGGGGAAATGAATAATTGATCGGGTCTTCAGGAGGGTGGGGAAACTCCGGGGGTGGGCACAAACCCGGGGAGAGGGGGAAAAGGGGAAAAGGGGAAAAAAAAGGGGAAAAGGGGAAAAAAAAGGAGGAAAAATAAGGGGAAAAAAGGGAGGAAAAAAGGGAGGAAAAAAGGGGGGAAGGGGAAAAGGGAAAAAAAAGGAGGGGAAAAAAGGGGGAAGAAAAAAGGGAAAAGAAAAAAAGGGGGGAAAGGGGGGGAAAGGGTGAAAAAGGGGGGAAAAGGGGGAAAAAGGGGGGGGAAGGGGGAAGAAAAAAGGGGGAAAAGGGAAAAAAGCGGAAAAGGGGAAAAAGGGGAGGGAAGGGGGGGGAAAAGGGGGGAAAAGGGGGGGAAGGGGGAAAGGGAAAAAAGGGGGGAAAGGGAAAAAAGGGGGGGAAAAGGGGGAAAAAAGGGAAAAAAGAGGGGGAAAAGGAGGGGAAAGGGGGGAAGGGGGGAAAAGGGGAAAGAAAAAGAGGGGGAAAGGGGAGGAAAAAAAGAGGAAAAGGGGAAAAGGGGAAAAGGGGAAAAGGGGAAAAAGGGGGAAAAGGGGAAAAAAAGGGGAGGGAAAAAAAGGGGGAAAGGGGGAAAAGAGGGAAAAGAGGAAAAAGGGGGAAAAGGAAAAAAAAAGGTGAAAACGGGAAAAGGGGAAAAAAGGGAAAAAAGAAGGGAAAAAAGGGAGGAAAAAGGGGGGAAAAGGGAAAAAAGGGGGAGGAAAAAGGGAAAAAGGGGGAAAAGGAGAGGAGAGGAAGAGAGGAGAGGAGAGGAGAGGAGAGGAGAGGAGAGGAGAGGAGAGGAGAGGAGAGGAGAGGAGAGGAGGAGGAGAGGAGAGGAGAGGAGAGGAGAGGAGAGGAGAGGAGAGGAGAGGAGAGGAGAGGAGAGGAGAGGAGAGGAGAGGAGAGGCGAGGAGAGGAGAGGAGAGGAGAGGAGAGGAGAGGAGAGGAGAGGAGAGGAGAGGAGAGGAGAGGAGAGGAGAGGAGAGGAGAGGAGAGGAGAGGAGAGGAGAGGAGAGGAGAGGAGAGGAGAGGAGAGGAGAGGAGAGGAGAGGAGAGGAGAGGAGAGGAGAGGAGAGGAGAGGAGAGGAGAGGAGAGGTCGCCAGCACTCAGCTCCTTCCTGCACGTCACCAAGCATCTGTGAATTTGCACAGACGCGGCTCCTCCACTAAACTTCCTCCCCTTGGCAATCCGGGAGCCTTCCTGCTCTCCTGGAGCAGCTCTCCTGCCCTTGCAAAGGCCAGCCCGCCCTTCCCGCGGCTCCAGCTGGAAAATCCCCGGGGATGGAGAGCACAGAGACCCAAAGCTCTTGTAGAGATGGCACCGGGGGGTTTGCACTCCTCCTGCGCTGGAGGATGAACCCCCCTGGGCCAGACCCGGCCACGGCAGCACCGCCCCAAAAAGCTGCTGCACAAAATCAGCCTTTAAACATGGTGCTTTGGCCAGAACAGACCGAAGGAATTTTCCCAATATCTCACCTGCGGATAAAAACCTCACCCTGGCCCAGCCTGAGGCCATTCCCTCTGCTCCTGGGACTTGTTCAGAGCCACCAAGTCCCTCCTGAGCCTCCTTTTCTCCAGGCTCAGCCCCTTCCCCATCTCCCTCAGCCTCTCCTGGTGCTCCAGCCCCTTCCCAGCTCCATCCCTGCCTCTGAACAAGCTCCAGCTCCTCAGTGTCCTCCTTTTCCTGCGGGTCACGGTCAGGTACACAGGTGGGAAAGGTGGGAAGGTGAGAAGGGCAGGGAGCAGGGATGCGGCCGTGTGGCTTTGGAGGCACCGAGGGACAGAAGGACAGATGCTGAGGACGCTGGCAGCAGCAGGTTGTCAGCCAGCAGCAGGTTCTCAAGATCTCAGGCTGGGAATTGGGGCCGGGAATTGGGGCCGGGAATTGGGGCCGGGAATTGGGGCCGGGAATTGGGGCTGGGAATTGGGGCTGGGAATTGGGGCTGGGAATTGGGGCTGGGAATTTGGGCTGGGAATTTGGGCTGGGAATTGGGGCCGGGAATTGGGGCCGGGAATTGGGGCCGGGAATTGGGGCTGGGAATTGGGGCTGGGGATTTGGGCTGGGAATTGGGGCTGGGAATTGGGGCCGGGAATTGGGGCTGGGAATTTGGGCTGGGGATTGGGGCCGGGAATTGGGGCCGGGAATTGGGGCCGGGGATTGGGGCTGGGAATTGGGGCTGGGAATTGGGGCTGGGAATTGGGGCCGGGAATTGGGGCCGGGAATTGGGGCTGGGAATTGGGGCTGGGAATTGGGGCTGGGAATTGGGGCTGGGGATTGGGGCTGGGGATTGGGGCCGGGAATTGGGGCCGGGAATTGGGGCCGGGAATTGGGGCTGGGAATTGGGGCCGGGAGATGCCGCCGCAGGCAGAGCCGAGCGCTGGGGCCGGGGCCTTTGCCGGGAGATAAGGGCAGATAAGGGGAGATAAACAGCTCGGCCCTGGATGGGCCTTTTCCCCCTCAGGCGCCGCCAGCGCTGTGCCCAGTCCTCCCTCGGCCCTTCCCGGGGTCAGGATTGTCCCTGTCCTGGGTGTCCTGGGACAGGGTGACTCCAGCCCCCAGGGTTTGGGGAGACGCTCCTGAGGCCGGAGCCTGGCTGAAGTGAACAAACCGTATTTTATCTCCTTTTCCGCCAGAGGCTCAAATTCTCCAGGGTTCCCAAATGAGGTGTTGGATATTAGCCCTGAATTCCTGCCCGTTAAACCCAAAGTCTTGGATATCGGCTGAAATTCTTGGATATTCACCCAAAATTCTTGGAGATCATCCTAAAATCTTAGATATTAACCCCAAAGTCTTGGATATCATCCTAAATTCTTGGATATTCACCCAAAATTCTTGGCTATCATCCTAAATTCTCAGCGATTAACCCTAAAGTCTTGCATATTAACTGAAATTCTTGTATATTCACCCTAAGGACTCTGGCTTCTGTGGAGAGGAGGGAGCGGCTTCTCCAGCCCTGGGGTGGGCTGCGAGGGGAGCCCCGAGCCCCCAGCACTGACCCGGCAAATTCCCGTTCCCGCAGGAGCTCCGGGGTCACCTTTCTGTCACCCGTGTGGTTGTCACCGAGCGCAGCTCCGGGAGCCAGAGCAGCAAAACCCTCCGGGAGCCCCCGGCACCTCTCGGCATCCGCAGCGCTGAGGCGGTGAGAAACGGGCTCGGGATTGTCCCGGGGCACAGCCCGGCTCTCCCTCCGCACCGGGGCTGTCCCGGGGCACGGCGAACCGGGATTCCGGCACCGGGACAGGATGAGCCCGACCCCCGGCTCCAAACACCGCACCCGGCATGGGGGAACCGGGACCGGGAACCGAGCTCCACGACCCAGCGGCGGCCCCGGGGCACGGAGAGACCCGGCTCCTGCGCACCGGGGCACGGAGAGACCGGTCCGCACCGGGATATCCACACCGGGGTGTCCACACCGGGATATCCACACTGGGATATCCACACCGGGTTATCCACACCGGGATATCCACACTGGGTTATCCACACCGGGATATCCACACTGGGATATCCACACCGGGGTGTCCACACCGGGATATCCACACCAGGGTGTCCACACCGGGATATCCACACCGGGGTGTCCACACCGGGATATCCACACACCGGGATATCCACACACCGGGTTATCCACACCGGGTTATCCACACCGGGGTGTCAACACCGGGTTATCCACACCGGGATATCCACACCAGGATATCCACACCGGGATATCCACACCAGGGTGTCCACACCGGGATGTCCACACCGGGATATCCACACCGGGATATCCACACCGGGATATCCACACCGGGCTGCCCACACCGGGGTATCCACACCGGGATATCCACACCGGGCTGTTCATACCGGGATATCCACACCGGGATATCCACACCGGGATATCCACACTGGGATGTCCACACCGGGTTATCCACACCGGGATATCCACACCGGGGTATCCACACTGGGATATCCACACCGGGATATCCACACTGGGATATCCACACCGGGGTGTCCACACCGGGATATCCACACCAGGGTGTCCACACCGGGATATCCACACCGGGGTGTCCACACCGGGATATCCACACACCGGGATATCCACACACCGGGTTATCCACACCGGGTTATCCACACCGGGGTGTCAACACCGGGTTATCCACACCGGGATATCCACACCAGGATATCCACACCGGGATATCCACACCAGGGTGTCCACACCGGGATGTCCACACCGGGATATCCACACCGGGATATCCACACCGGGATATCCACACCGGGCTGCCCACACCGGGGTATCCACACCGGGATATCCACACCGGGCTGTTCATACCGGGATATCCACACCGGGATATCCACACCGGGATATCCACACTGGGATGTCCACACCGGGTTATCCACACCGGGATATCCACACCGGGGTATCCACACTGGGATATCCACACCGGGATATCCACACCGGGTTATCCACACTGGGATATCCACACCGGGATATCCACACCGGGTTATCCACACTGGGATATCCACACCGGGATATCCACACCGGGTTATCCACACCGGGATATCCACACCGGGATATCCACACCGGGATATCCACACCGGGATATCCACATCGGGATATCCACACCGGGCTGCCCACACCGGGTTATCCACACTGGGTTATCCACACCGGGGTGTCCACACCGGGTTATCCACACCGGGATGTCCACACCGAGATATCCACACCGGGGTGTCCACACCGGGATATCCACACCGGGCTGCCCACACCGGGATATCCACACCGGTTTATCCACACCGGGATATCCACACCGGGATATCCACACCGGGATATCCACACCAGGATATCCACACCGGTTTATCCACACCGGGATATCCACACCGGGTTATCCACACCAGGATATCCACACCGGGCTCCACACACCGGGATATCCACACCGGGATACCCACACCGGGATATCCACACCGGGATATCCACACTGGGTTATCCACACCGGGATATCCACACTGGGATATCCACACCGGGATATCCACACCGAGGTGTCCACACTGGGTTATCCACACCGGGATATCCACACCGGGGTGTCCACACTGGGTTATCCACACCGGGATATCCACACTGGGTTATCCACACCGGTCTGCCCGCACCGGTCTGCCTGCATCGGGTTATCCACACCGGGCTCCACACACCGGGCTGTCCGCACCGAGCTGTCCACACGGGGCTCCCCGCACCGGCACACGAAGCTCTGTGCACGGCGAGCCTGGCATTCCACTCCGGCACACGAAGGGCACTGAGCCTGGCCTTCCACGCCGGCACCCCCCGAGCCGGGCCATGACCGAGCCGGGCTCCCCGGCCTCTCGGCGCCTCCGGCCGCCCCCGGGGGCTCGCTCTCCGCATCGCCCCGGGCACCTGGGCCCCGCGATGGCCGAGGGGTTTCTCCCGCTGGGCCCGGCGGCCCCATCCCCATTCCCCGGCACCCACACGGCATCTCCCGGCGCTCCCCGGCCGGCGTTCCCATGGCCGCCCTCCGGCGTTCCCTTCCCTCCGCCCGGCTCCCACCTGCTCGCGGCGCTTCTGCCAGCGGCCGCAGGGACTCTCCTCCAGCACCTCGCTCTCCTCCTCGCTCTCCTCCTCCTTCTCCTGCGCCAGCCGCGCGTCCGGCTCCGGCACCGCCATCGCCGCCGCCAAGCGCGCTCCGCGGGCTGTGCCGGGATCTGCCGGGCTCTGCCGGGCTGTGCCGGGATCTGCCGGGCTGTGCCGGGATCTGCCGGGCTGTGCCGGGATCTGCCGGGCTGTGCCGGGATGTGCCGGGATCTGCCGGGATCTGCCGGGCTGTGCCGAGATCTGCCGGGCTGTGCCGAGCTGTGCCGGGATCTGCCGGGCTGTGCCGGGATCTGCCGGGCTGTGCTGAGCTGTGCTGAGCTGTACCGGGCTGTACCGGGCTGTGCTGAGATCTACCGGGCTGTGCCGAGATCTGCCGGGCTGTACCGGGCTGTGCCGGGCTGTGCCGGGCTGTACCGAGCTGTACCGAGCTGTGCCGGGCTGTACCGAGCCGTACCGGGCTGTGCCGGGCTGTACCGGGCTGTGCTGAGCTGTACCGGGCTGTGCTGAGCTGTACCGGGCTGTACCGGGCTGTGCTGAGCTGTACCGGGCTGTACCGGGCTGTGCTGAGATCCACCGAGCTGTACCGAGCTGTGCCGAGCCGAGCCGTGCCGAAATCTGCCGGGCTGTTTGGAGCCGGGCTGTGCCGAGCTCTAGTCCGACCCGATCCGCTTTGATCCGCTCTGAATCTCGCCGAGCCGAGCTGCTGCGCACCGAGCCGAAGGGAACCCAAGGGAAGGGAAGGGAAGGGAGGCGAAGGGAAGGGAGGCGAAGGGAAGGGAGCCGAGGCGACGGCAGCGGCTCCGCTCCGCCTCGAGCCCCGCCGCGCTGTGCCGGGCTCGGCCCGCCCCGCTCCGGACGTGCGGCCGCGCACGCCCCGCCCCGCCGGGAGGGGCCCCGGCACCGCCGAACCTCCCCGGTACCGCCGGCACCACCGGCACGGCCTCCTCACCCCACACAGCCCACACAGCCTCCGCACCCCCAGAGCCCCCGCACCCCCAGAGCCACCGGCACCCCGCACCCCCAGGACCCCCAGGACCCCCGGCACCCCCCGCAGCCCACCCCGGGGCCGTCCAGTGCGTGCCCGTGTCCATGTCCCTGTTCATGTTCATGTCCGTGCCCGTGCCCGTGCCCGTGTCCGTGTCCCTGTCCCTGTCCGTGTCCGTGTCCATGTCCGTGTCCGTGTCCGTGTCCGTGTGTGTCCGTGCCCGTGTCCGTGCCCATGTCCGTGTCCCTGTGTGTCCGTGCCCGTGTCCGTGTCCCTGTCCCTGTCCGTGTCCCTGTCCGTGTCCGTGTCCGTGTCCGTGTCCGTGCCCGTGTCCGTGTCCTCCCCTCGCACCCCCCGGTTGTCCCCCCGGGCCCTGTCGCGCCCCTCGGAGCCCCGTCCCCGGGGTGCTGCCTCGCCCACTCTGCCCCCGTCCAGCCCCATCTCGGGGGGTTCCCATCCTGCGCTCCCCTCTGTCCTCCCTGGACATGTCCCCGAGCAGCCGCGGCCCCTCGGCAGGACCCCGGAATGTCCGGAGCAGCCCCCACCCAGCGGCTGTTTTTATTCCACCGGGAAGTTTCTGGCTGGTGAGACGGTGGTTTGTTTTTTCGGTTTTTTTTTTTTTTTTTTTTTTTTTCTGGCCGTCTCCGGTTACTTTTAGCCCGACCATTCGCTGTCCCACCCTCGTTCCGTGCCCTGGTGGCGCCTGGCGGGCTCTGGGCACGTCCTCCCCCGCTGGTTACCCGAGGGGACCGCGGCTGTGGCCGAGGGGACACGGGAAGTGTCACCGGGTACGGTCCGCACGGCACGAGAAGAGAACGGGAGTTTATTTCCTGCTGTGGGCCACCACCGGGTCCTGCTGGGCCACCAGCCCTGAGCCCACCCGGGAGTGTCCCCGCTGTCACCGTGCCCCCGAGCTGGCCCTAGAACAGGCCCCCCCCCATTGTCACCCCCTGCGCCACCATCCAGTGACCCCGGTGACACCGCTGTGTCTGTGCCAAGTGCCACCAGCCGCCGGGGTGGGTGACCTTGTGCCACGCGTGCCAGACGGGGCTGGAAGGGAAGCCAACCCCCGGTTCTTATCGCGGCGGAGGCCGGCGATAAGCTCAAGGACGGGGTATAAAAATGTTGCAACCGAACACAAACCACACCCCAGAGGCACCTTTCCCCACCTGCCGCATCCTCACGGCCCCTGCGGCGCTCCCGTGGCCACCTCCCCGCCTGGGCTGGCCCCAGCTCCCCCCCGTGACCATCTCCCGTCCGTGGCTCTCCTTCCATCACCTCCAGCGCCCCCCGAAAAGGGACCAACAATGAGCTGGTGGATTTTGCTGATGCCGCCGGATTTTCTGGGTGGTTTTTCTGCAGCGCTGGCTCCGGTGGCACAGGGAGGGGTGGCAGAGGTGTGGACAAACTTTCGTGAAAAACCAGTTACTCGGCTGGGAGAACGCCTGAGCTGCGGACCTGCAGGGCTGGAGGGCACAGGGAGAGGGGAATGTTCACCCTCCCACCCCTCACCTTCCCTCCCCAGCTGCCTTTCCCTCTCCTGGGGAGCGCAGAGCGCCTGTGTCCTGCCTGTTCCCGGCGTGTCACCGCACACCGGGTGACACCCCGCGGCTCAGGGAAACCTTTTTCCAGCTCCTCGGTGCGATCCACGGCGGAATTCGTCGCCACGGGGCGTTTGCAGCGGCCCCGAGCACATTTAAATGGGATTTTAAAAGCCATTAGGCCGATTTGTGGCAGGGAAAAAATTGATTGAGGGGCTATTAAGCAGAGAGGCAGATGCAGCCTCTGGCTCCGGAGGCTCCGGAGGCTCCGTGCCGTGGATTGCCAGGAGCTGCAGCTGATGGAACTCGGCCTGGGCCCTGCTCTTGGGCTTTTCCCCTCGGAGCCACTCTTGGCAAAGGGATGCAGGGACACGGGGGGGGCTCAGCCCTGAGCTGCTCCAGCTTCCTGGGGGAAGGATTTGGTCTTCAGGGGGTCCCTGTGTGTCTCCCACGTGTTGTCACCCACATGGGGGACACACCGGTGGCTGGAGATTCTCGTGTCCCCGGCCCAGCAGCTCCTGCAGGAATCCTTCAGGTCCTTTGGAGCACAGAAATCCCATCCAGCAGCTGGCTGGGCCCTGGCTCTCCTCGTTCAAGGTTGGGCACTTTGCAGCATTCCTGGGGGTGGGAATCCTCAGCTCCTCTGGATGGGTGCTGGGCCAGACTGACCATCCCGTGTCACCAGTGCCCATCACTCCTGTCCCCACAACATCACCTCCTCACCCAGAGTGTCCCAATCCCATGGATTGATTGTTTTTTCCTGGAGAATACCCACCAGCAATACCTGCCCTGCTGTTCCTCTCCAGGCAGGGATTTTAACTCCTGTGCTTGTGGCAGCCACCAAAGCCCCAAGGACAGGAGAAACGAGCTCCATCCTGGTGGCCTCCACACTCCCACGCTGACTGTGAGCTCCTGCAGCATCTGCCTGCTCCTGGCTGCTCCCAGGGCTCCAGCTGGGAATTCCGGAGGGAGCAGAGTGCAGGCAGGTCCACACCCAGAGCCCCGGGCTGTGGCTGCCTGGAGCTGGACACTCCACAAGAACTCTCAGAGTGTTCAGGTGTGTCCAGGTGGGCGCCAGCCCCCGGCTGGTCCCAGCCACAGAGTGGCCACAGGCCCAGGGCAATCACCGCCCTGCGCTGGCCCTGCTGAGGCACCTCCAGCCCTGGGGAGGGTTCGTGCCTCTCCCTCATCAAAAGAAGGACATTGAAGGGCTGGAGCGTGTCCAGAGACGGGAACAGAACTGGGCAGGGCCTGGAGCAGCAGGAGAGGCCGAGGGAGCTGGGAAAGGGGCTCAGCCTGGAGAAAACGGGGCTCAAGAGGGAGCTTCTCACTCCCAAGGACTCCCTGACAGGAGGGGACAGCCGGGTGGGATCGGGCTCTGCTCCCAGGGAACAGGGACAGGATAAGGGAAAACGGCCTCAGGCTGGGCCAGGGGAGGTTTTTATCCTCAGGTGGAATTTAGGAAAATTCCCTCCAGGAAAGGGCAGCCCAGCCCTGGCAATGGGAGGAGTCCCCATTCCTGGAGGGATTTTACATCACTGTGGCTGTGGCACTTGGGGACATGCTCAGTGGTGGCCTTGGCTTGGTGGGCTCAGGGGTTTTTCCAAACAATTCCACGATCCTCATGCCCAGGAGCCGCCTGCATTCCCCTCACCAGCCCCTCTGAGGCCGTTTCCATCGGGAATCTCTGGCGTGGGGCAGCTGCAGAGACCTTTTGTCCCAGGCTCTGTCCTTTCCCTCCGCCAGCCCCTCTCAGGCTGTCCCTCTGCTCACTGTCACCCTCTCCCACCACAGAGGAAGGTCCGTGGAGGCTCCAGGAGGGAATGCTGCTGGCAGAGGAGCTCAGCTGGCTCTGCTGCCATCAGCCACTGTGCTCAGCTGGGGTTTGTCTCTCCGGGCAGCACCGACAGAACGGGAGGACACAGCCTCAGGCTGGGCCAAGGGAAATACAGGCTGGATCTCAGGGAAAAGCTTTTTATAGGAAGGGCAATAAAGTATTGGAATGGTCTGCCCGGGAGGTGGTGGGTTCACCATCCCTGGATGTGTTGGAGGACAGACTGGATGTGGGACCAGGGTTTGGTTGAGGTGTTGGGGCTGGGGTGGACTTGGTGATCCTGGAGGTGTCTTCCAGCCTAATGATCCTGATCCTGATTCGGATTCTGATTCGGATTTTGATCCTGATCCTGATTCTGATTTGGATTCGGATTCTGATCCTGATCCTGATCCTGATTCTGATTTGGATTCTTGATTCAGATTCTGATCCTGATCCTGACCCTGACCCTGATCCTGATTCTGATTTGGATTTGGATTCGGATTCGGATCCTGATCCTGATCCTGATCCTGATTCTGATTTGGATCCTGATCTTGATTCAGATTCTGATCCTGATCCTGACCCTGATCCTGATTCTGATTCGGATTCTGATCCTGATCCTGATCCTGATCCTGACCCTGACCCTGACCCTGATCCTGATCCTGATTCGGATTCGGATCCTGATCCTGATCCTGATCCTGATTCTGATCCTGATTCTGATTCTGATTCTGATTCAGATTCGGATTCGGATCCTGATCCTGATCCTGATCCTGATTCTGATTTTGATCCTGATTCTGATCCTGATTCTGATTTGGATTCAGATCCTGATCCTGGAGGGGGTTATCCTACAGGGGGTTATCCCACAGGGGTTATCCTACACGGAGTTATCCCACAGGGGTTATCCCACAAGGGTTATCCCACAGGGTTTATCCCACAGGAGGTTATCCCACAGGGGTTATCCCACAAGGGTTATCCCACAGGAGGTTATCCCACAGAGGGTTATCCCACAGGGGGTTATCCCACAGGGGGTTATCCCACAGGGGTTATCCCACAAGGGTTATCCCACAGGAGGTTATCCCACAGAGGGTTATCCCACAGGGGTTATCCCACAGGGTTTATCCCACAGGGGTTATCCCACAGGGGTTATCCCACAGAGGGTTATCCCACAGGGGTTATCCCACAGGGGGTTATCTCACAGTGGTTATCCCACAGGGGTTATCCTACAGCGGTTATCCCACAGGGGTTATCTCACAGTGGTTATCCCACAGGGGTTATCCCACAGGGGTTATCCCACAGGGGTTATCCCACAGGGGTGATCCCACAGGAGTTATCCCACAGGGTTTATCCCACAGGGGGTTATCCCACAGGGGTTATCCCACAGGGGTTATCCCACAGAGGGTTATCCCACAGGGGTTATCCCACAGGGGGTTATCCCACAGGGGTTATCCCAGAGGGGTTATCCCACAGGGATTATCCCACAGGGGTTATCCCACAGGGGTTATCCCACAGGAGGTTATCCCACAGGGGGTTATCCCATAGGGGTTATCCCACAAGGGTTATCCCACACGGGTTATCCCACAGGGGTTATCCCACGGGGGGTTATCCCACAGGGGTTATCCCCCAGAGATGTGCAGCCAGCCTGGAGCTCCTCGCGTTGTTGAATTTTCCAGCTGTGGCTGGCCCCGGACGTGCTCCAGCCGTGAGCTGACAGAGCCCCTGGGCACATCTGAGCCCCTCTCGGGTCGGTTCACAGATAAAATCCCTGTGCAGGGTTTTTGGGGACACCCGGCGGTGCTCAGCAGTGACACCAGCACCCCTCAAGGAGCAGGAGACCCCCAGGGCTGTCCCCGGGAGGTGCTGGGGCTGGGGGCAGCTCCCTGTTTTCCCTTCCCTGTTGGGGAAGGTGAATCAGGGAAACCTTATCAATATGATTGCTTAGCCAAATATTCTGAAAATATGAAACCTGTAATGGAGATAGAAATGAAAGCTGACTTTGAGTTGTAGGATACTGAGTTTAATTCCTATATAACCTGAAAACAATGGTCTGGCTGCAGGAGAATCCCTTTGGATTGAACAATCCCTTTCTGCTGGCTCAGGGATCCAAAGGTCAATGCAGCAAAACAGAAGTCTAAAGAGTAGATTTTAGAGTTTAAAATATAACACAGTATGGTGATATAGTAGTTCTTATAGGCTGTGTGTAGATTCTATAGGATTTTGTGTCTTGTGTTGGTTGGTCACTGAAAATTGGAATATTCATCACAAAAGGAGATATAATGGATTGTAACAAAGACTTCTCGCTCTCTTAACTCTTCCTCCTCTCGTTCCCGATGCTCTTAAGTCTCTTAACTCTTAACTCTCAACTCTTAACTCTCCTCTTAACTCTCCCCCTTCCTCTTCCCCCTACTCTCGCTCTCTCCTGCTCTCTTCCCCTGCCCTTTGCTCTCTCTCAGCTCTCACCCTGCTGTTCTCTCTCCCTCTCTCTTTGGGACTCCCCTCCAGCCCAGGCTGGTGGCTGAAGCCAAGGCCCTTTTACCCCCGACCCTGCAATAAACCCACGTGTTCTAGAATATAGAGATTGGCAGAATTCCTTGTCCCAGCCATCCGTGGATTCGCCTACACCAGTGTAAGGGTTTTTATACGGTTTATTTGTCCTGAGGCTAAGCCCATTGAAAGCCCAAAAATTGATGTCTCTCTTTATTTCCAAGCGAGGTCTAGACAGAGGTTCCCATAAGTGTGAGAAGACGTTGATATCCCGGATCTCGTCTTTGGGGTGCTGATTTGATCATCCTCCGGGATCCTTTATCAAGATTGATATCAGATGTCAGATCCCCTATCAAGATTGATATCAGATGTCAGATCCCCTATCAAGATTGATATCAGATGTCGGATCTCTAATCAAGATTGATATCAGATATCAGCAGCTGTGAAGTGGAGGCCCATCCTTGATGAATGGGCCATCTCCAGTCCGTGTCATTTCTGTCACAAATGTTGTGGTTTCGCAGCTCGCACCACAGCTCTTGGAATCTCGGAGATGCCCTGGAGGAGCTTTTAATAAACTAAATCTTTGATAAATGAATTTATCCATTACATTTACCACGGATGGATGGCGGGGACGCTTCCAGCGGCCCAGGCTGTGGGAAGACTTCCAGAAAAGCGCTCTGCCCCTCTCCCAGGCGGCTCTGATCCCACGGTGTTGGGTTCCCTCTAACCTGTGCCCCTAAACCTGCCCACCTGAGTTACCTGTGCGCACCTGGCCGGTCACACCTGTGGGTGCTGCAGGTGAGGAGCTGCGGGGCGGGTTAAAGCCTGCTGCAAACTCAGCTGCACAAAAAGATTTTGGGGCATCGTGCGCGGCCACGTCTGCTCTCAGAGCCCCCGGGCAAACGCGCTCAGACAGACGGAGCGGCGCGGAGACGTTTTCCAGATGCACGGAGGCAGCCAAAGCCTCCACCTCGGCACAGTGCAACAACGCATGAGATCATCGCGCGGCGGCCCCAGCCTTCAAAGGGGGATAAAAATACACAGCCGCCGAGAGAGGGGCCTCCGGGCAGGGAGAGGGGAAGTGTGGGCGAATCCGTGGACGGCTGGGACAAGGAATTCTGCCAATCTCTATATTCTAGAACACGTGGGTTTATTGCAGGGTCGGGGGTAAAAGGGCCTTGGCTTCAGCCACCAGCCTGGGCTGGAGGGGAGCCCCAAAGAGAGAGGGAGAGAGAACAGCAGGGTGAGAGCTGAGAGAGAGCAAAGGGCAGGGGGAAGAGAGCAGGAGAGAGCGAGAGTAGGGGGAAGGGGAAGGGGGAGAGTTAAGAGTTAAGAGGAGAGGTAAGAGTTAAGAGCTAAGAGAGTTAAGAGCAGCGGGAAGGAGAGGAGGAAGAGTTAAGAGAGGGAGAAGTCTTTGTTACAATCCATTATATCTCCTTTTGTGATGAATATTCTAATTTTCAGTGACCAACCAACACAAGACACAAAATCCTATAGAATCTACACACAGCCTATAAGAACTGCTATATCACCATACTGTGTTATATTTTAAACTCTAAAAACTACTCTTTAGACTTCTGTTTTGCTGCATTGACCTTTGGATCCCTGAGCCAGCAGAAAGGGATTTTTTGTTCAATCCAAAGGGATTCTCCTTCAGCCAGACCATTGTTTTCAGGTTCTGTAGGAACTAAACTCAGTATCCTACAACTCAAAGTCAGCTTTCATTTCTATCCCCATTATAGGTTTCATATTTTCAGAATCTTTTGCTAAGCAATCATATTGATAAGGTTTCCCTGATTCATCTTCCCCAACAGGGAAGGGACACAGGGTGTGGCTGAGGTTGGACGGTGCCGTTGTCACTGTCGTGGCTTTTTAATTAATTGGGTTTTTTTAAATTGTCTTTTTAATTTGTTCAATAAATTCTGTTCTTTTTAATTGGCTTCTTCTCATTTATAACCCATCCGTGCCCCGGGGGCGCTCGGAACGGCTCGTCCTGTCCCTGCCGTTCCTGCCTGCGCTCCCGCTGGGCAGGAAACGCCTCTCCGGCTCTTCCCGAAGCGCTTCCAGCAGCGGGAAGGGAGCCAGATGTGGACAGAGGTGAGGCTGAGCACAGGAGAGCTGCTGGCACGGGCTGGAACTGGCCACGGCTGGAACCGGGATCACGGGAATCACATCCCCTTCCCTTGGGATAACAGGAATCCCATCCCTGCCCGTGGGGTAAGGGGAACCCCATCCCATTCCCTTCCCATGGGATGGATATTATCCCTTCTCATGGGATAACGGGAATCCCATTCCCTTCCCGTGGGATAACGGGAATCCCATCCCTGCCCGTGGGATAATGGGAATCCCATCCCGTTCCCTTCCCGTGGGATGGATATTATATTATCTCTTCCCATGGGATAACAGGAATCCCATCACATTCCCTTCCCATGGGATAACGGAAATCCCATCCTGTTCCCTTCCCATGGGGTAATGGGAATCCCATCCCATTCCCTTCCTTTCCCGTGGGATAATGGGAATCCCATCCCTTCCCATGGGATAACGGAAATCCCATCGCATTCCCTTTCCATGGGATAATGGGAATCCCATCCCCATCCCTTCCCATGGGATAACAGGAATCCTGTTCCCTTCCCGTGGGATAACGGGAATCCTGTTCCCTTCCCATGGGATAACGGGAATCCCGTTCCCTTCCCATCCCAGCTGAGTGGGGAAGGCTCCTCTGCCCCTGGATGGGGACAGCAGCTGAGGGGCAGCACAGGGGAGAGGCTGTGCCGGGAATGGGGCAGGGGATGAGGGGACAGCCCAGGGACAGGGACAGGGGACAGGGGACAGGGGACAGGGGACAGGGGACAGGGCTGGGGATGGTCACTGCAGAGGGCAGGGGACACCAAAGGGCTCAGGGACAGGGGACAGGGCTGGGGACGGGTCACTGCCATAGCCCAGGGGACACCAAAGGGCTCAGGGCTGGGGATGGGACACTGCAGAGGGCACAGCCACAGCCCAGGGGACACCAAAGGGCTCGGGGACAAGGGACAGGGCTGGGGATGGGTCACTGCAGATGGCACAGCCCAGGGGACACCCCAAAGGCTTGGGGACAAAGGGACAGGGCTGGGGATGGGACACTGCAGAGGGCAGGGGACACCTCAGGGGCTCAGGGACAGGGACAGGGGACAGGGGACAGGGCTGGGGGTGGTCACTGCAGAGGGCACAGCCCAGGGGACACCCCAAGGGCTCGGGGACAGGGGACAGGGGACAGGGCTGGGGATGGGTCACTGCAGATGGCAGGGGACACCCCAAAGGCTTGGGGACAAGGGACAGGGCTGGAGATGGGACACTGCAGAGGGCACAGCCCAGGGGACACCCCAAGAGCTCAGGTACAGGGGACAGGGCTGGGGATGGTCACTGCAGAGGGCACAGCCACTGCCCAGGGGACACCAAAGGGCTCGGGGACAAGGGACAGGGCTGGGGATGGGTCACTGCAGAGGGCACAGCCCAGGGGACACCCCAAGGGCTTGGGGACAAGGGACAGGGCTGGGGATGGGTCACTGCAAAGGGGAGGACACAGCTCAGGGGACACCCCAAGGGCTTGGGGACAAAGGGACAGGGCTCTCCAGGCCTGGCACATCTGCCCAGGGCACGGGGAGTCCCCATCCCTGGGGGGATTTAACAGCCCTGGGCATGTGGCACTTGGGGACAAAGGTCAGTGGTGGCCTCGGCTGTGCCGGGGCTGTGGTTGGACTCAGGGGGATCTCAGGAGTTTCCCAACCTCAGCAATTCCAGGATTCTGGGGTTCTGAGGGCAGAGAGGAGGACGGGGTGGGCTTCAGAGCACAGGGGTGGGATTTGGGAGCACTGGGGTGGGATTTGGGAGCACAGGGGTGGGATTTCAGAGCACTGGGGTGGGCTTCAGAGCACTGGGGTGGGATTTGGGAGCACTGGGGTGGGATTTGGGAGCACTGGGGTGGGATTTCAGAGCACAGGGGTGGGATTTCAGAGCACTGGGGTGGGATTCCAGAGCACTGGGGTGGGATTCCAGAGCACGGGGGTGGGATTTCAGAGCACTGGGGTGGGATTTGGGGGCACGGGGGTGGGATTTGGGAGCATGGGGTGGGATTTGGGAGCACGGGGGTGGGATTTGGGAGCATGGGGTGGGATTTCAGGGCACTGGGGTGGGATTTCAGAGCACTGGGGTGGGATTTGGGAGCACTGGGGTGGGATTTCAGAGCACTGGGGTGGGATTTCAGGGCACTGGGGTGGGATTTGGGAGCACTGGGGTGGGATTTCAGAGCACTGGGGTGCGATTTTAGGGCACTGGGGTGGGATTTGGGAGCACTGGGGTGGGATTTGGGAGCACTGGGGTGGGATTTCAGAGCACAGGGGTGGGATTTCAGAGCACGGGGGTGGGATTTCAGAGCACTGGGGTGGGATTTGGGAGCACTGGGGTGGGATTTGGGAGCACAGGGGTGGGATTTCAGAGCACTGGGGTGGGATTCCAGAGCACTGGGGTGGGATTCCAGAGCACGGGGGTGGGATTCCAGAGCACTGGGGTGGGATTCCAGAGCACGGGGGTGGGATTTCAGAGCACTGGGGTGGGATTTGGGGGCACTGGGGTGGGATTTGGGAGCACGGGGGTGGGATTTGGGAGCATGGCGTGGGATTTGGGAGCACGGGGGTGGGATTTGGGAGCATGGGGTGGGATTTCAGGGCACTGGGGTGGGATTTCAGAGCACTGGGGTGGGATTCCAGAGCACGGGGGTGGGATTTCAGAGCACTGGGGTGGGATTTGGGGGCACTGGGGGTGGGATTTGGGAGCACGGGGGTGGGATTTGGGAGCATGGCGTGGGATTTGGGAGCACGGGGGTGGGATTTGGGAGCATGGGGTGGGATTTCAGGGCACTGGGGTGGGATTTCAGAGCACTGGGGTGGGATTTCAGGGCACTGGGGTGGGATTTGGGAGCACTGGGGTGGGATTTCAGAGCACTGGGGTGGGATTTCAGGGCACTGGGGTGGGATTTGGGAGCACTGGGGTGGGATTTCAGAGCACTGGGGTGCGATTTTAGGGCACTGGGGTGGGATTTGGGAGCACTGGGGTGGGATTTCAGAGCACGGGGGTGGGCTTCTGAGCACAGGGATGGGATTTGGGAGCACTGGGGTGGGATTTGGGAGCACTGGGGTGGGATTTGGGAACACAGGGGTGGGATTCCAGAGCACTGGGGTGGGATTTTGGAGCAGAGGGCTTGGATCCTGAGCAGAGGGGTTGGATCCTGAGCAGAGGGGTTGGATTTTGGAGCAGAGGAGTTGGATTTGGAAGCAGAGGGGTTGGATTTAGAGAAGGCTGGTGGGTTTTGCAGCAGAAAGATTGTATTTTGGGAGCAGAGGGGTTGGATTTTTTTGAGCAGGCTGGTTGGATTTTGGAGCAGAAGGGTTGGATTTTGGAGCAGAGGGGTTGGATTTGGAAGCAGAGGGGTTGGATTTGGAAGCACAGGGATTGCATCCTGAGGAGACTGGCTGGATTCTGGACACAGCTGTTGGACTTTGCCCATTGCCTGCAGCTGGTCACGCACAAAAGGC
Source organism: Sylvia atricapilla (assembly GCF_009819655.1). NCBI lineage: Eukaryota > Metazoa > Chordata > Aves > Passeriformes > Sylviidae > Sylvia > Sylvia atricapilla. The sequence goes on from NC_089140.1 coordinate 152,789,187, forward strand.
ACCTGGTTTGTGTCAGCCCCTGCTGCCGCTGCGGGCCCTCAGCAGCTCCTGGAGAATTCCCTGCTGCTCCTCACGGCCCTGCTCGGCTTTCCTGGCTCCTGGCCCCCTGGCAGAGGTGGAGGCTGGGCTGCTGGAGCTCCTGGTGCGGGCACACCCGGTGCTGTGTGTGCCCCAGAGCCCACAGTGTCCCCCCCTGTCCCCTGTGTTAGTGGTGGGGTGTCCCCTGCTGCCTCAGGCTCTGCTGTCACTCTGAAATCCCTGCTCCAGCCCTCTGGGACCCCACTGCCCTGCAGGATCCTGACCTCCCCAGGACCCCCAAGGAGCCCTGTCACTGTCCCTGTCCCTGTCACTGTCCCTTTCCCTGTCCCTGTCACTGTCCCCACGCTGAGGGGACACTGGTGGCCGTGGGGACATGGGATGGGCACTTCCTGGGGACGATTTGGGACACCCCCACACCTCCAGCAGGTGTTTCCATACGGGGAGAGGTTTAAAACCCACCCCTCGCGTTTCTCAGGAGGTAAAGGACCCAGAAGGTTCTTTGCTGCCCTGACAGCAATCGGCTGAAGGACGAAATAAAAGCACTGATATTTCTCTTCAGCTGCTCCTCAGAGTGCAGCTAGATTCCCTTGGCTGCAGGCCAAATTGTGCCTCCTGAAACATTCCGTTTTTAAGAGGGATCACAGAGGAGCTCAAGGGGTTTTTAGAGTGTTTTAGCAAAGTGTCAGAGGCTTCTCGGACAGCTGTGCTCGGCTTTTTCATCTATTTCTGTAACTATTATTATTATTATTATTATTATTATTATTAATTTATTAACCCTTTTCCTTGTAGAAAACGCTCCTGCAGAGCAGTCTCCCCAAGTGTTTTAGGCCAGTCTGTGAGAGCTGAGCCCTCAGGGATTGATCCATTCGCACGGGGCCCAAACCTCTGTGGCCAGGTGTGCACCAGGAGGAGGGCACAGTCCTTGTCACACTCCTGGCAGGACTCTGCCACCCCGGGAGGGTGAACAGGAGGGACATTGTGAGCCCCAGCCCGAGGCCTCTGGGCTGCAGGACCCTCTCCTGGCTGTCACAGTGGGAACAGTTTGGGCTGTCACATCACAGTTCCCTGTCCTTTAACACTTTTCTCAGAGCTTTGGTGGAGAGGAGAAACGTGGAACCAGGTCAGTGGAAAAACTGGACAAAGGTTCATCCTAACAGCCTGGTCGGTTCCCTTTTTATCTTCAATCCTTTGGTGGAGAGAAAGGCGGCAGACAGAGCTGGGGTCAGCGGTGACCTCTGGAGCTGGAGACCCCAGGGCTCTGCTGCTGAGCCCTTTGGCCAAACCAGGACGATTCGCAGATCCCAGCGAGGCCAGAAAGGAACCTGCTGTCCCCTGTGACAGCCTGGCTGCTGCACGGGTGGGACAGGGACATGTGCCATGTCTGCCTCCGAGGCTGTGTGTGCTGCCAGGGCGGCTGGGGGCTCTCAGGGCCAAATCAACTGATTATTTCTGTCCCCAGCTTTGTCAATAAATAGCAGGTGAGGCGAGCGCGGAGGGCTGGGGCGGGTGACATTGAGGCTGCAGGAACAGTCACAGGACCCAAGGGACATCAGGAAGGGGCCCGAATGCAGAGTCATGCCCCAGAGTCACTGAACAAACAGCCGTGGCACCGCAGTGATTAAGGGCCAAGGCTGGGTGGGCTCAGCAGGGCTGTGGCATCAGGGACATGAGGCCCTGGCGTGTTCTCAGCTGCCCCACGAGGCGTTTCCAGAGGGGCTCCGTGTGCAGCCTGAGCCCCAAAATCCCCTCTGGATTCGCTGTGGGAAAGGGGCAGGGACACAACCCAGAGAGGACAGATGTGCTGCGAGATAAATCTGCCCAGAGCAGCCTTATCAGGGACAGACAGCCCCAGCAGCGGGGCTGCTCCTGCTGATGGAGGGGGTTTGATGTGAGGAGTTTGGGCTGGACACCCCGACAACGTGGGTGGCTGCTGGCCAAGGACGGGCAGGGCTGGCACAGGTCACCCCTGGCTGTGTCCAGGTGGGCTGGGGACGGCAGGGGGGTCAGGGGTCAGGCTGGCACCACGCCCCACGCTCCAGGACACCCCTACAGAGGGGTGTGTGTGTCCCTGGAGAGGGACTTTCCACAAGAGCAGTGAGGGAGGATGAGCTGGGAACAGCTCTGTGCTGGAAGAGAGCGGATTTAGATTAGATATCAGCGAGGAACTCTGCCCTGGGAGCGTGGAGAGGCCCGGCACGGGGTGGCCAGAGAGCCCCAGGGTGTCCCAGTGACAGGGACATCCCCCTGTGCCCGCCGAGGCAATGCCCTCGCTGTGCCCACGGACACGAGTGGGAAGGCAGAGGCAGTGCCCACGGCGGCTCTCCCTGCAGAATGGTCACAGAGGCAGGGACTCGTGGAGTGGTTTGGTGGGCAGGGACATTAGAGCTCATCCTGTTCCACCCCTGCCATGGGCAGGGACACCTTCCCCTGTCCCAGGGTGATCCCGCCCTGTCCCAGGGTGATCCTGCCCTGTCCAGCCTTGGACACTGCCAGGGATCCAGGGGCACCCACAGCCGCTCTGTGCCCCTGTGCCAGGGTGTCCCCACCCTCCCAGGACAGGATTTATTCCCAAATCCCATCCAGCCCCTGCCCAGAGTCCCTCCCGGCTCTGTGCAGCCCGGAGCCGTCCCCTGCTGCCACTTCACCAGGGGACACGGGCTGCTTCTGTGCGACACGGTGTGACACAGCCCTGAGCCCCGGCGGGCACAGGGGGATGTCCCTGTCACTGGGAATGATGTGACACAGCCCTGAGCCTCGGCGGGCACAGGGGGATGTCCCTGTCACTGGGGGGACATAGCCTTGAGCCTCAGAAGGGCACAGGGGGATGTCCCTGTCCCTGTCACTGGTGTGACACAGCCCTGAGGCTCAGCATGGCACAGGGGGATGTCCCTGTCACTGGGACAGTGTCACACAGCCCTGAGGCTCGGCGGGCACAGCGGGATGTCCCTGTCACTGGTGTGACACAGCCCTGAGCCTCGGCGGGCACAGGGGGATGTCCCTGTCACTGGGACAGTGTGACACAGCCCTGAGCCCCGGCGGGCACAGGGGGATGTCCCTGTCACCGGGACAGTGTGACACAGCCCTGAGGCTCAGCAGGGCACAGGGGGATGTCCCTGTCACTGGGACAGTGTCACACAGCCCTGAGGCTCAGCAGGGCACAGGGGGATGTCCCTGTCACCGGGACAGTGTGACACAGCCCTGAGCCTCGGCGGGCACAGGGGGATGTCCCTGTCACTGGGGGGACACAGCCCTGAGTCTCAGCAGGGCACAGGGGGATGTCCCTGTCCCTGGGACACCCTGGGGCTCTCTGGCCACCCCGTGCTGGGCCTCTCCACGCTCCCAGGGCAGAGTTCCTCGCTGATATCCAATCCAAATGGTGACATCCCCGCAGCTCCGGGGCTCCCTCTGCCTGTCCCTTCCTTCCCCGGCTCCGGCACCGCTCCGGGACCGCCCCGTTACACAACGAGCTTTTTAACCATGCAAATGTATTCCGCTCTCGTCTCGCACAATCTCCTGTTCTCTTTCTGCCGCTTCTCTCCAAATCCAGCGCTTCCTGGGCGAGAGCAGCCCGAGAGTCCCCGGAGCGAGCCCGGCCCCCAGGGCAGCGGGTCCCTGCGGAGCCTGACCCAGCCTGGGGGTCACCTTGGGGTCACCTTGGGGTCAGCTTGGGGGTCACCGCGGACCCTCCCGCACCTGAGGGTCACCCTGGGGGTCACCCTGGGGGTCACCCTGGGGGTCACCTTGGGGGTCACCCTGAGGGTCCCCGCGGACCCTGTCCCACCCTGGGGGTCACCCTGGGGGTCACCTTGGTGGTCACATTCGGGGTCACCCTGAGTGTCCCCGTGGACCTGCCCCACACTGGGGGTCACCCTGGGGGTCCCCGCGGCGCCTGTCTCACCCTGGGGGTCACTTTGGGGGTCCCAGCGGAGCCTGCCCCACCTTGAGGGTCACCCTGGGGGTCCCCGAGGACCTTACCCCACCTTGGGGGTCACCCTGGGGGTCACCCTGGGGGTCCCCGCGGAGCCTGTCCCACCCTGAGGGTCACCTGGGGGTCACACTGGGGGTCACCTTGGGGGTCACCGCGGACCCTCCCGCACCTGGGGGTCACCTTGGGGGTCACCTTGGGGGTCCCCTCAGACCCTGCCCCACCTTGAGGGTCACCTTGGGGGTCACCCTGGGGATCACCTTTGGGATCCTCGCGGGCCCTGTCCCACCCTGGGGGTCACCCTGGGGGTCACCCTGGTGGTCACATTCGGGGTCACCCTGAGTGTCCCCGCGGACCTGCCCCACCCTGGGAGTCACCCTGGGGGTCCCCGCGGCGCCTGTCTCACCCTGGGGGTCACCTTGAGGGTCACCTTGTGGGTCACCCTGGTGGTCACCTTCGGGGTCACCCTGAGGGTCCTCGTGGACCCTGTCCCACCCTGGGGGTCACCCTAGGGGTCACCTTGGGGGTCACCCTGGGGGTCCTCGCGGACCCTGTCCCACCCTGGGGGTCACCTTGGGGGTCCCCACGGAGCCTGCCCCACCTTGAGGGTCACCCTGTGGGTCACACTGGGGGTCCCCACAGACCTTGTCCCACCCTGGGGGTCACCTTGGGGGTCCCCGCGGGCCCTGCCCCACCTTGGGGGTCACCTTGCGGTCACCTTAGAGGTCACCTTGAGGGTCCCCGCAGACCCTGCCCCACCCTGGGGGTCACCTTGGGGGTCCCCACGGAGCCTGCCCCACCTTGAGGGTCACCCTGTGGGTCACACTGGGGGTCCCCACAGACCTTGTCCCACCCTGGGGGTCACCTTGGGGGTCCCCGCGGGCCCTGCCCCACCTTGGGGGTCACCTTGCGGTCACCTTAGAGGTCACCTTGAGGGTCCCCGCAGACCCTGCCCCACCCTGGGTGTCACCCTGCCCCGCGCCGGCACCGGGTCCTCTCTCCCCACCCGACCCCGGCCCGAGGCGTGTCCCCGAGGCGCGGGCCGGTTCCCGGTTCCCGGTCCCCGCCAGGGGCAGCGACAGGCGGAGCCGCAGTGTCCCCGTCTGTCCCTTCCATGGCCCCAGCCACTAGCCGGGGGTGGCACCAGTGTGCCTCTCCTACGGTGCTCCTGTGCCACGAGCTCCAGCAGCTCAGGGACCCCTGTGACTGTGTCCTGCAGCCCAGAGACCCCAGTGACCGTGTCCTGCAGCCCAGGGACCCCTGTGACCGTGTCCTGCAGCCCAGGGACCCCTGTGACCCCATCCTGCAGCCCAGGGACCCCTGTGACCCCCCTCTACAGCCCAGGGACCCCTGTGACTGTGTCCTGCAGCCCAGGGACCCCTGTGACCCCATCCTGCAGCCCAGGGACCCCTGTGACCCCATCCTGCAGCCCAGGGACCCCGTAACCATGTCCTGCAGCCCAGGGACCCCTGTGACCCCATCCTGCAGCCCAAAGACCCCTGTGACCCCATCCTGCAGCCCAGGGACCTCAGTGACCCCATTCTGCAGCCCAGGGACCCCTGTGACCGTGTCCTGCAGCCCAGGGACCCCTCTGAGGGGGACCCCTGAGCAGGATCCTGTCCCTCTGGGGCTCTCCTGGGGCCGATGTTGCTGCCCACAGCCCCTGCCCTGGGGTCTCTGCCTCCTCCTCCCCCTCAGCAGCCCTGACCTGGGCACTGGCTCCAAGTGTCCCTGTCCCTGGTCAGTGTCACTGCACACCCCCAGTGCAGTCCCAAGGCTCCTGGACACCCCCAGAGGCTCTGGGGAAAAGAAATCTCAACACAGGCGGAGTGGGGACAGCAGGAGTTTAACCAGGCGCCCACCGCGCTCCACGGGCGGGTTTGTCACCGCTGGGACACACGGAGGGACGCCAAGGACAAAGTCCCACAGGTGCCCAGGACCCTCCTCGGCCCAGTCGGGGTCAGAGGTGGCTCCTGTCGAGGCGGGGGCCGGTGGTGATGGTGGTGGTGATGGTGATCCTGTTCACCGTCAGCCCTCCCGAGGGGTAGGTGTCGAGACACGCCTCCCGCCTGTACTCGGAGACCTGCTTGGAGGAGAGGAGCTCCCACACGGACACCCTGCGCTCCTGCGACGGGTCGAAGGTGATGTAGGAGCCCTCGGAGCGCAGCAGGTCCATGGTGTGCGCAGGGAGGGCCCCCAAGCGCCTCTCCAGGCTGTCGCTGGCCAAGCTGCTGGTGGTGCTGAGCAGCTCCTGGATGGGGAGCGTCCCCTCACGGTAGAGCTCCAGCAGCTCCTGCCTCTTCTCCTCGGGGATGTGGTGGGAGAAGAGCAGGTCCCACAGGGAGGTCTGCCTGCCCTGGAGCTCCCCCAGTGACACCTCGGCTGTGGTGGCCTTCAGGGTCTCTTCCCAGGCCCCATCCCTGTGCAGAGGGGAGGGTTCAGCCTCTGTGGCCTCTGGCTCTGCCCTGGGACCATCCTCAGGTTCCTCAGGCTCTGCCCTCTCTCCTGCTGCCGCCCTGGTGACAATGGTGGTGACAACGCTCTTCACCTGCTCCAGGGTCAGCTCGCCGGCCGCGTACACCTCCAGCAGCTCCTTCCTGTTCTCCTCGGGGATGTACCGGGAGTGGAGCAGGTCCCACAGGGAGACCTCGTGGCCCCGAAACTCCCCGGCCTCTACATGGACCATGGTGGTTTTTAGGGTTGTTTTCCATGGTTCCTCTTTGGGGACATCGTCACCCTCCTGTCCTTCTGCTGTCACGGGGTTCCTGTTGGAGCTCTTGACTGTGACATGGAATTTCCTGCCTGTGGATTCTTTCTTCTTAATGAGAGTGGTGACAACAGTTGTCATCTGCTCCAAGGTCAATGTCCCCTCACGGTAAAGCTCCAGCAGCTCCTGCCTCTTCTCCTCGGGGATGTGGTGGGAGAAGAGCAGGTCCCACAGGGACACCCGTTTTCCCTGGAACTCCCCCAGTGACACCTTGGCTGTGGTGGTCTTCAGGGTCTCTTCCCAGGCTCCATCCCTGTGCAGAGGGGAGGGTTCAGCCTCTGTGGCCTCAGGCTCTGCCCTGGGACCATCCTCAGGTTCCTCAGGCTCTGCCCTCTCTCCTGCTGCCGCCCTGGTGACAATGGTGGTGACAACGCTCTTCACCTGCTCCAGGGTCAGCTCGCCGGCCGCGTACACCTCCAGCAGCTCCTTCCTGTTCTCCTCGGGGATGTACCGGGAGTGGAGCAGGTCCCACAGGGAGACCTCGTGGCCCCGAAACTCCCCGGCCTCTACAGGGACCATGGTGGTTTTTAGGGTTGTTTTCCATGGTTCCTCTTTGGGGACATCGTCACCCTCCTGTCCTGCCGCTGTCACGGGGTTCCTGTCGGAGCTCTTGACTGTGATGTGGAATTTCCTGCCTGTGGATTCCTTTTTCCTGATGAGAGTGGTGACAACAGTTGTCATCTGCTCCAGAGTTAATAACCTTTCGTGGTACAGCTCCAGCAGCTCCTGCCTCTTTTCCTCAGGGGTGTAGTCGGAGAAGAGCAGGTCCCACAGGGACACCTGCTTTCCCTGCAGCTCCCCAGCCGGCACACTGATGGTGGTGGACCTCAAGGCCTCATCCAGGTGTGCTGAACCATCCTCTTCCTCCTCCCCTGCCACTGCCCTGTGTGGGGCTGCATTTGCAGCTTCTGCTCGGTTCAGGATGGTGGTGACCACCGTGGCCACCTGCTCCGTGGTCAGGATCCCTGCCCTGTACAGCTCCAGCAGCTCCTGCCGCTTCCCCTGTGGGATGTATTTGGAGAAGAGCAGGTCCAGCAGGGAAACCTTCTGCCCCCGGAACTCCCCGGCAGTGACACGGACAGTCGCAGACTTCAGGGACTTCCTCAGCTGCTGCTCCTGAGCCGGGGGTGACGCCCTCACCTTGTCCCTGGCCGTGGGTGAACCCAGAGCCTCGTTCTCCCTTTCAGCGCCCGTGACGGTGGCGGCGAGCGCGGCCATCATCTGCGGGATCGTCACTGTCCCCGCCTTGTACCCCCTCAGCAGCTCCTCTCTCCGCTGCTCAGGGACGTAGCGGGAGAAGAGGAGCTCCCAGACGGTGACGCTCTGGCCCTGGAAGAGCCCCAGGGACACCGTGGTGCGGGCGGCCTGCAGGGCTTTGCGGGCCTCCTCGGTCAGCTGGTAGAGCACAGAGCCCTTGTCCATCAGCTGCAGCATCAGCAGCCCCGTGTCCGGGTCGGGCACGCAGCGGCGCAGCAGCTGCAGGTACGTCAGGTTCTCGTGGGTGTTGGGGTCGAAGCAGGTCCTGGTTTGGTTCTCGGGGTCGGAGAGGAAGCGGCTCGTCTCCTGGTCGAGGTAACCGCGCTGGTGGGCCACCTCCACGGGGACACGGTGGCCAAACGCGGGGTCGATGATGCCGCCGGTGGCGATCTGGGCCTGCAGCAGGCGGATGCCGTGATCCCTGACGATCAGCTCTTTCTTCATGGCCTGGAACAGGGACATCTTTTGTCCCGTGTAGGGGTCAGAGTAGCCCGTCACCGCTCCCTCCGCCGACAGCAGCTTCTCGTAGAAGTCCCGGCCGATGAGGCCCTGAGCCAGCGCCGCTTTCACCGAGAGCTGCTGGTTCCTCACGGGGTCCGTCAGCAGCCCCGAGGCCGCCTGAGCCTCCAGCAGCACCAGCGCCGTGCCCGGGCTCAGCAGCCCCCTCACCATGGCCTCGTAAACGCTCAGCTTCTTGTTCTTGGCCTGGATGAAGACTCCGGCGATGAAGTTACTCTCTTTGTGTTCGCCTGCGGCCGGGCCGCTGCTGCCTGTGCCGCTCTGGGAGCATCCACTGGTCTTCTGCATCGTCTCTGGGGCAGGATCCTGCTCCTGTGGGGCACTGGGTGCGTCTGAGGAGGGAGAAACAAACCGTGCCTGCGGTGAGACCCGAGCCCGTGTGCGGTTTTTACACAGTGGGCGTCTGGAGGAATGGATTTCCCACACCCCGCAGGTGATTCTATAGAAGGGAAAAAGTTTCAGCCTTCCTAAATACATAAAAAAAACAAACTAGAAACTTCTGTGCCCTTTTTTCATTAGTGTTGGCTCAGTGGAGCACTGATTGGCTTTGGAAGTGACCTTTGATTGGGCAGGGAGCCAAACAGCCCCCCTAAACCATCGGGTGCTAAAGCAGCACAGAGGAACTCAGGAAGTTTTTGGGGTGTCTCAGCAAGGTGTCAGAGGGTTCTTTTATTTCTGTAATGTTTATTACTTCTCATTTATTAAACCTTTTACTTTGACGAAACACCCCTGAAGAGCAGTCTCTCTAATTAATAAAGATATCCTGAGAGTTCAGGACACCCTCAGAGACTCGACACATTTATTTTCACGGGGCTCACAAGACTCTGGGCACGTGTTAAACTGTGTTAATCAGCTGTGGGGGATTAATCAGCTCTCCGGGGCCCCTGCAGGAGGCCGCAGGAGCCCAGGGAGAAGCAGGGAGTGACCCTCTGGACCATCCTGGGGCCGGCGTGCAGCTGGGGTGTGCAGGGAGCTCTGAGGGCATGGCACAGGTCAGCGACAGACCTCCAGCACACACAGAAACCTCATCTCAGCAGTGTGAAAACCTCAGCCCCACTGCAGCCCCCCCAGGACCCTCCAGAGCCTGACACTGCCTCAGAGCTGTGGCCTCAGCCACTTCCCTCTCCTGCTCCTGGGTGACACAACTGCCACCAACCTTTGGGCTGGTGCCACCAGCACGAGGCAGGCGCCTGATGCCTTCAGGTTTTCCTTTCACATGTCCCAGGGTCTGCCCTGCATCAGTGTGTGACTCTGCACTTCCCAGGGAGCGTCAGGGAGCTCTCCTCACAGCTCAGTCACACAAAACGATCCTTCTCCAGCCCCAGAACCCAAACCCATCGCAGCTGCAGGCCCCAAAAAGTGCAAACAACAGCGAACTCAGGGCAGACGCTGGGAGGATGTGATTTCATCACCTGAAGCTGTAATTGGACAATTAACCTCAATATGCAAATGAGCCCAACTTATAAAAGGGTGAAAACTCGTCAGCCCTTGTCCATCTCTCTCTTATTATCTCATTTATCCTGGGTGTAGCCTCGGCCAGGCTCTTGCGCTGCCCAGGGTGGATCCTTTGAAGGCTTTTTTTAATAAATTTCCTACTTTATTCCTTTCCCACTGTCCAGCCTCTGTTCCAGGGAGCCTCTCCAGGCTTCCCTCCTCTCCCTGCTCCCTGGGGCTCCCCTGGGACAGACAGAATTCTCTGCTGATCTCTTCCCAAGCTCAGGTCATGCCAAGGGACAGCAGTGGCCTCCTGACACGATGTCACAGCCTCAGAGAGGTGCTGGTTGGTGCTGCCAGGAATTTTCTGCCCTCTGAGACTGTTCCTCAGACCGGCCCTGAGCACGGTGGGACACAGGGTGACAGGCACAGCCCAGCCCGTGGCTGTCTGTCCGTCCTCCTGGGGGGCTGTGTGTGATCCCACAGCACCCTGGCAGCCCACGGGAGACGGGAATAGTCTTAGGGATGGATGAGAGGCTCTTCAGACCCAGGAGCAGCAGCAGCTCTCAGCTCAGAGGGACTTTTCCTCCAGCTGTGCTGCTGCTGCTGCAGCTGGGGTGGGTCTCTGGGTCTCTGCTTGTTGTCTGTGGATGAGCAGAGACCCCAAATCCTGTCACCCCCCGTCCTGCAAAACCCTGTCACCTCCCTGTCCAGCAAAACTGGCCTCTGGATTATTTAATGGAGCAATCACAGGTGCATCACGGAATCCCAGGACACTTTGGGTGGGAAGTGACTTTAAAACTAATCTCGTTCCAAGCCCTGCCACCCACTGCCGGGATGTCTCACGGTGTCACCTGGTCCCCTCGGGGAGCCCTATAAACAACCTCTCAGCATCTCCTGTGTAGTGCTGAGGCCGCTGAGGCTTGTGAAAAGGGCAGAATCGAAACCCGAAGCAGCTCTTAGGGGAACACCCATCTCCCGTAAACCGCCCTGAGTGACATTAATGACACGCTTCGCTCATTATCAGGGTCACCGCTTAAGTCTCGCACTGTTTGCTTAACAGCTGGAAAAGTCTCTGAGTCACCGCTTTTGATCCATTGAAATGTCGGATTGTTGCTGAGGCGGCCGCATCGCGGCGGGGCAGAGATTCACCCAGACCAGTCCTGGCTCTGTCCCGTGCCTCTGTCCCACCCTGCGCCTCCTCTCCTCTCCTCTCCTCTCCTCTCCTCTCCTCTCCTCCTCCTCTCCTCTCCTCTCCTCTCCTCTCCTCTCTCTCCTCTCCTCTCCTCTCCTCTCCTCTCCTCTCCTCTCCTCTCCTCTCCTCTCCTCTCCTCTCCTCTCCTCTCTCCTCTCCTCCTCCTCTCCTCTCCTCTCCTCTCCTCTCCTCTCCTCTCCTCTCCTCTCCTCTCCTCTCCTCTCCTCTCCTCTCCTCCCTCTCCTCTCCTCTCCTCTCCTCTCCTCTCCTCTCCTCTCCTCTCCTCTCCTCTCCTCTCCTCTCCTCTCCTCTCCTCTCCTCTCCTCTCCTCTCCGCTGGAAGCGCTTTTCCAGCTGCTGGAAGCGGTTTTCCAGCTGTTGGGAAGCGGCAGGGGTGGTCCGGCAGCGCGGGGAAGGAAATGTGCCCCAAGGAGGGAAATGCCTCAGTGCCCCCAGACCCTCAAGCCCCGAGGATCCTCAACCCGGGCTCCTGGCCAAGCCCCGGGGCTGCAGCCACAGCCCCTGAATCCCATCGTTCCAGCCACAGCCCCTGGATGACAGAGAATCCCACTGCTCCAGCCCCTGGATCCCAGAGAATCCCACTGCTCCAGCCCCTGGATCCCCTCAAATCCCACTGCTCCAGCCCCTGGATCCCCTCAAATTCCATCGCTCCAGCCCCTGAATCCCAGAGAATCCCACTGCTCCAGCCCCTGGATCCCCTCAAATCCCACTGCTCCAGCCTCTGGATCCCCTCAAATCCCGCTGCTCCAGCCCCTGGATCTCCTCAAATCCCGCTGCTCCAGCTCCTGGATCCCCATAAATCCCGCTGCTCCAGCTCCTGGATCCCCTCAAATCCCGCTGCTCCAGCCCCTGGATCTCCTCAAATCCCGCTGCTCCAGCTCCTGGATCCCCATAAATCCCGCTGCTCCTGCCCCTGGATCCCAGAGAATCCCACTGATCCAGCCCCTGGATCCCAGAGAATCCCACTGCTCCAGCCCCTGGATCCCCTCAAATCCCATCGCTCCAGCCCCTGAATCCCAGAGAATCCCACTGCTCCAGCCCCTGGATCTCCTCAAATCCCGCTGCTCCAGCCCCTGGATCCCCACAAATCCCACTGCTCCAGCCCCACTGCTCCAGCTTCTGGATCCCAGCGAATTCCACTGCTCCAGCCCCATTCCCGGCGGGTTCAGGCGGGTCCTTCAGCCCCGGATCTTTCCCTCCCGCATTCGGTTCTCTCATCCCTCCCTCAGTTCTGCTGTGACGTGTTTGTACCGGCCACACAAACACATGGCACGGAGCCGCAGCTCCAGTCAGCCCTGGTGCCCCTCGGTCACTTCGTCCCTTCCCAAAAAGGACCGAGTTCTGCCTGGAGATCTCCTGCTCACCGATCTGGGACTTTGAGCAGCCGCCCTCTCCCCGCGCTGGGGTTTGGGGTAGAGCTGAGGTCCCCTGTGGTGGCCTCGGTGACCCCAGGTGGGCTCTGTCCTACCTGCTGGACGTGTATCCAGAGCGGCTGGATCGCCGGCAGGCTCCGATCTTCCTCCTCCTCCTCCTCCTCCTCCTCCGGCCGGCTGCAGGTGAGCAGAGGAGGCGAGAGCCCGATTTAAATCCTCCCCTCTCCGCCCCTGGGGGCGGCAGGGCGGCGCTGCCCTGTGCTGACACACGGGAGCGGAGCTGGGACAGGGACCCGGGCTGAGCCAGAACCGGGACCCACGGCACGGGGGGGCGGTGCTGGTACTGACCCACAGCCCTGGGACAGACCCACAGCCCTGGGACAGACCCACATCCCTGGTACTGACCCACGGCCCTGGGACAGACCCACAGCCCAGGGGCACAGTCCTAGTACTGACCCACAGGCCGGGAGGGCGGTGCTGGTACTGACCCACAGCCCTGGTACTGACCCACAGTCCTGGGACAGACCCACATCCCTGGTACTGACCCACAGCCCTGGTACTGACCCACAGCTCAGTGGGTAGTGCTGGTACTGACCCACAGTCCTGGGACAGACCCACAGTTCTGGTACTGATCCACAGCCCTGGGACAGACCCACAGTACTGACCCACAGCCCTGGGACAGACCCACAGCCCAGGGGCACAGTCCTAGTACTGACCCATAGTCCTGGTACAGCCCCACAGCCCGGGAGGGCAGTGCTGGTACAGAACCACATCCCTGGTACTGACCCACAGCCCAGGGGCACAGTCCTGGTACTGACCCACAGCCCAGGAGGGCAGTGCTGGTACTGACCCATAGCCCTGGGACAGACCCACAGCCCGGGGGGGCGGTGCTGGTACTGACCCACATCCCTGGTACAGCCCCACAGCCCGGGAGGGCGGTGCTGGTACTGACCCACAGCCTTGGGACAGACCCACAGCCCTGGTACTGACCCACATCCCTGGTACAGACCCACAGTTCTGGTACTGACCCACAGCCCTGGTACTGACCCACAGCTCAGTGGGTAGTGCTGGTACTGACCCACAGTCCTGGGACAGACCCACAGTTCTGGTACTGACCCACAGCCCTGGTACTGACCCAGAGCCCAGGAGCCCAGTCCTGGTACTGACCCACAGCCCTGGTACTGACCCACAGCCCAGGGGCACAGTCCTAGTACTGACCCACAGCCCAGGAGGGCAGTGCTGGTACAGACCCACAGTTCTGGTACTGACCCACAGCCCTGGGACAGACCCACAGCCCAGGAGCCCAGTCCTGGTACTGACCCATAGCCCTGGTACTGACCCACAGCCCGGGAGGGCGGTGCTGGTACTGACCCATAGTCCTGGTACTGACCCACAGTCCTGATAAGGACCCAGAGCCCAGGACCCCTGGGGTGGCACCGGGAATAGCCCAAGGGCAGGATGTGGGACTCATGTCCGTCCGTGAGACTTCTGGACACAGCCACCTCTTTTTTCTGACCACTCAGCTGCTCGTGGACAGCCCTGCCCACGGTCCCAGCTCCCACGGGGCTTTCCGTGGGTCTGGGCTGGGTGGATGTGGTGCTGAGCCCCGTGGCTGGGCGTGGGGCTGCCCCTGGATCCCTGGAAATGTCCCAGGCCAGGCTGGGTGGGGTTTGGGTCAGCCTGGTTTAGTGGGAGGTGTCCCTGCCCGTGGCAAGGGGTGGCACTGGATGAGCTCTGGGGACACTTCAGCTCAGGGATTCCGCGGGGATTTTGTGATTTCACCGTAGGCTGGGAGCTGCAGGCGCCCTCCTGGGCTGTCCCTGCACCCCAGGGACAGAGAGCAGGCTGTCCCTGCAGCGGGGCCTGGGCTGGCACAGAGGGGACAGTGCTGGCCGTGGGTGTGCGTGGACGTGCTCCTGTCAGCCTGCATCTGTGCCTCGGTGAGTGTGCGTGACTGCGTGGGCTCCGGTGTCATTCCATGGCCTGGGACCGTGTGGGCTCCTGTGTGACACTGTGTGTGATACTGTGGGCTCCCGTGTCATTCCATGGCCTGGAACCGTGTGGGCTCTGGTGTCACTCTGTGTATGATACTGTGGGCTCCTGTGTGACACTGTGGTGGGCTCTGGTGTCACTTTGTGTGTGATGGGCTCCTGTGTGACACTGTGTGTGATACCGTGGGCTCCTGTGTCACTCTGAGTGGTGGGCTCTGGTGTCACTCTGTGATGCTGTAGGCTCCTGTGTGACACTGTGTGTGATACTGTGGGCTCCCGTGTCATTCCATGGCCTGGAACCGTGTGGGCTCCTGTGTGACACTGTGTGTGATATTTTGGGCTCCTGTGTGACACTGTGGTGGGCTCTGGTGTCACTCTGTGATGCTGTAGGCTCCTGTGTGACACTGTGTGATGGGCTCCTGTGTGACACTGTGTGTGATACTGTGGGCTCCCGTGTCATTCCATGGCCTGGAACCGTGTGGGATCCCGTGTCATTCCATGGGCTGGAACCGTGTGGGCTCCCGTGTGACGCTGTGTGTGATACTGTGGGCTCCCGTGTCATTCCATGGCCTGGAACCGTGTGGGCTCCTGTGTGACACTGTGTGTGATACTGTGGGCTCCTGTGTGACACTGTGTGTGATACTGTGGGCTCCTGTGTGACACTGTGGTGGCTGTGGTGTGACCCTGTGTGTGGTGAGCTCCTGTGTGACACTATGGTGGGCTCCTGTGTGACACTGTGGTGGGCTCTGGTGTCACTCTGTGTGTGATGGGCTCTGGTGTCACTCTGTGATGCTGTAAGCTCCTGTGTGGCACTGTGTGTGATACCGTGGGCTCCTGTGTGACACTGTGGTGGCTCTGGTGTGACCCTGTGTGTGATGGGCTCCTGTGTGACACTGTGGTGGCTCTGGTGTCACTCTGTGTGATGGGCTCCTGTGTGACACTGTGGTGGCTCTGGTGTCACATTGTGTGTGGTGGGCTCCTGTGTCACTCTGTGTGATGCTGTGGGCTCCCGTGTGACTCTGTGTAGGTGACTCCCTGTGATCCTGGACACCGTGTGACAACACATGTGCAAGGCATGGGTGACTTCCCGTGAGTGGGGACACAGGTGACACACGGAGAGCTGCCCACAGCAGGTATGTGACAATGTCCCCGTGTCCCTGAGTGACTCGGTGTGTGCAGAGGGGCTGCCTGCCCCACGAGTGGGCACACAGGTGACACAGGGCGGTGTGTGACAATGTCCCATGTGTCCCTCAAGTGACTCGGTGTGTGCAGAGGAGCTGCCTGCCCCACGAGTGGGGACACAGTTGACACACAGCAGTGTGTGACAATGTCCCTGAGTGACTCGGTGTGTGCAGAGGGGCTGCCTGCCCCACGAGTGGGGACACAGGTGACACACAGCGGTGTGTGACAATGTCCCATGTGTCCCTCAAGTGACTCGGTGTGTGCAGGAGGGGCTGCCTGCCCCACGAGTGGGGACACAGGTGACCCACAGCGGCTGTGTGACAATGTCCCTGAGTGACTCCGTGTGTGCAGAGGGGCTGCCTGCCCCACGAGTGGGGACACAGGTGACCCACAGCGGTGTGTGACGATGTCCCCGTGTCCCTGAGGGGCTCAGTGTGTGCAGGAGGGGCTGCCTGCCCCACGAGTGGGGACACAGGTGACACACAGGGGTGTGTGACAATGTCCCTGAGTGACTCGGTGTGCGCAGAGGGGCTGCCTGCCCCACGAGTGGGGACACAGGTGACCCACAGCGGCTGTGTGACGATGTCCCCGTGTCCCCGGGTGGCTCGGTGTGCTGTGCCCTGCCTCTCCCGGCTCTCCTGCTCCGGGAGCACATTCCTGCCGGCGTGGGCGCCCGCCGGACCGGCTGATCAGCACACGGGAGCTTCTCCCTCTGACTCACCGCGGGGGTTTTGGCTCCAGGGGACGCACCTGGCAGGAGTCCCCTGTCCCCAGGGGAGAGGAGGACACAGGACAAGGGGCTGGGGTCTTCACTCCCTGCCCGACATCTGCTCCTGGGGCTGTGCTTGGTGATTGCAACTTCATTAATTGCGTTTCTCTTGTCGTTGGCAGAGTGACAGGACACCGGGGATGGGGGGACATGGGGACAGGTTTTAACTGAAGAACTGGGGATTTATTTAGAGGAGGTTTGGGGAAGAAATCCTTCCCTGTGAGGGTGGTGGGACCCTGGAAAAGGTGCCCAGAGAAGCTGTGGCTGCCGCTGGATCCCTGGAAGTGTCCAAGGCCAGGTTGGGTGGGGCTTGGGCCACCTGGTTTAGTGGGAGGTGTCCCTGCCCATGGCAGGGGGTGACACTGGATGAGCCCTGGGGACACTCAGCCCAAACCATTCCATGATCTTATGGTGATTTTGTGACTTCACCGTAGGCTCAGCCATTCCAGCTGGGCAGCATCCACGGCAGGGGACAGTGCCAGGGCTGCAGATGTCCCCTGTCCCTCTCAGGCAGAGGGATCTCACCTCTCTGTTCCCTCAGCTCAGCCCCGGCTCCACGCACAGCCCCTCTGAGAGTGGCATCACTCTGTGCTGGTCCCCCTCTTCTCCTTGGGCACGGCCAGGGCCACCAGGACACTGCTCCAAGGTGTGACAGTGGCCCTGGGGCACTCTCTGGAGCTGGCACAGTTCGCTCAGGTGCCTCTGAAGTGCCACCATTTGGCAGCTTTCCTCGGAGGTTTCTTTGCCCCAGCGGATTGTGGTTTATGTCCTCATGGCACCGCAGCCCTGGTCCCGTTACAGCCGTGGGGAGCCAACTGTGACTGTCCCCAGAGCGCCCAGGGACTGTCCCCAGAGCCACTGTGACTGTCCCCAGAGCCACTGTGACTGTCCCCAGAGCCACTGTGACACTGCCCGGAGCCCACTGTGACTGTCCCCAGAGCTCACTGTGACACTCCCCAGAGCCACTGTGACTGTCCCCAGAGCCACTGTGACTGTCCCCAGAGCCCACTGGGACTGTCCCCAGAGTCCCCTGTGACACTCCCCAGTGCCCACTGTGACTGTCCCCAGAGCCACTGTTACTGTCCCCAGAGCCCACTGTGACTGTCCCCAGAGCGCCCAGGGACTGTCCCCAGAGCCACTGTGACTGTCCCCAGAGCCCCTGTGACTGTCCCCAGAGCCACTGTTACTGTCCCCAGAGCCCACTGTGACTGTCCCCAGAGCCCACTGGGACTGTCCCCAGAGCCCCTGTGACTGTCCCCAGAGCCCACTGTGACTGTCCCCAGAGCCACTGTGACTGTCCCCAGAGCGCCCAGGGACTGTCCCCAGAGCCACTGTGACTGTCCCCAGAGCCCCTGTGACTGTCCCCAGAGCCACTGTTACTGTCCCCAGAGCCCACTGTGACTGTCCCCAGAGCCCACTGGGACTGTCCCCAGAGCCCCTGTGACTGTCCCCAGAGCGCCCAGGGACTGTCCCCAGAGCCACTGTGACTGTCCCCAGAGCCACTGTGACACCCCCAGAGCCACTGTGACACTCCCCAGAGCCACTGTGACTGTCCCCAGAGCCCACTGTGACTGTCCCCAGAGCGCCATGTGACTGTCCCCAGAGCCCCCTGTGACTGTCCCCAGAGTCCCCTGGGACTGTCCCCAGAGCCACTGTGACTGTCCCCAGAGCCACTGTCACTGTCCCCAGAGCCACTGTGACACCCCCAGAGCCACTGTGACACTCCCCAGAGCCACTGTGACTGTCCCCAGAGCCCACTGTGACTGTCCCCAGAGCGCCATGTGACTGTCCCCAGAGCCCCCTGTGACTGTCCCCAGAGTCCCCTGGGACTGTCCCCAGAGCCATTGTGACTGTCCCCAGAACCACTGTGACACTCCCCAGAGCCACTGTGACTGTCCCCAGAGCCCCCTGTCACTGTCCCCAGAGCCACTGTGACTGTCCCCAGAGCCACTGTGACATCCCCAGAGCCCCCTGTCACTGTCCCCAGAGCGGCCAGGGACTGTCCCCAGAACCACTGTGACATCCCCAGAGCCCCCTGTGACTGTCCCCAGAGCCACTGTGACACCCCCAGAGCCCCCTGTGACACTCCCCAGTGCCCACTGTGACACTCCCAGAGCCAACTGTGACTGTCCCCAGAGCCACTGTGACTGTCCCCAGAGCGCCCAGGGACTGTCCCCAGAGGGCTCAGGGACTGTCCCCAGAGCCACTGTCACTGTCCCCAGAGCCACTGAGACTGTCCCCAGAGCCACTGTGACACTCCCCAGAGCCACTGTGACTGTCCCCAGAGCGCCCAGGGACTGTCCCCAGAGCCACTGTGCCTGTCCCCAGAGCCACTGTGACACCCCCAGAGCCCACTGTGACTGTCCCCAGAGCCCACTGTGACTGTCCCCAGAACCCCCTGTGACTGTCCCCAGAGCCACTGTGACTGTCCCCAGAGCACCCAGGGACTGTCCCCAGAGCTCACTGTGACTGTCCCCAGAGCCCACTGTCACTGTCCCCAGATCCCTCTGGACACCTACCCGTGTGGGATGTGTCCCCAGAGCAGCCAGCAGTGAAATCTGCCAGTCCCAGGACAGCTCCAGGGAGTTGTTGGGAAAATTAATCCACAAAAGCCAGAGGTTTATGTCCAGAAGGAGACAGAGGAATCCTTTATTCCAATAAAGGGAGAGGCCGTGGGGCATTTCCTCTGGGGTCTCTTGAATTTTGGAGGATGCAGCCTCCTATTTATCCCTATTTCCCAGCCCCATTTCCCTCTCTCTTTCCCCATTGGCTGAGGCACTTGAGAGGTACAAACTTCCCAGAGTGCCAATACCTAAAATTCCCCTTTAATGTGTAACCCACCCTTGAATTTTTAATTCTTGTGGAATTTTTTGGGTCTTCCCCGTTGTTTCTTTCATCTTTCAATATCCAATTTCATTTCTCAGCAAAGCCACAGTTTGTGTTTAAAGGCAAATGTCTTCTTTTCCATTTCACAATCAGTGGAATCCTTCCCATTGCTTCTTTTCTCTCTCAGTGCTGGTTTTATCCACCAGTGGCCCCAGAGTTTGATTGTGAAGACAAATCTGTCATTCCTCTCAGAGTGTGCCTGGAGAGGCTCCCCGGAACAGAGGCTGGACAGTGGGGAAGGAATAAAGTAGGAATTTATTAAAAAGGCCTTCAAAGGATCCACCTCGGGCAGCACAAGAGCCAAGATAAATAAGATAATAAGAGAGAGATGGACAAGGGCTGACGAGTTTTCACCCTTTTATAAGTTGGGCTCATTTGCATATTGAGGTTAATTGTCCAATTACAGCTTCAGGTGATGAAATCACATCCTCCCAGCGTCTCCCCTGAGTTCTCTGTTGTTTGCACTTTTTGGGGCCTGAAGCTGCGATGGGTTTGGGTTCTGGGGCTGGAGAAGGATCGTTTTGTGTGACTGAGCTGTGAGCAGAGCTCCCTGACGCTCCCTGGGAAGTGCAGAGTCACACACTGATGCAGGGCAGACCCTGGGACATGTGAAAGGGAAACCTGAAGGCATCAGGCGCCTGCCTCGTGCTGGTGGCACCAGCCCAAAGGTTGGTGGCAGTTGTGTGACCCAGGAGCAGGAGAGGGAAGTGGCTGAGGCCACAGGTCTGAGGCAGTGTCAGGCTCTGGAGGGTCCTGGGGGGGCTGCTGTGGGGCTGAGGTGTTCACCTGCTGTCCCCTGGCTGTCCCCTGGCTGTCCCCTGGCTGCTGGTGTGACCGATGACAAACGTCACCTGCAGTGAGCGTCACCTGCACCGTTCCTGGAGTGGCCACACCTCCGTCACAGGCACGAGGAGCCCCGGAGAGAGCTGGGGCACGTGGAAATGAGAGCTGCTGCTCCTCCCAGATCATCCCCTTGTCAGTGCAGAAACAGCCAGGCCCTTCCCTGAGGGCCCAGGGCTTAATCCTGAGCTTTTGGGGACAGCTGTGTAAGGAGGATGGGCTGTCAGCTGTCCACACCACGAGGAGGATGAGTTATCAGTTGTCCACCCCATGAGGATGGGTTATCAGCTGTCCACCCCATGAGGAGGATGGGCTATCATCTGTTAACCCCATGAGGATGGGTTTTCAGCTGTCCACCCCATAAAGAGGATGGGCTGTCATCTGTTAACCCCATAAGGAGGATGGACAATCAGCTGTTCACCCCATAAGGAGGATGGATTGTCATCTGTCCACCCCACAATGATGGGCTGTCAGCTGTCCACCCCATAAGGATGGGTTATCATCTGTCCACCCCATAAGGAGGATGGGTTATTATCTGTCCACCCCATAAGGAGGATGGATTGTCATCTGTCCACCCTATGAGGATGGGTTATCAGCTGTCCACCCCATACAGAGGATGAGTTATCAGCTGTCCACCCCATGAGGAGGATGGGTTATCAGCTGTCCACCCCATAAGGATGGGTTATCATCTTTCCACCCCATAAAGAGGATGGGTTATCATCTGTTAACCCCATGAGGAGGATGGATTATCAGCTCTCTGCCCCATAAGGAGAATGGGCTGTCATCTGTCCACCCTGTAAGAATGGGTTGTCAGCTGTCCACCCCATGAGGCGGGTGGGTTATCATCTGTTCACCCCATAAAGAGGATGGGCTGTCATCTGTTCACCCCATGAGGAGGATGGGCTGTCAGCTCCTCACCCCATAAGGAGGATGGATTGTCATCTGTCCACCCCATAAGGAGGATGGATTATCAGCTGTCCACCCCAATGAGGATGGGCTATCAGCTCTTCACCCCATAAGGATGGGTTATCAGCTGCCCACCCCATGAGGAGGATGAGTTATCATCTCTCCACCCCATAAGGAAGACAGGCTGTCGTTGCCTCAAGTTCGCCTGCTTTTCACTCTTTGTTTTTCTTCTCACTCAGCTCCAAGTAAACTATGTGTATTTTTAGAATTTATCCATGGTTTACATATTTCCCCTCTGGAAGGAGAAATGGGATTGGTGGTGATGTTCACCAATGAGGTCGAAGAGGTGGCTGCCTTGTAGCCAATCTTTGGCCTGCTTGTAAAACTGTATACATGGAGTGAGAGAAGATAAAGTGGAGAGCTTTCCTGCTTCATCCTTTTGTGTCCCTAACAGCGACAGGCTGTCAGCTGTCCACCCCATAAGGAGGATGGGTTATCAGCTGTCCACCCCATAAGGATGGATTATCAACTGTCCACCCCATGAGGAGGATGAGTTATCAGCTGTCCACCCCATGAGGAGGATGGGTTATCAGCTGTCCACCCCATAAAGATGGGTTATCAGCTGTCCACCCCATAAAGAGGATGGGTTATCATCTGTTAACCCCATAAAGAGGATGGGCTGTCAGCTCCTCACCCCATAAGGAGGATGGATTGTCATCTGTCCACCCCATAAAGATGGGTTATCATCTGTCCACCCCATAAGGAGGATGGGTTATCAGCTGTCCACCCCATGAGGAGGATGGGTTATCATCTGTCCACCCCATAAGGAGGATGGGTTATCAGCTGTCCCCCCCATACAGAGGATGGGTTATCAGCTGTCCACCCCATAAGGATGGATTATCAACTGTCCACCCCATGAGGAGAATGGGTTATCATCTCTCCAGCTCATAAAGAGGATGGGTTATCAGCTGTCCACCCCATAAAGAGGATGGGTTATCAGCTGTCCACCCCATAAGAAGGATGGGTTATCAGCTGTCCACCCCATGAGGAGGGTGGGTTATCATCTGTTAACCCCATAAAGAGGATGGGTTATCATCTCTCCACCCCATAAGGATGGATTATCAACTGTCCACCCCATGAGGAGGATGGGTTATCAGCTGTCCACCCCATAAGGAGGATGGGTTATCATCTGTTCACCCCATAAGGAGGATGGGTTATCATCTCCCCACCCCATAAGGAGGATGGATTATCATCTCTCCACCCCATAAGGAGGATGGGTTATCATCTCTCCACCCCATAAGGATGAGCTGTCAGCTCCCCACCCGACAGGGAAGCTGCTCCTCAGGCTGCTGGCAGTCTGTGCCTGCTGCTGGAGTTTTCCTGCAGGGGAGGCTGTTGTGGGTGCCCAGCCAGGCTCTGCAGGTCCCTGGGTGGATGGATGGGGTGGACCCCAGAAGGGCTGCACCATGTCTGGGTGGGTGTGGGCCTGATATTTCCAGGTCTGAGAGATTTTAGCCTGCTAGCAGCTGCTAACTTCTGCCCAAGGAAAAAATTCTCAAAAGAGTTTCTTTTAAAACAATCTTGGTCAACAACTCTCCTTTTTCCAAACAATCTCTCTCCAGGTGGTGTTTTGCTGTTTCTCTGGTTTAACCAATGGCATCAGAGAGGTGTCATTCCTATTCTCCAACCACGTTGAGTCTGTATTTTATAAGGAGCACCTTATAAAAGGTAGCAAGAATTTGACAGCAAAAGCCTTCTTTTGCCTTCTGAAATATTTGGTGCCTTTCTTTGACATCCTGCAGCAACAGATGGGGTGGATCCCTGCATTGCTGCACCGTGTGTGGGTGGCGTGGATGGATCCCTGCATTGCTGCACCGAGGGTTTCTGCTTTGCCAGGGATCCTGGGATCCCTTTGGAGCAATGCCCACGTGTGGGAACTGCCGGTGATCAAACGGATTCTCAGGCTCCAGGCAGTGCCTTGAAGCCTGCGGGAAAGCCAAGGACAGAACTCTCTCAGTGTGGCCTGGGAAATGGCGAGGAGGAACCCAAAAGCACCCCTATAAACAATCCCTGTAGGTCTCCTCCTCTGGCACCTGGTGTTCTTCCAGCCTGTTTACTGGTGGAGATGTTTACAAAAAGGTGGTGCCCGAAAGGACCAATCCTATTCATTGCACTGAAACGCTGCATAAAAAGAATCTGTCTTTTAATAAACTTTCCATAATGCCCCCCAAAGAAATCTGAGTTCTACGAGTCATTACATGAGCCCTGCTGAATCGTAACGATACCCTGTTATATTTTATCTGTTTTATCCTCTGTTTTATCTGTTTTATCCTCTCTCTGGCAGCAGCTGCTGTGTCACCGGGGCTGGGGCTGTGTGTGAACACTCCTGTGCTGTGACCGTGCTCAGGGGTTTGTGTCTGGGGAAGCAGCTGCTCTTTGGGTTCTCAAACACAAACATTTCACTTTCCTTCAGGAGCTGGGATATTTGTGAGCGCACAAATAAACCGCGCTGGGTTGTTGGCATATTCCTCACACTCCTAGGCAGTGTTCTTTATAAAGAAAGGGTTTTCAATTTACTCCTAGACATTTTGGAAAGTTTACTCAGAACTTTCTACGCTCTCCTGACAGGGATTGGCTCAGCACCAAGGGAGAAGCCCCTGTGGGACCTTTCTGTCTGTCAAAGCCTGGACCTCTGTCTATCAGCAGGTTGCCAAAGGAACCACCCTCCATCGTTAAGTAGAAAAGAGAAAGAAAAAATTTCCACACATTTTTGAGGTGTTGCAGCTACGCCCTGTTCAGCTTTGCCTTTGTGTTTGTATTTTCTTTCCTTATTAAAACCCTTTTTGCTTTTTCAAGACACTCTTAATCACGCCATCTCGCTAACTGATTTTAGTTATTTCTCCTCAAGGGCCAGACCCTCAGAGGTATTGGGAACCCCAGGACTGGGTTGTCTCAAGGAGAACATTGATTTATCACTTTGTTCTAGGCGTGGAGAGTGGATGGACCTGCAGAGGTCTCAGTGAGGGTTTCCTCACCCGAGCTTTAGGTGGTTTAAAGTCCTTGGCCCTCTAAAAGCCCCGAGTCATGTCGGTATAAAAAAGCAGAGTCCTCAAGGTCTGTTTTCAGGTTTCTCGTGGTGTTTATTATTCGATATCTCAGAATTTTCTCTGCTCCCAGCCGAGGTCCAGACAGCAGCTGGGACACGAGGCGACTGCCCACGATGGGATGTCCCCTAACATTTATACAGATAACTACGTGTCGGTTATTTACTGTTTTGTGCCAATGCCCAGTGCCCACACTAGAAGTGTCATTTCTACTTTGACCCAATCCACCCTAACTACTTTGTGCCATCACCACCCCAAAAGATGGAGGATTAGGAAGAAAGAGAAGTACATGAGGTACCACCCAAATTCCACCATCTTGTCCCCATTTACTTCTATTCTATAAACTCTAAAACTACTGAATTCTGTATCGTCTACTGTACTAAACTACTGTTTTCACATCCCGGTGGTTTGTAATTCCTTTTGCAGTGTCGGAAACCTCTCCCATGGACTAAAATCAGACCCAGTGTTTTCCTGGGCTCTGTGCCAAGGTCTCTGAGCCCCCTGGACTGGCTCCACACCCCCCTGTCCAGGGCTCCAATTCCCTTCCTCGGGTCCCAGGCCATCCAAGGGGATGTCCTGGACTCCAACACAGAGGCTCCAGTTCTCTGATTCCCAGGAAGCTGGAATATCCCTGGGGACATCCTGGAGCTTCCCAGAGCTGTCCTGTGGCCAGCCAGATTGGCGCTGCCTGACACCCCCCTGGCACCTTCTCTGGCACCTGCTGGGGCCCTGTGCCTCTGAGTGAGGTGGCACCACAGGTCCTTGAGTGACCACACGTCCTGTGCCCAGCAGGAGGCAGGGAGGGGACAGCAGCACACCTGGGGACAGCTCATGTCACGTCAGGAGGGACTTCCTCACTCTCTGCATCTTCCTGATTGGAAGATTGAGCCAGGTGGGGGCTGGACTCTGCTCCCGGGGAACAAGGGGATAGGACAGAAGGAAATGGCCTCAAGTTATTGGGAATTATTAATCTATTTAACACATTTATTATTGTTGTCATTGTCATTGCTATTACTATTATTATTATTATTATTATTATTATTACTATTACTATTATTATTATTATTATTAGGGAATATTGGGAAAGCACCTTTCTGGCAAAGGGCTGTCCAGCCCTGGGACAGGCCGCCCAGGGCAGTTGTGGAGTCTCCACCCCTTGGGGGGGATTTCACAGCCGTGTGAATGTGGCACTTGGGGACATGGGATGGTGGTGGCCTTGGATTGCTGATGCTGCCACAGCTGTACCTGGGTGGCCTCAAAGCTGCCAGGTGTTAAAAAAGGATGATTTTTAACACTGAAAAGCAGCACCAGGTGAGTGCAGCTCTGGGAGAGGCCCCCAAAACATTTTTGCTCTGCCTCCACCCCCGCAGCTGCCCCCGAGTGCAGCTCCACCGGGCACAGAGAGGGGCACAGACCCCCGGGATGCCCCAGGGATCGCTGACTGTCTTGGTTTGCGAAGACAGGTATCTGCCAGGGAAAGCTGGAGTGTCCCTTGGAATGGAGAATTAAACTCCCCCTCCCCTTTTCCAAATGGTTATAAATCTGCAATTAAAGGCTTTTCAGGCAAAGGTTTGGGAATAGGAATAACAGTTTCTTTATTAGAAATATTAAGAATGCAAATGCAGTGGTACCAAAAAAAAAAAAAAAAAAAAAAAAAAGCAAATGGAAACTCCTAGAAATCCTGACAGAGACAGAAATACAACCTGACGCCTGCAGGTCAGGGTGTGTTGGAAGCAGTCCAAAGGAAGCCCTCCTGGAGTGGCAGATGTGGTTCTGTGGGAGTAGAGATGGTCCTTGTAGAGAAAATAAAAGGGTCCCAATAATGGCAAGATGGGCCCGGTCTTCCTCTGGGAATCCAGTGGAAAACCAGAAAATCTGGTGTTCCTACGTCTCAGTTTTTATCTGGGTAGGGACAGTTTGGCTCCTCCCACTGGGTGGAGCAACTCAGAATGGGATGATGTCATGTGTGATGTCATTGGTGAGCCTTAATGGCCCATTAACAGGAGATAAGGAACACTGGGATGACGTCATGTGTGATGTCACTGGTGGGCTTTGATGACCCATTAACTGGAGATAAGGAACACTGGGATGATGTCACGTGTGATGTCATTAGTGACCCTTAATGGCCCATTAACAGCAGATCTCCCCCAGAGGAGATAAGGAACACTGGGATGACGTCATGTGTGATGTCATTGGTGGGCTTTGATGACCAATTAACTGGAGATAAGGAACACTGGGATGATGTCATGTGTGATGTCATTAGTGACCCTTAATGGCCCATTAACAGGAGATAAGGAACACTTGGATGACGTCATGTGTTATGTCATTGGTGAGCCTTAATGGCCCATTAACAGCAGATCTCCCCCAGAGGAGATAAGGAACACTTGGATGACGTCATGTGTGATGTCATTGATGGGCTTTGATGGCCCATTAACGGGATATAAGGAGCACTGGGATGACGTCTTGTGTGATGTCATTGGTGAGCCTTGATGGCCCACTAACAGGAGATAAGAAAAACTGGGATGACGTCATGTGTGATGTCATTGGTGAGCCTTAATGGCCCATTAACTGGAGATAAGGAACACTGGGATGATGTCACGTGTGATGTCATTAGTGACCCTTAATGGCCCATTAACAGGAGATAAGGAACACTGGGATGACGTCATGTGTGATGTCATTGGTGAGCCTTAATGGCCCAACACCAAAAGAAATCCCCTGGAGGGTGACAGAGATAGGGGACACTGCCCCACGTGGATTTACCAGCTGGGCCATTATCAGAAGGCAGCCGCCCCCTCCTCCTGGAATTACAGGAGATAAA
Source organism: Sylvia atricapilla (assembly GCF_009819655.1). NCBI lineage: Eukaryota > Metazoa > Chordata > Aves > Passeriformes > Sylviidae > Sylvia > Sylvia atricapilla. The sequence goes on from NC_089140.1 coordinate 152,816,212, forward strand.
GCAAACACTTCCCCAACTGGTTTCCACAGATGGAATAGAATAATTTATAAATTTTTTTTGATACGTAACCCAAGACAGTGACTCACCAGCGGGTCCCACAGCTCCCCGGGAATCCTGGCACGGCCACCCAGGGCCACCCCAGCCCTGGAGCCTCCCCTGCCGGGAGCTGTGGGCTGAACCACATCAGAGGGATGGGAGATGCCTTTCCCAGGGAGGTTTCAGCGCTGGGATGTTTGGGGGAGTGTTTTCCACCACTGATTGATCTGGGAAAGCGTGGTGAGACACCCCACACCCCCAGCATTTGTGCTTCCAAGTAAGGGAAAGGGTTTCAGCTTGCCTTTAGACATTTTAGGAAGTTTAACTAGAAAGTTCTGTGTTCATTGTAATTGGCTCAGCACAGGAGCGTGGATTGGGCTCTGAGAGCGTTACTCAAAGCCTCTTGGTGATTTCATTGGCAGCAGGAAACGTTGTCCCTCCTAAAACATCCAGTATTTAGGAAGGAGCACAAAGGAAATAAGAGGCTTTTTTGGGGTGTTTCTAGCAAGGTGTCAGAGGGTTCTCAGACATCTGTGCACGGCTTTGCCTCTGTTTCCTGTAACTTTTGGTATTTTGATATTTTTTCTTTATTAACCCTTTTGCTTTATGAAGCACCTCTGAAGAGCAGTCTTGCTCAAATTATTCCAAGCCAATCAGCAAGGGCTGGAGCCTCGGAGATTGAAACATTTACACGTGGTTTATAAAATCCGGCCACGTGTTGATCTGCGTGAGGAAACCTCTGGTGGCAGAGCCCAAGTGGGGATGGAAAATTCCTGCACTTCGACAGCCCTTTGGAACATCCTTGTGCAGGATGTTCTTATTTATCGATTACTTGTTTTATTATTTATTCTTATGACTGCACAGCGGAGATCTTTACTTATCCAGCCCTTTGGGGTGCCTCCATCGGAGTGAAGTGACGCTGAATGATTCTCTGTGTGCACGGCCAGGGGTGTTTTAAAACAATGAGATTGCTTTAATTCCTTTAAGTGGAAAGGAAGGATGCCGCTGTTTTCGTTATTGTCTGTAAAATTTTAGAAGTCTTAATATATTGTTTAGGGAAAAATACTAGGGGAAAGGGGAAAAAGAGAAGGGAAGGGAAGGGAAGGGAAGGGAAGGGAAGGGAAGGGAAGGGAAGGGAAGGGAAGGGAAGGGAAGGGAAGGGAAGGGAAGGGAAGGGAAAGGGAAGGGAAGGGAAGGGAAGGGAAGGGAAGGGAAGGGAAGGGAAGGGAAGGGAAGGGAAGGGAAGGGAAGGGAAGGGAAGGGAAGGGAAGGGAAGGGAAGGGAAGGGAAGGAAAGGAAAGGAGAGGAAAGGGTAAAAAAGAAAAGAAAAGAAAAGAAAAGAAAAGAAAAGAAAAGAAAAGAAAAGAAAAGAAAAGAAAAGAAAAGAAAAGAAAAGATAAGAAAACAAAATAAAAGAAAAGAAAAGAAAATAAAAGAAAATAAAGAAAATAAAAGAAAACAAAACAAAAAAGAAAAGAAAAGAAAAGAAAAAAGAAAAGAAAAGAAAAGAAGAAAAAGAAAGAGAGAGAGAAAGAGAGAAAGAGAGAAAGGGAAGGAAGGAAGGAAGGAAGGAAGGAAGGAAGGAAGGAAGGAAGGAAGGAAGGAAGGAAGGAAGGAAGGAAGGAAGGAAGGAAGGAAGGAAGGAAGGAAGGAAGGAAGGAAGGGAGAGAGAGAGAAAGAAAAAAAGAGAGAGAGAAAGAAAGAAAGAAAGAAAGAAAGAAAGAAAGAAAGAGAGAGAGAGAGAAAGAAAGAAAGGAAGAAAGGGAGAAAGAGAGAGAGAGAGAAAGAAAGAAAGAGAGAGAGAGAGAGAGAGAGAGAGAAGGAAAGAAAGAAAGAAAGAAAGAAAGAAGAAGGAAAGGAAGAAAGAAAGGAAGAAAGAAAGGAAGAAAGGAAGTCAGGAAGAAAGAAAGAAAGAAAGAAAGAAAGAAAGAAAGAAAGAAAGAAGAAGGAAAGGAAGAAAGAAAGAAAGAAAGAAAGAAAGAAAGAAAGAAAGAAAGAAAGAAAGAAAGAAAGAAAGAAAGAAAAGAAAGAAAGAAAGAAAGAAGAAAGAAAAGAAAGAAAGAAAGAAAGAAAGAAAGAAAGAAAGAAGAAAGAAAGAAAGAAAGAAAGAAAGAAAGAAAGAAAGAAAGAAAGAAAGAAAGAAGAAAGAAAGAACCATGGAGTGGAAAAGTGTCACCACCCGTTACCCCGTCGGGGGTGGGAGCTCACAAAACCAGAATCCAGCGGGTTAATTTACGCTCAGCTTTAGGAGGGCGTGTCCGGGGATTTTCCCTGGGCAGGAATTTTGCGCTGTTGGATGCAATGCCGTGAATCTTGTGCCACCCTCCGGAGGGAGCCTCCGAAATGAAACGGGGGGTGCTTTGAGGGTCTTTGGGGGTCTCTGATGGTTTCTGGCCTCTTCAAATGCCGTGATGCCGTTTGTGCCTGCTCCTCCTGCGGGCACAGCCGTGTCAGCGGTGCCTCATCACAAGGGGTCCTCATCAAAAGATCTGATTCTGCCCCGCGTTTTCCCTTGTCCGGCCAGAAATTTTAGGTTTTAAGGCATCAGTCCCAGGGATGAGGGACACGAGGAGCGCAGGACTCGGGCGGTTCCTCTGACAGAGTTTGTTGTGTCACAGGGGGACAGCGGTGACCGGAGAAATCCAGCAGCTCCCGGGGCTCCCGTGGCCGGCCCGACCCACAGCGGGGAGCTCGTGCTCCGGCATTCCCGGCATGGAGAATTCCCACACTCCGGCGCCTCCCCGGGCACGGAGCCGGGAGCGGGGCCGGGACAGCCGGGAGGGACCGGGACAACCGGGAAGGACCGGGAGCGGCGGGGCTGGAGCCTCGGGGGACACCCTTGGGACTGTGGGACCCTCAGAGGATGGGACCCTAGGGGAACTCCCCTTGGGACTGTGGGACCCTCACAAGGGTGGGACCCTCACAGGGTGGGACCCTCTGCAGGGTTGGACCCTTGGAAACTCCCCTTGGGAGTTGGGACCCTCTCCAGTGTGCGACCCTGGGCAGGGCTGGACCCGAGGGGAGCGTCCCCTTGGAAGTGTGGGACCCTCATAGGATGGGACCCTCGGCAATGTGGGACCCCTGCCAGTGTGGGACCCCTGGCAGGGTGAGACCCTCGGCAGGGTTGGACCCTTGGAAACTCCCCTTGGGGATGTGGGACCCTCACAGCGTGGGACCCTCACAGGGTGGGAGCCTCGGGGGGACTCCCCTTGGGAGTGTGGGACCCTCACAGGGTGGGAGCCTCACAGCGTGGGACCCTCTGCAGGGCTGGACCCTCGGGGAGAGGCCCTTTGAGAGTGCGGGACCCCTGGTAGTGTGCGACCCTCAGCAGGGCTGGACCCGAGGGGAGCGTCCCCTTGGAAGTGTGGGACCCTCACAGAGTGGGATCCTCGGGGGACACCCTTGGGACTGTGGGACCCTCAGAGGATGGGACCCTCGGGAGATTCCCCTTGGGTGTGGGACCCTCACAGGGCTGGACCCTCACAGCGTGGGACCCTCGGCAGGGCTGGACCCTTGGAAACTCCCCTTAGGCATGTGAGACACTCACAGCGTGGGACCGTCACAGCGTGGGATCCTCACAGGGCTGGACCCTCGGGGAGAGTCTCTTTGAGACTGTGGGACCCCTGGCAGTGTGAGACCCTCGGGGGACTCCCTTTGGGAGTGTGGGACCCTCTGCAGTGTGCGACCCTCAGCAGGGCTGGACCCGAGGGGAGCGTCCTCTTGGAAGTGTGGGACCCTCATAGGATGGGACCCTCGGCAGGGTGGCACCTTCGGCACGACTGGAGCCTCGGGGGACACCCTTGGGACTGTGGGACCCTCAGAGGATGGGACCCTCGGGAGACTCCCCTTGGGTGTGGGACCCTCACAGCGTGGGACCCTCGGCAGGGCTGGACCCTCGGAGAGAGTCTCTTTGAGAGTGTGGGACCCTCTGCAGTGTGCGACCCTCAGCAGGGCTGGACCCGAGAGGAGCGTCCCCTTGGGAGTGTGGGACCCTCACAGGGTGGGACCCTTACAGGGCTGGACCCTCGGAAACTCCCCTTGGAAGTGTGGGACCCTCATAGGATAGGACCCTCAGCAGGGTGGGACCCTCGGCAGGGTGGGACCCTTGGAAACTCCCCTTGGGACCCTCGAGAGGGCGAGACCCTCGGCAGTTTGGGACTCCCTGCACTGTGAGACCCCCGGCAGGGTGGGACCCTCGGCAATGTGGGACCCTCGACACGGTTGGAGCTGCGGGGAGCGTCCCCTTGACAGTGTGGGATGCCCGGCAAAGCTGAACCCTTGACAGGGTGGGACCCTCGGCACTGTGGGACCCCTGACAGTTTGGGACCCTGGGCAGTTTGGGACCCTCGGCACTGTGTGACCCCCGGCAGTGTGGGAGCCCCGGCAGGGTGGGAGCCTCGGTGGCGCTGCTGTCACCTGCCCGCCAGGTACCTCCGGCCCTGCCTCGCCTGTCCCCGCCTGTCCCCGCCTGTCCCCGCCCGGCCGCACCGCCCAGCGCCGGCGCCTCCGGAAGAAAAGAATAACAAAAATGTTCCCTTTCACAAACCACAAGGAGCCAGCCCATCCCCGCGCCCAGGGGACGGGCACGGGCAGACACGGACAAAAATGCTCTTTATTCCGGCTGGGAGAGATTGCACAACTCTGAGCTCTGTGGGAAAGGGACTATCGAGTATCCTGTGGCCTGACTCGTGATTTCTGGGGAAAAGGGATGGGCCAGGCTTTTCCTGGTGCTCGGGACACCTGGCCTGCGGCGGGGAGATAACCTGGGGCTGCTGGGGCGGTGCCACAACTGCAGCGATGGTGGCAGGTCACTGGGGTGGTGCCACAACTGCAGCGATGGTGGCGGGTCACTGGGGTGGTGGCAGGGCTGCAGCGATGGTGGCAGGTCACTTCAGTGGTGCCACAATTGCAGGAATGGTGGCAGGTCACTGGGGCAGTGCCACAACTGCCAGGATGGTGGCAGGCCACTGCGGTGGTGCCACAACTGCTGGGATGGTGGCAGGTCACTGGGGTGGTGCTACAACTGCAGGGATGGTGGCAGGTCACTGGGGTGGTGGCAGGTCACTGGGATGGTGGCAGGGTCACTGCGGTGGTGCCACAACTGCAGAGATGGTGGCAGGTCACTGGGGCAGTGCCACAACTGCCAGGATGGTGGCAGGCCACTGCGGTGGTGCCACAACTGCTGGGATGGTGGCAGGTCACTGGGGTGGTGCTACAACTGCAGGGATGGTGGCAGGTCACTGGGATGGTGGCAGGTCACTGGGATGGTGGCAGGGTCACTGCGGTGGTGCCACAACTGCAGAGATGGTGGCAGGTCACTGGGGCAGTGCCACAACTGCCAGGATGGTGGCAGGCCACTGCGGTGGTGCCACAACTGCTGGGATGGTGGCAGGTCACTGGGGTGGTGCTACAACTGCAGAGATGGTGGCAGGGTCACTGGGGTGGTGGCAGGTCACTGGGATGGTGGCAGGGTCACTGCGGTGGTGCCACAACTGCAGAGATGGTGGCAGGTCACTGGGGCAGTGCCACAACTGCCAGGATGGTGGCAGGCCACTGCGGTGGTGCCACAACTGCTGGGATGGTGGCAGGTCACTGGGGTGGTGCTACAACTGCAGGGATGGTGGCAGGTCACTGGGATGGTGGCAGGTCACTGGGATGGTGGCAGGGTCACTGCGGTGGTGCCACAACTGCAGAGATGGTGGCAGGTCACTGGGGCAGTGCCACAACTGCCAGGATGGTGGCAGGCCACTGCGGTGGTGCCACAACTGCTGGGATGGTGGCAGGTCACTGGGGTGGTGCTACAACTGCAGGGATGGTGGCAGGTCACTGGGATGGTGGCAGGGTCACTGCGGTGGTGCCACAACTGCAGAGATGGTGGCAGGTCACTGGGGCAGTGCCACAACTGCCAGGATGGTGGCAGGCCACTGCGGTGGTGCCACAACTGCTGGGATGGTGGCAGGTCACTGGGGTGGTGCTACAACTGCAGAGATGGTGGCAGGGTCACTGGGGTGGTGGCAGGTCACTGGGATGGTGGCAGGGTCACTGCGGTGGTGCCACAACTGCAGAGATGGTGGCAGGTCACTGGGGCAGTGCCACAACTGCCGGGATGGTGGCAGGTCACTGGGGTGGTGCCACAACTGCAGGGATGGTGGCAGGGTCACTGGGGTGGTGGCAGGTCACTGGGGTGGTGCTACAACTGCAGGGATGGTGGCAGGGTCACTGGGGTGGTGGCAGGTCACTGGGGTGGTGGCAGGGCTGCAGGGATGGTGGCAGGCCACTGCGGTGGTGCCACAACTGCTGGGATGGTGGCAGGTCACTGGGATGGTGGCAGGTCACTGGGGTGGTGCCAGGGCTGCCCCACAGCCCCAGCTGCTTCCTGCACCCTTTTCCCAGGGAATTTCTCTATCCTTTGGCTTCCTGGCAGCCGAGTTTCCCTCGGTGGCTCTAGAGCACAGCGAGGGGAAGGATCACACCCAGTTGCCTCCAGCCACAGTCCTGTTGTCCCCCGAGGGACATTGGGACAGGACACAGGAATGGGCTGGGCTCTGCTCCTTCAGGGCCTGCTCCAGGGGGACTCCAAGCCCCTGAGCTTCCCACAGCTGTGGGGGCATCTCCAGAGCTCTCCTTGGGCACTGCAGATCCAACTGGAGCTGGTGGGCTCTGCCCAGCTGGCCAAAGGTGGAGCTCCTTCTCTGAGGGCCAGCCCTCTGTGCCACCCCAGGACACAGGGACAGGTGATGGGTGCTGGCAGAACGTCCTGCTGAGAGCAGACAGGGCAAATCTTGCCCCAGAGATCCTCAGCTGATAACTGCCCCCCAAAAGGTGGCTGCTGTGCCTGGGGTGGCTGAGCCTGCTCAGCCCGTGGGGTGCCCAGCCACGAACAGGGGGACAGTGTCACACACACGGCCACTGTGGCCAGTCCAGATGTGGGCAGTGACCTCTGGGGACCTGTGCCAGCTGTGGCAGCTCGTGGTGCTTGGCCAAGCACTCCCAAAATGTGTCCACGAGGGCTGCACAGAGCACAGGCCACGTGCCTCTGCCAGTAGTTCAGGAGCCATGGAAGGGTTTGGGTGGAAAGGGAATTCAGAGATCCTCCAGTTCCACCTCCAGTGCCACCCTCTGCCATCCCAAGCTGCTCCAAGCTCCATCCAGCCTGGCCTTGGACACTTCCAGGGATTCAGGGGCAGCCACAGCTGCTCAGGGAAACCTCTTCCAGGGCCTCCCCACCCTCCCAGGGAGGAATCTCTTCCCAATCCCCAGATTGCTCTGGAGCACGGGGTTTGCTGTGCTGTGGGGAGCTGGGGACACCCCCAGCAAAAGGGACCCAGGGCTTCTCCAGCAGGTCAGCTCTGGGCTTCAGGGAGGGCAGAGCTGAGTTCCTGCCTGTTCTTCAGCCTTCAGTTCTTGTGTCTTCCACTCTTCAGCTGATCCTCAAATGTTCCCCGGGCACAGAGGGGCTGTGGGTTGGGTACAGGGGGGTTACAAAATCCCAGACTCACAGAAGCCCAGGATGGGTCAGGCTGGAAGTGGGGTTCCTCAGGAAGGGTCGTCACAGACCACGAGGCACAGGGCTGTGTCCAGATGGTTCTGGAATGTCTCTGGTGAGGGACACTCCTCACCCTCTCTGGTTTCTGTTCCGGTGCTCGGTTACTGCACAGGAAAAAGATTCTTCCTCGTGTTCAGGTGGAATTTGCTGGGCAGCAGTTCCTGCCCCTGGCCTCGTGTCCTGGAGGCTGGCACCATGGTGTGACACCTCCCTTCATGACACAGTCCCCTCTCAGCTGTCCCTCCTCAAGGCTGGCCAGGCCCAGCTCCCCCAGCCCATCCCTCAGAGATGCTCCAGTCCCACATGTCCCCAGCCCCGGTGCTGCCTATGTGTCCAGAGATGGGAACAGAGCTGGGAAAGGGGCTGGAGCCCCAGGAGAGGCTGAGGGAGCTGGGGAAGGGGCTCAGCCTGGAGAAAAGGAGCTCAGGGGGCACCTTGTGGCTCTGCACAAGTCCCTGCCAGGAGGGGACAGCCAGGGTGGGGTCAGGCTCTGCTCCCAGGGAACAGGGACTAGAGGAGAGGGAATGGCCTAGGAGAGATATTGGGAAAATCCCTCCTGGAAAGGGCTGCCCAGCCCTGGCCCAGCTGCCCTGGGCAGAGATGGAGTCCCTAGAAGAGCTCAGTAGACATGTGACATTTGGGGACACGGGTTAGAAGTGGCCCAGCTTGTCCTGGATTCCGTGGTCCCATTCCCCAGGACCTCCCCAACCCAGTGATCCCATCAGGACTGGGAGGGGAGGTGGGAGGGAGGCAGGGCAGGAGTGGACAGAGGCCAAGGAGCCCAGAGCCCATGGGCAGGGGCTCACACTCCTGGCTCTGCCCAGGGTTTGATATCCTGGAGGGCTCAGCTCAGCTCCTGCCTGTCCCAGAGCCCAGCTCTGGGTGCTGCCAGAGCCCAGGGGCTTTGTGCCTTGTCCTTGAGAGTGCCCCAAAGTGTGTCACAGCACAGCAGCCGCAGGGGCACGGCGCTGGCACCAGCACATTGGGATATCACAGACACAGGAATCCAACACCGGCTGCTCCTGTTGGCGTCTAAGGGAGGGAGAATCGGATTTCCAGGATGAGAAGACTCTTGGGAGACTTTATTGTGGCTCTCCAGTAACTAAAGGACTATAAAGGAGCTGGAGAGGGACTTGGGACAAAGGCCTGGAGTGACAGGACAACGGGGGGTGGCTTCAAATTGGAAGAAGGTAGGTGGAGATGAGATATTGGAAAGAATTGTTAGATATTAGAAGGAATTGTTCCCTGTGAGTGTGGGGAGGCCCTGATACAGAGTGCCCAGACAAGCTGTGGCTGTTCCTGGATCCCTGGAAGGGTCCAAGGCCAGGCTGGATGAAGTTTGGAGCAACCTGGGCTAGTGGAAATTGTCCCTGTCCATGGCAGGGGTGGGATGAGAAGGGCCCTTCCCACCCAAACCATTCCCTAATTCTGTGACTTCTCTCCCATTATTTTGTCCCATCACTTTCTGAGCCTGTGCAGCTCCCTGGGCTCCACAGCAGGTTGTGGTGAGGAGTCACAGCTCCTCTGCACTTGTTCCCAGGTCTCAGCTGAACAAGTCCATTTTCCAGGACATTGCCAGGTTAATTAAGGCAAACAGCCCGAGGGGCAGCGTTTAAAGAGGGTAAATTTCCTTGCATTTAAACAGCAGTAGAATTATTCATCCCTGAACTGCAGGGAAGAGTGGCTCCGGGGCTTTGCCTCCCCTGGAGCGTGGCTGAGTGAGGGCAGGGTCAGCTCAGGACACACGGGCAAAAGGATGAGGATGGAGAGGACAAAAGTACGGCACAGCCACGTCCACTCTCAGCTCCTCTGAGGATCCATCCCCCAGAGGCTTTGTGGAGAGGGAGAAAGCACAGAGAGAGATCAAACCACGGCTGAGGCTGTTTGTACTCCCCTGAAAAGCAGGACAGGCTGAGGCATGGAGAACAAACACAGAGGATGTGTCCCACACCAGTGACACCCAACCTGGCATCCTGCCCACGCAGAAATCTGCTCTCCACACCGTCCTGCCTTAAAAACCTGCAAGCTGAATATCATCCTGCAGAGCTCCTGGGGAAAATAGCTGGAAATATGCAGGAAAGCTGAGGCAGAGAATAAAAATATCACTCACAGCAACACGAATACAGAACAAAGACCTGCGCTAAAATCGGTGTGAGGAAAATGAAGAAGACACACTTCATCTAAATGACCTGAGATAACCCAGGCCACCTCCTCAGTTGCTGAAAGGCGACCAAAGAAAGAGGCACAATGCAATGCAACAACACAGCTCGAGGGGGAGGCTCTTCAAAGCTGCACCTGATGCAGGTGGGTGGTGGTAAAGAAAAGAGATCGTGAAGGAAATTCCCACACTGGGATCATAAATAGTAAAAAATATTTAGAAAGAGGCAAACAAACACCAGCAGAAAAAGAAGTATTCGCAATACAAACATTCTTCCCCGAGGCAAAAACAAGAAAAAATAAAATCAAAAGGTTTTATAATTATTTTTTCAAAATATTAAGGAAATAAAGCCCCGTGTCCGGGTCGGGCACGCAGCGGCGCAGCAGCTGCAGGTACGTCAGGTTCTCGTGGGTGTTGGGGTCGAAGAAGCCCTTGGTGTCGTCGCCGGGGTCGGACAGGATCTGGCTCATCTCCTGGTCAAAGTAGCCGCGCTTGTAGGCCACCTCCACGGGGACGCGGTGGCTGTGCACGGGGTCGATGATGCCACCGGTGGCGATCTGGGCCTCCAGCAGGCGGATGCCGTGATCCCTGACGATCAGCTCCTTCTTCATGGCCTGGAACAGGGAGATCTTGTCGCCCGTGTAGGGGTCAGAGTAGCCCGTCACGGCGCGCTCCGCCGACAGCAGCTTCTCGTGCAGCTCGCTGCCCACCAGCCCTGAGGACACGGCCTCGTCCACAGACAGCTTCTGGTTCTTCACAGGGTCCACCAGGAAGCCGGTGGCGGCCTGTGCCTCCAGCAGCACCAGCGCCGTGCCCTGCCTCAGGATGCCCTTCCACATGGCCTGGTAGATGCTCATCTTCTCCACCTTGCTCGGGTCGGCCTTGGAGGGCACCAGCACGCCGGCGATGACGCCCGTGCCATCCAGGTAGCGCTTGACCGAGGCCATTTGCGTCACCTCCTGCACCGTCCTGGTGCCCTGCACCAGCTCAGCCAGCGTGCCCGTGTCGATGATGCCCGAGTCCAGCAGGTCCGAGGCGCTCACCTGCCTCCTGAGGCCCGTGAATTTCACGCTGCTGCTGCGCTGCGCCGCCTCCTCCAGCAGCAGGGTGAGCAGCGTGGCCAGCTCGGCCAGCGCCAGGCTCCCGGCCCGCAGCTGCCCCAGCAGCTCCCGGCGCTTGGCCTCCGACACAAACTTGGAGTAGAGCAGCTCCCACAGGGACACCTTCCTGCCGTGGAAGCCGCCTGCCGACACCTCCACCGTGTGGGACTTGAGGGAGCGCTCCAGCTCCAGCTCCATCTGCTCTTCGCGCTTTGCTTCCCCTTCCTTTGGGGAGTTTGAGGCATCGTCATTCTTGGTGGCTTCGGGCAGGACCTCCCTGGCTGGGGACTTGGAGGCCACGTTGGCATTGCGGCCCTGGGCCTCAGCCTTGGTGACAATGGCCGTGAGGATCTCAATCATCTCTGCAATGGTGACCGTGCCCGCCTTGTAGCGGCGCAGGAGGTCCTGGCGCCGGTGCTCAGGGACGTAGCGGGAGAAGAGGAGCTCCCAGACGGTGACGCTCTGGCCCTGGAAGAGCCCCAGGGACACCGTGGTGCGGGCGGCCTGCAGGGCTTTGCGGGCATCCTCGGTCAGCTGGTAGAGCACAGAGCCCTTGTCCATCAGCTGCAGCATCAGCAGCCCCGTGTCCGGGTCGGGCACGCAGCGGCGCAGCAGCTGCAGGTACGTCAGGTTCTCGTGGGTGTTGGGGTCAAAGAAGCCCTTGGTGTCGTCGCCGGGGTCGGACAGGATCTGGCTCATCTCCTGGTCGAAGTAGCCGCGCTTGTAGGCCACCTCCACGGGGACACGGTGGCTGTGCACGGGGTCGATGATGCCGCCGGTGGCGATCTGGGCCTCCAGCAGGCGGATGCCGTGATCCCTGACGATCAGCTCCTTCTTCATGGCCTGGAACAGGGACATCTTTTGTCCCGTGTAGGGGTGGGTGTATCCTGTCACTGCTCTCTCAGCGCTGAGGAGTTTGTTTTTTAATTCGCTGCCCACCAGCCCTGAGGACACGGCCTCGTCCACAGACAGCTTCTGGTTCCTCACAGGGTCAATGAGGAAACCAGTGGCAGCCTGTGCCTCCAGCAGCACCAGCGCCGTGCCCTGCCTCAGGATGCCCTTCCACATGGCCTGGTAGATGCTCATCTTCTCCACCTTGCTTGGGTCAGCCTTTGAGGGTACCAGCACGCCAGCGATGCTTCCAGTTCCCTCAAGGTACCTCCTCACACTTTCTGTTTGTGCTATTTCTTGCACCGTCTTTTTTCCTTCTTGGAGTTTTTCTATCGTTTCCTCTGTAATAATCTTTGCACTGAGCAGTTCTGAGGCTGTGATTTGCTGTCTGATGCCCTGGAACCAGACATCGCTTCTGACCTCTTCTTTCTCTCTAATGATCTTCAGTATTGTCTCGATGATTCCTTGCACAATGTGTTGGGATTCCAGTTTGTATTTTTTCACCAGTTCTTTTCTTTTCTCCTCTGTGATGTACTCGGAGCAGAGAAGTTCCCACAGCGATAACACTTGTCCCTTGTATTTCCCCACAGGCACCTGCACCTTGGTACACAACAGGGCATTTTTTGTTTGCTCATCAATGTAGAAATAGTCGCCTGCCTTCTCCAGGACCTGCAGCAGGTACCAGCCGCTCTCCGTGTCCTTGGCACACCTCTGCAGGAGCTGGCTGTAACTGATCTTCTCCTGAGTGTTTGGATCTATGAAGCCTTTGCTACCGTGATCTGGATCCGAAAGCAGGAGGAACATGTCCTCGTCTAGGTGTCCGCGCTTGTAGGCCACCTCCACGGGGACACGGTGGCCGTGCACGGGGTCGATGATGCCGCCGGTGGCAAGCTGGGCCTCCAGCAGGCGGATGCCCTGGTCCCTGACTATTGCCTTCTGTCTTACAGCCTGGAAGAGAGAGATTTTACTTCCCGTTTGAGGATCTGTGTATCCCGTCACAGCTTTCTCTGCCAACAGCAGCTGCTCACGCAGCTCACTGCCCACCAGCCCGGAGGACACGGCCTCGTCCACGGAGAGCTTCTGGTTATTCCGGGGGTCCAGGAGGAAGCCGGTGGCGGCCTGTGCCTCCAGCAGCCCCAGCGCACATTGCTCTGTGAGAAGACCTTCCTTCAGAGCCTGGTAGATGCTCATCATCTCTTTCCTCACCGGGAGGAGAACGCCAGCGATGCACCCAGTGCCATCCAGGTATTTTTGGATGGTTTCCCTCTTTGTGAGGCTGGCAAGCGTGAGACTCCCGTCCTGCAGCTGATCCAGAGTTTTCTTGTCGATTATCTCGGAGTTGAACAGTTCTGATACCGACACCTCCCCCCGCAGTCCTTTGACCTTGAGGGCTTCTCCTCTTCGCTCCGTGTCCTCGATGATTTTTAAGATGAGGGATATTAGCTCTTCCAGCTTTAGGGTTTTGCTTTTGTACTGCATCACCAGCTCTTTCCTTTTCTGCTCTGAGATGTAATAAGAGCAAAGGACTGCCCAGACAGAAACCGTTTGGTCCTTGAACTTCCCAACTTTCACTTGAAGGAGCTTTGAGCGCAAGGCCTGTTTTGTGGACTCGTCAATGTAGAAGTACTTTCCTCCCTCTTTTACAACTTGCAGCATGTACAACCCCGTCTCCGGGTCTTGGACGCATCTCTCCAGGAGCTGCATGTACGTCAAGTTCTCGTGGGTGTTGGGGTCGAAGAAGCCCTTGGTGTCATCGCTGGGGTCGGAGAGGATCTGGTTCATCTCCTGGTTGAAGTAGCCGCGCTTGTAGGCCACCTCCACAGGGACACGGTGGCTGTGCACGGGGTCGATGATGCCACCGGTGGCGATCTGGGCCTCCAGCAGGCGGATGCCGTGGCTCTTCACAATCAGCCCTTGGTTCATGGCTTCAAACAGGGACATTGGGGCTTTGGTGTAGGGGTCAGTGTAGCCCGTCACGGCTCTCTCCGCACACAGCAGCTTCTCGAAGATCTCCCCTCCAATCAGTCCCACCTCTAACGCTTCCTCCACCGAAAACTTCTTGTTCTTCTCGGGGTCGATGATGTAGCCGGTGGCGGCCTGTGCCTCCAGCAGCACCAGGGCGGTCCCTGGCCTGAGGATGCCCTTCCACATGGCCTGGTAGATGCTCATCTTCTCATTGCTCGGCTGGATGAGGACCCCCGCTATGAAATTACTGCCCTCCAGGTACCTGCGGACAGACTCCATCTCGGTGACTTCTTTGACTGTTTTCTTCCCCTGGTTGAGCTCATCGAGGGTTTTTTTGTCTATCAGCTGGGACTGGAAGAGGTCACTGGCGGACACTCTTTTCCGCAGGCCCTTGAACGCGAACTTCTTGCCTTGTGCCTCAGTCTCTTGGATGATGGTGGTGATGCTCGTTGTGATTTCCTGCAGCACTTCGGCCTTCTCATCTTTGTACTTTTGCACCAGCTCTCTCCTCTTGCTGTCTGAGAAGTACTCGGAGTTGAGGAGGTCCCAGACAGACACGGTCTGTCCTTTGAACCGCCCCACGTTGACACAAACCGTCACAGATCTCAGCACCTTCATGGTCTGCTCATCCACACAGAACATTGCGTTTTCTGACAGGGGGAGCAGCCACAGACCCGACTCGGCCTCACGAATGCACCGGTCCTTCAGCTGCTGGTAGGTGACGTTCTCCTTGGTGTTTGGGTCAAAAAATACCTGGGTGCTGTCATCCAGCTGGGAGAGGGTTTGGTTCAGGTCCTCGTCGTAGAAGCCGTACCTGCAGGCAGCCTGGAGCGGCAGGTGGAGGTGGTGAATGGGATCCACCACCCCTCCCGTGGCCAGCTGGGCCTCCAGCAAGGGCACAGCCTCTGCCAGGGGGACGAGCCCTTTCCTGAGTGCTTGGCACAGGGAGATGGAGCTCCCGGTGTAGGGGTCAGTGTAGCCCGTCACAGCCCTCTCAGCCAGCAGGAGTTTCTCGGTGAGCTCCTCTCCAACAACAGCCGCTCTCACAGCATCCCTCACGCTCAGCCTCCGGTTGGTCGCAGGGTCAGTCAGGTATCCTGTGGCTGCCTGAGCCTCGAGCAGCCTCAGGGCAGCCCCAGGGAGGAGGAGATTGTTCTTCATGGCGTCGTAGAAGCTCATCTTCTCTTTGGAGGCCTCTATGAAGACCCCAGCAATGCTGCCTGTGCCTTTCAAGTACCTCTTCACGCTCTCCATCGCGGCCACTTCTTCGGGAGTTCTTACACCCTGAGCCAGTTCTTCAAAGGCCTTCTCAGAAATGATGCCCGTGTCCAGCAGCCAGACCACAGGGACACTGCCCCTCAGGCCTTCCAGGGAGATCTGAGTCCTGGCTTTCATCTCCATCTCCCCCACCAGCCTGAGCACGAGGGCAACCAGCTGCTCCAGTGAGAGCTCCTCCGACCGGAACCTCTCCGTGAAGTCGCTCCTCTGCTCCTCGGTGAAATACCCCGAGTGCATGAGCTCCCAGAGGGAGACTCCTTTTTCCTTCACCGCCGTTTCCTTGAAAATGCGTTGGATTTGCTCATCGGTGTAGGCAGGAGCAGCCGCCTGTGCCAAGGGCAGCAAGTGGAAGCCGGAGACGTCGTCCTTCTGGCAGTGCTGGATGAGCTCGGCGTAGGTCACGCTCTCTTTGCTGTCCGGGAGGCAGAAGACTCTGTGGTCATCGCTGGGCTTGGAAAGGGCCTTGCTGGTGTCCTCATCCAGGCAACCTCGCTGCTGGGCCGACTCGAGGGGGATGTGGTGGCCACACGCTGGGTCGATGATGCCTCCCGTGGCCATCTGCACCTCCATGAGCTGCATGGCCTGCTTATCAGCGATCAGGCCCTTCTTCATGGCCTGGAAAAGGGGGATCTTCTTGCCTGTGAAGGGGTCCTTGTAGCCCGTCACGGCCCCTTCCGCGTGCTGCAGCTTCTCGTGGACGTCTGGCCCAATGACTCCCTCCTTGACGGCCTCATCCACACGCAGCTTCTGGTTGTTCACGGGGTCGATGATGAAGCCCGTGGCAGCCTGGGCCTCCAGCAGGGGCAGGGCCACTCCTGGCACCACGATGTTCTGCTTCATGGCCTCGTAAATGCTCATTCTCTGGTTGGACGGCTGGAGCACGATGCCCCCGATGCTGCCTGAGCCGTAGAGGTACTTCCTGACAGAGTCCATGTGCAGGACTTGCTCTGGCGTGACGGATCCCTCCAGCACCTGCTCGAACAGGGCCCTGTCGATGACGCCCGTTTCCATCAGGTGGTAAGCGCTGACGTTGCCCCTCAAGGCCGGGAACTTGATGGGCGCCCATTTCTTCATTTCCTCCTCCAGCATGAGCCGGATTTGCTCCAGGCTGAGCTTCCTCAGCTGGAAGTGGTTGAAGATCTCCCGGCGCCTCCCTTCGCTGAAGTACTCGGAGTTCAGCAGGTCCCACACGGAGACCTTCTCCCCCCGCAGGCGCCCAAACCTGACGGGCAGCCAGGAGCCCCGGAACACCTGCCTGGTGGCTTCGTCCACAAACTGCCGCTTCCTGCTGTTCAGAGGGAGGAGGCAGAGCCCCGTGGAGGGCTCGGTGATGCACTTCTCCTTCAGCTGCAGGTAGGTCAGGTTTTCATGGGTGTTGGGGTCGAAGAAGCCCTTGGTGTCATCGCTGGGGTCGGAGAGGATTAAATTCATCTTCTTGTCGAAGTAGCCGCGCTTGTAGGCCACCTCCACGGGGATGCGGTGGCTGTTGACGGGGTCGATGATGCCGCCGGTGGCGATCTGGGCCTCCAGCAGGCGGATGCCATGATCCCTGACGATCAGCTCCTTCTGCATGGCCTGGAACAGGGAGATCTTGGCCCCTGAGTAAGGATCTCTGTAGCCAGTGACGGATTTCTCCGCAGCCAGCAGCTTGTCGTAAACGTCCGGACCGATGACGTTTGCCCGTAAAGCCTCGTCCACGGAATATCTCTTGTTGGCAGCGGGGTCAATGACAAACCCCGTGGCAGCCTGGGCCTCCAGGAGAATCAGGGACGTTCCTGGCCTTAGAAGTCCCTTCCTCTTCGCCTGGTAGATGCTGATCTTCTCCTGGGAGTCGGGGAGCAGCAGCCCACCGATGCTCCCTGTGCCCTGCAGGTACTTCCTGACAGTGTCCATGCTGACAACCTCTTTGGCCGACGTTTCTCCCTCCTTGAGCTTCTTGAACAAGTCTTTGTTGATAATTTCCGAGCTCAGGAGCTGGTCAGCCGTCACCTGGTCCCTCAGGCCCTTGAAGGTGACATTAGCAGTGGCAGCCTTTTCCTCCACGGCGGCTCTGATGGCCTCTCCCAGCCCTTGCAGGGAGAAAATTCCTGCCAGGAACTTCTGAGCGAGCTCAGCTCTCTGCTCACCCTGGATGTAGTCAGAGAAGAGCAGTTTCCAGAGAGACACCGACTTGCCCTTGAACTTGCCCACAGCGATGGGGACCTGTGTGTTTTCCAGAGCTGTCTGGGTGCTGCGGTCAAAGAAGCTCAGAGTTCCCTGGGATCCTTTACTGCCATCCCCGGCGAGCGGCAGCAGCAGGAGCCCCGTTCTGGGATCGGTGACGCAGCGCTGGAGCAGCTCCGTGTAGCTCAGCTTCTCCTTAGAGCCGGGGTGGAAGAACCCTTTCAGGTCCTCGGGAGGGCTGGAGAGGAGCTGCCTGGTGGCCTCGTCCATGTGTCCCCACTCGCAGGCTGTCTCCATGGGGACACGGAGGTGCCTGCCCGGAGCGATGACTCCCCCGGTGGCCACCTGAGCCTCCAGAAGGCAAAGGCCGTGATCCCTGGGAACAAAGCCCCTCCTGATGGCTTGGAACAGGGAGAGCATTTCCCCAGTGGAGGGGTCCCTGTACCCAGTGATGGTTTTCTCAGCTGAAGACAGTTTCTCGTAAAGCTCTGGACCAACAAGACCGACCCTGACAGCCTCATCCACCGAGTAGCTTTTGTTCTTGAGGGGGTCCGTCAGGCTGCCGGTGGAGGCCTGGACCTGCAGGAGCATGAGAGCAGCTCCAGGCACAAGGAGATGCTCCCTCAGGGCCTGGTAAAGGCTTTTCTGCTCCCCAGAGGGCAGGACCACACCAGCCACGCTCCTCGTCCCACGCAGGAAATGCTGAACGATGTCATTCTCTGCCACCTCCTGGGCAGAGACTCGTCCCTCCTCGAGGCCTCGGAACACGTCGGAGCTGATGATGCCAGAGTCCATCAGGTCCCGGCTGCTCACCCTCCCTGCCAGCCCGGGGAAAGTGATTTGCAGCGGCAAGAGGAGGAAGCCGGAGGCTGGATCCACCACGCACCTCTTCCTCAGCTCCCAGTAGGTGACCTTCTCCATCGTGCTGGGGTCCAGGAAGGCTTTGCTCTCCTCGTTGCCGGGGTCAGAGAGGAGCTGGCTCATCTCTTCATCCAAAAAGCCCCTCTCACAGGCCTCCTGTGCCGGGAGCCGGCGGCCGGTGGCCGGGTCGATGACACCTCCGGTGGCCACCTGGGCCTGGAGCAGGCGAATTCCCGTCTCCCTGCCCACCAGCTCCTTCTGGATCGCCTGGTACAGGGAGATTTTCTCTTCTGTGTAGGGGTCCAGGAAGCCAGAGGAGGCTCTGTCCGCAGAGAGCAGCCTCTCCTTCAGCTCCAGCCCCACCAGCCCCGTCCTCACGGCTTCGGCCACGGGGACACGACGGTTCCCCAGAGGGTCAGAGATGGAGCCTGTGGCTGCCTGGGCCTCCAGGAGCCACAGGGCCAAGTCCAGGCTCAGCAGATGCTCTCTGGTGGCCTCATAGAAGCTCATGATCCTCTTGGAAGACTCCACATAGACGCCTGCAATGCTGCCAGCCGCCTCCGAGGGCTCCTCGGGAGCTGCCACAGCCCTGCCAGCTGCTTTCTGCTGCTTGCCCGGCGTCCTGTCCTGCCACAAGGGGTTTGTCCCCGGCATGTCTTCCCCTGGAGAGCTGGGAACAGCGTGGCCGTTCACTGCTGGCTTGTTCTCCATCCTGCTGCCGCCGCTGCGCGCCTTCCACAGCTCTCAGGACTCTGCAGAGAGAGAGAGCGGGGAAAGTGAGAAACCAACTTATCCGTGGTTTGCATGTTAAATACAGGGAAATGAGAAACAAAAATACTCTCAGGAAGGAGGAAGTGGCAGCCAGAGGCTGAGCGTGTCCAAACCTGCTGTGCCATCCTGAGGGATCTGGCCAAACTCAGGGAGTCAGGGGATGAGAAGCTCCACGTGCACTGGGATCCCAAATCCCCCCGTGCCCTGGGCTGAGCCCCCAGCGTGGGCAGCAGGAAAGGAGAGGGGGGATCCTGCCCCTCTGCCCCGTGCTCAGGTGAGACTCCACCTGCAGAGCTGCCCCAGCCCTGGGGTTCCAGCTCAGCAAGGAGCTGGAGCTGCTGGAGAGAGCCCAGAGGAGGCCCTGGAGCCCCTCTGGAGCCGGGCTGGGAGAGCTGGGGGTGCTCACCTGGACAGGACAAGGCTCCAGGGAGAGCTCAGAGCCCTGGCAGGGCCTAAAGGGGCTCCAGGAGAGCTGCAGAGGGACTGGGGACAAGGGCTGGAGGGACAGGACACAGCGAATGGCTCTCCACTGCCAGAGGGCAGGGCTGGATGGGAGATTGGGAAGGAATCCTTCTCTGTGAGGGTGGGGAGGCCCTGACACAGAGCAGCTGTGGCTGCCCCATTCCTGGCAGTTTTCCAGGCCAGGCTCTGGAAGCAGCCTGGTCCTGTAGGAAATGCTCCTGCTCACGTCACAGGAGTGGACTGGATCGCCTTTAAAGTCCCTCAAACCACCCAAAACATTCCATGATCCTGTGATTTTGCGAGTTGCAGGTCCATGAGCTCCCACACAGCTGCTGCACGAACCCCTCATCCTTCCACTGTCCCCCCTGGTCACCCAGGAAGGCAGAGGCTCCATCTCAGTGAGCAGTGGCCACCAGGCCAGGAGCCTCCAGGGCTCCCTCAGGGTGAGGTTTTAGCTGACCCAAAGCTGCCCTCCTGCCCGCAGAGCTGCCGGAGACACTCGTGTCAGGGACCGAAACAAAGGTTGATTTAACCTTTTCTGCTCATGGAAGCCCACCCCTCCCTCAGGAATGCCAGACTGGAACTTTGGACCGAAAGCTGAACTGCTGAGATTAGATAAAGGCAAACCCACTCTCCAGGGCAGAAGGAAACAGGTAAACAAGGAAAAGAAAGTGAGCTGAAGCCAGCAGCCGTGCTGGGAACCATCCCTGACCTGCTGCGGGGTGAGGGACCCCAGCCCAGCCCCCAGACCCATTTGCTGGGAGCAGGTTGGCACAGATTTCCCCCTCAGGACAGGTGGGGGAAGTCTCAGTGTGGTGTAACCTCTGTCAGGGGCAGTGACTGACCCCATCCCTCCTCCCTTAGCTGGCTGAGGAGCCCCCAGCCCTGGGCAGGCCACATCCACCTGAGGGACAGCTGAGAGGGGACCTTCATCCATCAGAGACCCCCCAGAGTCATTGCTGAAGCCTGGCACCACGGGGCTGCAGGTGACAAACCTGAGTGTGCTGTCAGAGACAGCGGCAAACACTCCCCACTCGGGAGGATTTCCTGCCTGCCTGAGAATAAATCAACCCTCATTAAAATAATCATTATTAATCAGATTCTGTGCCTTCCATGGGGAACTTCACCACCAAGAACACCAGCTGCAGAGGGGATCAACAGAGCATCACTGGGGTCCATGGATAGTGACATTTTCTTTATTCTGTCACTCTCTTTCTTTCCCTCCACCTATTTTCTATTTCTTTCTCCCTCTCTCACACACGTTTGCTGTCAAATAAAACCCACACTTCTGACTTTGGCTTATGATCTCATTTGCACCTTAATTCGGGCAGAGGCGTTCCTAATAACTTTAACAACTGGACTCTGACAACCTTAATAACTGGATCCTAACAGCATTAATAACTGGATCCTGACAACTTTAACAACTGGAGCCTGACAACTTTATTAAACTGGATCCTGAAAATGCTAATAACTGGACACTGACAACACTAATAAACTGGACCCTGACAACTTTAATACCTGGATCCTGACAACTTTAATAACTGGATCCTGACAGCTTTAATTACTGGATCCTGAAAACTTTAATAACTGGATCCTGAAAATTTTATTAAACTGGATCCTGAAAATGCTAATAACTGGACCCTTACAACTTTAATAACTGGATCCTGACAACACTAAAAACTGGAGCTTGACAACCTTAACAACTGGATCCCAACAACTTTAATAACTGGATCCTGACAATTTTAATACCTGGACCCTGACAACTTTAATACCTGCATCCTAACAACTTTAACGACTGGACCCTAAAATTTTGCATACCTGGATGCTAACAACTTTAATACCTGGATCCAAACAGCTTTAATAACTGGATCCTGACAACTTCAATGACTGCACGGGGGGATGTCCCGCAGCACAGAGGGATGTCTGTCCCTCAGCACAGGGGGATGTCCTGCAGCACAGAGGGATGTCCCGCAGCACAGGGGGATGTCCCGCAGCACAGGGGGATGTCCCGCAGCACAGGGGGATGTCCCACAGCACAGAGGAATGTCCTGCAGCACAGGGGATGTCCTGCAGCACAGAGGGATGTCCCGCAGCACAGGGGGATGTCTGTCCCGCAGCACAGAGGGATGTCCCACAGCACAGGGGGATGTCCCGCAGCACAGAGGGATGTCCCGCAGCACAGAGGGATGTCCCGCAGCACAGGGGGATGTCCCGCAGCACAGGGGGATGTCCCGCAGCACAGGGGGATGTCTGTCCCGCAGCACAGAGGGATGTCCCACAGCACAGAGGGATGTCCCGCAGCACAGAGGGATGTCCCGCAGCACAGGGGGATGTCCCGCAGCACAGGGGG
This sequence comes from Sylvia atricapilla, assembly GCF_009819655.1. Lineage (NCBI taxonomy): Eukaryota > Metazoa > Chordata > Aves > Passeriformes > Sylviidae > Sylvia > Sylvia atricapilla. The sequence continues at coordinate 152,837,793 of NC_089140.1, forward strand.
ATGTCCCACAGCACAGAGGGATGTCTGTCCCGCAGCACAGGGGGATGTCCCGCAGCACAGAGGGATGTCCCGCAGCACAGGGGGATGTCTGTCCCGCAGCACAGAGGGATGTCCCACAGCACAGAGGAATGTCCTGCAGCACAGGGGATGTCCTGCAGCACAGAGGGATGTCCCGCAGCACAGGGGGATGTCCCGCAGCACAGAGGGATGTCCTGCAGCACAGGGGGATGTCCCACAGCACAGAGGGATGTCTGTCCCGCAGCACAGGGGGATGTCCCGCAGCACAGAGGGATGTCCCGCAGCACAGGGGGATGTCTGTCCCGCAGCACAGAGGGATGTCCCCACAGCACAGAGGAATGTCCTGCAGCACAGGGGATGTCCTGCAGCACAGAGGGATGTCCCGCAGCACAGGGGGATGTCTGTCCCGCAGCACAGAGGGATGTCCCACAGCACAGGGGGATGTCCCGCAGCACAGAGGGATGTCCCACAGCACAGAGGGATGTCCCGCAGCACAGAGGGATGTCCCGCAGCACAGGGGGATGTCCCGCAGCACAGGGGGATGTCCCGCAGCACAGGGGGATGTCCCGCAGCACAGGGGGATGTCCTGCAGCAGAATGCTGCGGGGTTGGAGCACCTTTGAGGAGTGAGGGGGCAGGTCCGATGCTTTATTCCCTCTGAACTCCATCCCCTGAGGCAAAGCCCCGGCCCCGGAGCCGAGCGGGGTCTGTCGGGGCTGGGCTGACCCCGAGGAGCCGGGTGAGGCCACGGGCCAGCACCGAGCGCTGTGGAGGACCAAGGAGACGCTCCTGCCCAAGCTCCAGGGGCACGGCGCTGCCCCACCCGGATCTCCGGGCCCGGCTGCGGGGGCACAGCCAGGACACGGCTGCCTCCAGGTATTCACCGCCCAGAACCGCAGGGAGAGCCGCACTGACCCTCCCGCGGAGGTCACATCGAGTGGGGACGGCGTGGAGCAGCTCTGCCTCCACCCGTGTGAAAAACAAGCGCTGGGAAGAAAAGCGCCCTGACGGTGCCGGCGGGGGCTGTGCCCGGGTCCTGCCCACCCCAGGAACAGCTTCTCCAACGGGGTTTTGTCCCCGCGTGTCCCTCCAGCTCATTCCGTGCCCCTCGGCCACGCCAGCGCTTTTTCCTGCCGCCGGCTCCCGAGTCCCAGGCGCGCTCTGGGCTCGCTGCCCGGGGAAAGGTCCCGACAGGAGCCGGCTCCCTCCGCCCGGTGATGTCAGTGCGCCTCGGATCTGCCCGGGCAATGCCGCTGCTGTTTGCAGGATCGGGATCGCGCCCGGCCCCGGCGCCAGGAGGCCCCGAGCTGCGCCTGCCTCCGGGAAGGAGCGGGGAGGAGGACCCGGGGGTCTACCCGGGGGAACGGGGGTCCTGCGGGATGAGAGCCGGGCCAGCCGCTCTGTCCTCTGCCCCACGGGCTGCCCACGCCCACGCGTGCATCCCAAAACACCTCCCAGCGGCTCTGCCCGCCCCGCTCCTCCGGCCGGGAAAGGCGTTCCTGGCCCCGCAGCCCTGCCCCGCGCTGAGAGATGCGGGGCTGCACGGAACCGGCTCTGCCGCCCTTGGAACGGGCCACCTCGGCCCGGCAGCGACGTGACACCGAGCCGCTGTGGGCACGAGAGCCGCGGGCAGGTCCCCGCAGGTCCCGGAGCTGAGACAGCCGCGGACACCGACACCGGGGTGGTTCCTGTACGTGGAGATCCCCAGGCAGGTCCCCGCAGGTCCAACAGAACCACTCTGGTCACCGGCACCGGGGTGGTTCCGATACCAGAACAGACCCGGGCAGGTCCCCGCATGTCCCCAGAGCTGAGACAGCCGCGGACACCGGCACCGGGGTGGTTCCTGTACCCGGAGATCCCCGGGCAGGTCCCCGCAGGTCCAACAGAACCACTCTGGCCACCGGCACCGGGGTGGTTCTGGTACCCGAACAGACCCAGGCAGTCCCGGAGCTGAGACAGCCGCGGACACCGACACCGGGGTGGTTCCTGTACCTGGAGATCCCCGGGCAGGTCCCCGCAGGTCCCCAGATCCACTCTGGCCACCAGCACCGGGGTGCCGATGGAATTTGGGCATTGCCCCCAGAACTGCGGGAGTTCGGGACCCTGGGGGGGTGGGCAATCCGAGGGTGCCGCTGTCTCCCCCCGGGCAGGGGCAGGCGGTGGGCGCGCAGCAGGGGAAGGGCTCCGCTCCCTTTCGTCAGAAGGCGTCAGCCCCATCGGAAACTTTGAGTAACCGACTCCGCCGACGAAGGCAGCGAGATTCCTGGCAGAGGTGTTGGCACCTGCCGCCCTCCCCGGGGCCACGGTCTCTCCCCGGCGCTCCCTGGCAGCCGCAACCGCTGCTCCGCGGCTTTGGCTCCCGGCTGCGGCTGGGAATGCGCCGGACCGCTGTGAACCGCGGCCCCCGCGCACCCAGTGCCACCCACGGGAGTCACAGTGCCACCCACGGGGGTCCCCGCGCACCCAGTGCCACCCACGGGGGTCCCAGTGCCACCCACGGGAGTCGCAGTGCCACCCACGGGAGTCCCCGCGCACCCAGTGCCACCCACGGGAGTCCCAGTGCCGCCCACGGGAGTCCCAGTGTCACTCACGGGAGTCCCAGTGCCACCCACGGGGGTCGCAGTGCCACCCACGGGGGTCCCCGCGCACCCAGTGCCACCCACGGAGGTCCCAGTGTCACTCACGGGGGTCCCAGTGCCACCCGCAGGAGTCCCAGTGTCACTCACGGGAGTCCCAGTGCCACCCACGGGGGTCCCCGCGCACCCAGTGCCACCCACGGAGGTCCCAGTGTCACTCACGGGGGTCCCAGTGCCACCCGCAGGAGTCCCAGTGTCACTCACGGGAGTCCCAGTGCCACCCACGGGGGTCCCAGTGCCACCCACGGGTGTCCCAGTGCCACCCACGGGGGTCCCGCCCACGCCCCCTCCTGGCACCCACGTCCCCCGGGACAATCGGCACGTCTGCACCCGCAGGGACCGGCAGCGGAGAGGCTGCCGGGGGCCCCGGGGAGGCACCGGGAGAAGGGACAGGTTTTACCGGCACAGTGCGGGACACGGCGTCGGGGGAGGGCGGCGGAGGAGTTCTCTGCCGGGAGAGGCCGGGAGCTCGGCGGGGCCGAGTTTCGGGGGAGGTTTTTTGGGGCAGTGATGGGAACACGGAGGGCGCTTTGAGGGGCCTGTTTGGAGCGGGCTGGGGGCGGCTCAGCCCCGCTCTCAGGCAGTGCCGGGATCCTGCCCCAATATGAAGAGGGGACAACCCCACCGTGGATCCATCTCCTCGGGAACGGTGGGAGGGTGCTGCCGGCCCTCCGCCTGCCCTGTCCCATCACCGCCCCTTCCCCAGCACCCACGGGAACCTCGAGGCACCCCGGGCTTGTCCTTGTCCCGGCACGGCCGGTGGTGCCCGGGGTGTCACAGCGGCTGCTGCCGTGACCCCGCGGTCCCAGCCCGGCGTTCCTCCCGTAGCGGGGACGGCCTCTGAGCCCCGCAGCGCCCCGCGGAGCCCCCGGCCCGAGCTCTCCTACCTGCGCACGGCGCTCAGGTGCGGGTCCCCGGGCAGGTGCCGCTGCTTCCCGGCCGGCCCCGGAGCGCGTTTTAAACCGGGCCCTTCCCCGCCCCTGGGGATGCCACACCCTCGCAGAAACTCGCACGCCAGCCCTGCCCACGGCTCCCGCGGGGAGATGGGGTCCCTCCCGGCGGGGCTTTACTGGCCCCAGAAGGGCTGCGGTGCAGGAGGTGGCCCTGTCCCGGGGGGCTGTGCCCTCCGCAGGGGAGGTGAAGAGCCAAGGGCAGAGACCTTCCTCCCCGGGGCCAGCACTGCCTTCGTCCCCAGCAGCTCCTCATCCTCCCAAACCCTCCCCATTGCCAGCAGGGGCCCTGTGCAGGTGCAGGATGGACCAAACCCCAGTGCAGACCTGACCCCGGCCCCACAGCAGCCAGGGTGGAGACCCTTCCCTGCTCCCCCCAGTGACAGGACCCCAGTGACAGGACCCCAGTGACAGGACCCCAGTGCAGGCCTGACCCCGGCCCCACAGCAGCCAGGATGGAGAGGGAGACCCTTCCCTGCTCCCCCCAGTGACAGGACCCCAGTGACAGGACCCCAGTGAAGACCTGACCCTGGCCCCACAGCAGCCAGGGTGCAGCAGGTACTGTGAAATTCAAGGTGTCTCTCTGGAAGTTGCTCTTCTCCCACTGCATCCACGCTGAGCAGAGATCTGAGCTCGCTCAGCAGTTCCTGGCAGGAATTGTCTCCCTGCAAGGGCTGGGAGAGGCCATCAAAGCCACCACGGAGGAAAAGGCTGCCGCTGCTAACGTCACCTGCAAGGGCCTGAGGGAGCAGGTGACGGCTGACCAGCTCCTGAGCTCGGAAATTATCAACACTCTTGCCCACGCCCCTGGATGTGCAGGAAGCCTGAATTGCCCAAAACATGCCCAAACCATCCTGTTGCTGCTTGAGTCACCCAACCGCCCCTGCCCTGCCTCCGTCACCAGCTCCACACCCTCTCTCCAGACCCTGCAGCCAGCCCCACAACCCGCTCCTGCTGCCCCCTGAGCCCCCTCCCCAGTGCCACAGGGACTCGGGGGGACCCTGGGAGAGCAGCGGGTACCACACAGGGCAGAGAGGCTCTTTGGGGTCCCTGGGGTAGGGGGGGTCGTGCCACAGCCTCCTGTGCCACCACCACCCTGCAGGGCGAGGCGCTGGGGAGGATGGGGCGCTTGGGTAAGAGATGTTTTTGGTGTGTGGGAGTGTGTTGTCTGGAGAGGAGCCGGTATCCAGGGCTGCCTGGGTGAGCCCACGGCACGGGCCAGTGGGCACAGAGCCCTGCCGTGGGTGCAGGCAGCCTGGCACTGCTGCTGCTGCTGCTGCCCAGGTGGAGGTGATGCCGCTGAGTCGCAGCTTTGGTGTTTTTCAGCACCCTGTGGTGCCCGGGGGTGAAACGAATCCCCCGCAGCCCCCCTTCTTCAGAAGCTTTGGGGGGAATATCTCAGGGACAGGGCAAAAGATCCAAAAGAGGCTCTTACACCCAGGGTTGATCCAAGACGTTTATTCCAGGAGGGGAAACGAGGGCAGGAGGCCCAGAGGGCAAGGGAGGTCCAGAAGGAGGGCAAGAGGGCTGGAGCCTTGGAGGGCAAGAGGAAGAAAGAGGAAGGACAGGGCCTTATCAAGGTTTCTGTCCATGGGGGATGGCTGGACCTCAGCCAGTTGGGTCAAGAAAGGAAGGAAGGGTTAAACTACATGGTGACAGGCTTCAGGGGTCCTGGGGCAAAACCATTCCCTAGAGAAATACAACACAGGGGTTGTGCTGTGTTTCCATCCTCCAGCTCGGAACTGAGCTCACAGCCAGTGTCACTCAGCTCTGCACACAGCAGGGACACAAAACAAATCCTTCTCCTGCCGAGGACCAAGGACAACTTTGAGCCCCAAAAGCACAAACAAGGGTGGGCTGAAGGGACAAGCAGGATGGCATCTCACAGCCCAGAGCTGGAATTGGACAATTAAACCCCAATACGCAAAATGGACCAAAACTTGTAAAAATGTGAGACTTTGTGTCTGATCAGCCGTTTTGAGACCATTTGGGGTCCACCTCGGGTTTAATCCTGTCCTGCCCAAGGTGTATCCTAAAGGCCTTCCAATAAACCCCTGCTTTATTCCCCAGCTCTGTGCAGGCTCCATTCCAGGTCAGCCTTGCCAAGGCCTCAGAGGGACATTCCCATGGGAATGGCACTGCCAAGCCCCTGGGCAGGGCGTTCCCCCTGTGCCCACAGCTCGGGCAGTGCCACCTGGAGCTTCTGCAGAACCCACAGTGCCCTGGGCTCGTGGGGCCGTGTCTGAGCAGGGTCAGATAGCCCCATGGGGCCGGGGAGGGGCTGAATGTCCCCTGTGGGGTGGTGGCTGCCGCCGTGCCCATCCCTGCTCCGTGTCCCAGAAACCGGCCCAAGGCTCTGCCGGCTGCTCGGGCCTTGGCGGGGCTGTGTCCCACCCTGAGGAGTCCCAAATCCATCAGCAAACGGGGAGGAGTGGCCGGCGGCACCACGGAGCTTCCCGCTGCCGGGGCTTGGAGCTGCTCATCCTCTGGCAGGGTGCGGGAGCCTCCTCCTCCTCCTCCTCCTCCTCCTCATCATCATCATCTTTATCCTCCTCCTCCTCATCCTTCTCCTCATCCTTCTCTTTATCCTTCTCCTCATCCTCCTCCTCCTCATCCTTGTCCTCATCCTTCTCCTCATCCTCCTCCTATCATCATCCTCCTCATCCTCATCCTCCTCATTCTCTTCCTCCTCCTCCTCCTCATCCTCCTCCTTATTCTTCTCCTCATCATCCTCCTCCTCCTCATCCTGCTCCTTCTCCTCATCCTTCTCATCCTCCTCCTCATCCTCCTCATCCTCCTCCTCCTCTCTGCAGCTTCCCCGGGCCCTGTGCCCCACGCTGGAGCTCCAACAGCCCGGGGCTGCAGAGGCAGTGGGCATGAATGGACAACGGTGGCCAGTGACCAGACAGATGGACACTGGGTGTCTGGACACTGGCGGCAGTGGGCATGGATGGACAATGGTGGCAAGTGACCGGACAGACAGACACTGGTGGCAGTGGGCAGGGATGGACACGGCGGCCAGTGACCGGACAGACGGACACGGCGCACGCACGGCCTCGCTGCAGGGACAGGCCGGAGGGGATGGCAGGTCCCTGTCAGGACCCAGCGCACTGTACTGGGCCTTACTGGGTTGTGCTGGGCTTTACTGGTTTATTCCGGGCCGCGGCTGTGGCTGCCCGCGGGCCGGGAAGAGGCTCTGCTGTTAACGAGCCGTGAAGAGCAGCAATTTGCGATTTGGGCAAATCCAATCAAAGCACCAGCGGCTTCATCAGAAGCTCCCCGAGCGCCGGCGGGGACGAGCAGCGGCCAGCCTGGGCACCTCTGCCCTGCCCTGTGTCCCGGAGCCCCGGGGACACCCGTGCCGTGCCCATGGGGTGACAGTGACACCGCGGGGATGGGGAGCCCGGATGGGCCGGGGCAGGTCGCAGTGCGCTGGAGGAGGTGTCCTGCAGCACAAAACCCACGTCGGTGGGTTGGGGGCCGACCAAGGTGAGTGCCAGGGGGGCACTGGGAGAGTTTCCATCCCTGGAATGCTTTGGATTAGGGTCTGGGTTAGGGTTCAGGGTCAGGGTTTAGGTTTGGATCAGGGTTCAGGGTCAGGGTTCAGGTCTGGGTTAGGGTCAGGGTCAGGGTTTAGGTTTGGGTTAGGGTTTAGGTTTGGGTTAAGGTTCGGGGTTAGGGTTTAGGTTGGGGTTAGGAGTCAGGGTTTAGGTCTGGGTTAGGGTCAGGGTTTAGGTTTAGGTTTGGGTTAGGGGTCAGGGTTTAGGTTTGGGTCAGGGTCAGGGTTTAGGTTTGGGTTAGGGGTCAGGGTTTAGGTTTGGGTCAGGGTCAGGGTTTAGATTTGGGTTAGGGTTCGGGGTCAGGGTTTAGGTTTGGGTTAAGGTCAGGGTTTAGGTTTAGGTTTATGCCTGGCTGCTGCCAGGTGCTGTGGAGAGGGCGCTGGGTCCAAGCAGGAGCAGTGGGAACTTTGCCTGAGCTGTCCCAGCCGTGAGGGATCCCATCAGCAGCCACTCCACAAACTGCTGCCCCTGGCCAAGTTCCCACAGGCAGGGACATCCCACCACACCCCATCCCATCCTATTGCATTCCACTCCACCTCATCCCACCCCATCACATCTCACCTCATCCCATCCACTACAGAGCTCCCACAGGCAGGGACGTCACATCCCACTCCATCCCATCCCATCGCATCCCAACACATCCCAGAGCACTCCCACCCATCCCATCCAATCCACTGCAGAGCTCCTACAGGCAGGGACATCCCACCACACCCCATCCCATCCCATCGCATCCCACCCCACCCCAGCCCAACCCTGCCCATCCCATCCCATTGCACCCCACCCCATCCCACCACACTCCATCCCACCCCAGACCACTCCCACCCATCCCACCTCATCCCATCCCATCCACTGCAGAGCTCCCACAGGCAGGGACATCCCACTCCATCCCATCCCATCGCACCCCACCCCATCCGACCCCAGACAACTCCCGCCCATCCCACTCCATCCCACCCCATCCCATCCACTGCAGAGCTCCCACAGGCAGGGACACCCCACCCTGTCCCATCCCGTCCCTCCACTGCAGCCCGGGGCGCTCTCCCTCGCTGCCCAGCAGACAGAACCAGTCCCCTGTGCCGTGTCCGTCTGTCTGTCTGCCCGCAGTAAGTGTGGCCTCACAGTGTCCGTTTGTCTGTCCGCCCGCAGTCAGCCCGGGCTCACGGTGTCCCTCTGTCTGCAGTCAGCCCGGGCTCACGGTGTCCGTCTGTCTGTCTGCAGTCAGTCCGGGCTCACAGTGTCCATCTGTCTGCAGTCAGTCCGGGCTCACGGTGTCTGTCTGTCCGCCCACACTCAGTCCGGGCTCACAGTGTCCGTCTGTCTGTCCAGCTGCAGTCAGTGTGTCCGTCTGTCTGCAGTCAGTCCTGGCTCACGGTGTCCATTTGTCTGTCCTCCTGCAGTCAGCCTGGCCTCACGGTGTCCGTCTGTCTGTCTGTCCGCAGTCACTCCAGGCTCACGGTGTTTGTCTGTCTGTCCAGCTGCAGCCACTCCGGGCTCACAGTGTCCGTCTGTCTGCCCGCAGTCAGCCCCGGCTCACGGTGTCCTTCTGTCTGTCCGCCCGCAGTCACTCCGGGCTCACGGACAGCCCGAGGACCAGCGGCAGAGCGCAGAGGCCCCGGCCCTGGTGGCTCGGTGCTGCCGGTGACACCTCTGGAGCGGCGGGGACAGCACAAGGCGGTGGGTGTGGGCAGCAGGACGCGCTCCCCATCGCTCCGGGAGGATGCCGGGGAGCGGCTGAGGCGGAGCAGGAGCGCGGCAGGGCCGGGGACAGACGCTGAGCTCAGCGCTGGGAGGGGCTCTGAGGACTGGACAAGCTCCCGCACAGGTTGTCGGGGGGGTTTCCTCACCCGAGCTTTAGGTGGTTTAAAGTCCTTGGCCCTCTAAAAGCCACGAGTTGCGTCGGTATAAAAAAACAGAGTCCTCAAGGTCTGTTTTCAGGTTTCTCGCGTTGTTTATTATTCGATATCTCAAAATTTTCTCTGCTCCCAGCCGAGGTCCGGACAGCAGCTGGGACACGAGGCGACTGCCCACGATGGGATGTCCCCTAACATTTTTACAGATAACTACGTGTCGGTTATTTACTGTTTTGTACCAATACCCAGTGCCCACACCAGAAGTGACATTTCTACTTTGACCCAATCCACTCTAACTACTTTGTGCCATCACCGCCCCAGAAAATGGAGGACGAGGAAGAAGGAGAAGTACACGAGGTACCACCCAAATTCCACCATCCTGTCCCCATTTACTTCTATTCTAAAAATTCTAAGACTATTAAATTCTACATCATCTACTGTGCTAGACTACAATTTTCACATCCTGGAGGTTTGTAATTCCTTTTGCAGTGTTGGAAGCTTTTCCCATGGATCAAAATCAAACCCGGTGTCTCCCTGGGCTCTGTGCCAAGGTCTCCGAGCCCCCTCGACCGTCTCCACACCCCCCTGTCCAGGGCTCAAACTCCTTTCCTCAGGTCCCAGGCCATCCAAGGGGATGTCCTGGACTCCAACACAGGTGAGCTCAGGTGCTCACGGACATTCGTCGTGAAAACGGCCCCACTCACACACTCACACGCCTGTCCTCGGACACGTGCAGCCCCCAGCTGGGATCAGAGCTGCTGTTGATGCCAACCGGAGGCACCGAGGCCTCCAGTGATGTCCCAGCCGTGTGCCTGGATGTGCTTCCATGGGGCAGGATGGGTTAGGGTTAGGATCAGGGGCCCAGAGGGCTCCAGGCTGTAGATTCTGTCCCTTCCTCAGCTGCACTTCCTTACCGAGGTGCTGGGCAAAGGCTCCACCCAGGACGTGCGTGGGAGAGGCAGGAGAGCCCGTGGGTGGGAGCTGCAGCAGCTGGGACACAGCTGTGCTGAGGGCAGGGAAGCGGGAGCAGAGTGGCACAAGCTGGGCTGGGCCTCCAGGGCTGGGGGAGCTGCCCTGCTTCTCTTCATACCCCAGAGAGAGGAGAGGAGGTGTCTGGGGGGACCTGGCTGCTCGCCCCTTTGCCAGTCCCCAGCCCTGGGGCACAGCCGTGGTGCACCCAGGCTCTGGTGGGTGGGTGGGAGGGAGCGAGGGGCTCCAGCCAGGTCTGGGGGGTGTGAAATGGGACCTCAGGCAGGCCGTGTCCCCTTCCCAGGGTTCCCACAGCCAGGCTGGGTGCTGGGGTGGTCGGGCAACAGGGCAGGACTCACCTCTGGTTCCCTGTGGTGGGGTCAGGCAGCTCCAGGACAGCTGCTCTGACCCATGAGCAGGGCTGTGGGACTCTGGTGGGGTCAGGCAAGTCCAGGACAGCTGCTCTGACCCATGAGTGGGGCTGTGGGACTCTGGTGGGGTCAGGCAGCTCCAGGACAGCTGCTCTGACCCGTGAGCAGGGCTGTGGGACTTGGGGGGGCTCAGGGGCTCACCCAGACACGGTGGTCCCACCTGAGGCCAAGGAGAAACAGTGACCACCATCCCAGTAAGTGACGGTCCCACCTGGGGCAGAGCCTCCAGCCCCACTCCCCACTGCTGCCCGTGGCTCTGTGACCCCTCAGACACAGCAGACACCACCCATGGAGAGCCACGGCGCCTTTCCCAGGCCACCCCTGCTCCCCACTCCTCTCCCAGCGGGTGAAATTCCCGTGTACCCATTGCCGTGCTGCACGTGGGTGTGTCTGTGCCCTGCCAGGGGCTGAGCCGCAGCCAAAACACAAAACACAAAACATTTTGGTGTGCGCCCAGCCACGCCGAGCCTGTCTTGGCTTCCCAAGGCGGCGCCGTGGCCCGGGGCTGAGGATGAGGCTGACACAAGCCGTGGTGGTGCCAGGCACCTTGCCACCTGGGAGGGGTGGGTGAGATTTCCAGAGGCACAGGAATGTGCATTGCAGCTCGTTCTGGCGGCTCCCGAGCTGTGGGACTGTCCCTGGGTGTGATGGCAGAGGTGCCACCGGGAGCCGTGGTGGGCTCAGCCCTGCTCAGGGCCGGGCAAAGGGTCCTGCTCTGTGCCAGGGCATCCTCAGTGCACGGCCAGGGATGTGCCCAGGGCACAAATCCACTCCTGGGCCCTTTGGCTCTGTGTTTATTCAGAAAAGAAACGAGGGGAGAGAGGGTTTCAGGGTGAAACAGCGCAGAAACAGAACTGGGAGCCATGAGGACACGGCCAGGTGACCAAGAGGACTGGGAGGGGACAGGCAGGCAGTGCTGGTGGGGGCTCAGGGAACAGCCCCAGCCTCGTGTGTGGGGTCTGGGACTGCCCAAGGCGGGGAGGGGCCAGGCAAGGGACAGTGGGTGATGCTCAAAGTGTCCCCCACGTCCCTCAGACACCCCAGCCTATCCCGACAGGAGCTGGGCCCATCCAGCTGTGCTGGGACACGCACAGCTGGTGGAGGCACAGCTGCCAGGGGCCCATGGGAACACTCGCGGTGCCCCCAGGGCTGCGGGGTGTCCCAAAAGCAGGGACAGGACTCCGCCTGTCCCCGTGCTGCCCACCGCGGGCACGGCAGGAATGCCAGCAATGCTTTCCTTGGAAAGGAGGCGGCCTCTGGCAGCGCTGCAGCGCCCGCGGCTCGGCAGCGGCGTCGGGCGGCTCTGCCGGTGACACCGGCTGCGGCACGCCCGGCCCTGCCCGGCCACCACCGAGGGCCACCGAGGGCCACCAAAGTGCCACCGAGGGCCACCACACTGGGGGGCACCAGCGTTGGTGATGTGATACCCCCCCCCCCCGCCCTGACAGCACAGTGAGGGGAGGGACAGACCGACAGAGTGCAGCCCCTTGTGCTGAGCACACGGACAGACTGACTGACAGACAGACTGACAGACTGACAGACTGACAGACAGACTGACAGACTGCAGCTCCTGGTCCTGAGCACACAGACAGACTGACTGACTGACTGACTGACTGAGAGACTGACAGACTGACTGCAGCCCCTTGTGCTGAGCTATGGACAGACTGACAGACTGCAGCTCCTGGTCTTGAGCTATGGACAGACAGACTGACTGACAGACTGACTGACTGACTGCAGCCCCCTGTCCTGGGCACACGGACAGACTGACAGACTGCAGCCCCTTGTGCTGAGCAGACAGACAGACGGACAGCTGCAGCTCCTGGTCCTGAGCAGATGGACAGACTGACTGACTGACTGCAGCTCCTGGTCCTGAGCACAAAGACGGACAGACAGACAGACTGACTGACTGACCGACAGACTGACCGACAGACAGAATGACTGACTGCAGCTCCCCATCCTGACAGCGGGGTGAGCACGCAGGTCACACAGAGCGCAGCCTCCTGCCCCGCGCAGACAGACAGACAGACAGACAAACAGACAGACAGACGGACCGGCGGACCCCCGCTAGGGCAGAGGGATGGAGCAGAGTCTCCCCCGCGCAGACAGACGGACGGACAGACAGACAGACAGACAGACAGACAGACGGACCGGCGGACCCCCCGCTAGGGCAGAGGGACGGAGCGGAGTCCCCCCCGCACAGACAGACAGACAGACAGACAGACAGACAGACCGACCGGCGGACCCCCGCTAGGGCAGAGGGACGGAGCGGAGTCCCCCCCGCGCAGACAGACGGACGGACGGACGGACGGACGGACGGACAGAGCGGCTGCTCATAGAAAAAGGAACCTCACTACAGTTTATTGTGGCGGCGGGCGGGCCCGGCCGGGGTTACATTCAGCTCTAACTGCTGTCCGGTTAGCGGGGTGACACGAGCATGCCTCAGCAGGGCGGGGGCCCGCTGTCCCCCGGCAGGACGGGAGCGCCGGGGACCCCCGCCCGAGCCGGGGGCACGGGAGCCGGGGGCGGCCGGAGCCGGGGGCGCGCACACCCAAGGCCGAGGGGTGAGGGTTAGCACCAGAAACGGGGCTCGGCATCCTCCCGGGGGGTCCCGGTGCCCGGGTTCCGCGTCCCGCCGGGGCACGGGAGGCGGGATGGGGACCCCCGTCGGTAACGCCGATTGTCCCCTTCCCCTGAGCCGACGGCACGGGAGAAGGGCAGGGCCCGGGCTGCCCGGAGGGTGCCACAGCCCCGGGCACTCGGAGCGGGGCACCGGGGCTCGGGTTCCCCCGCGCTGCCCCGCAGGGAGGTCGGGGGGTGTGTGTGTGTGTGTGTGTGTCGGGAGAGATTTGCATATCGTCTGGAGCGGGCCCCGGGGGCTCGGGGACGGACAGACAGCTCAGCCCCGCTCCGGGGGGGCCGCAGCGCCGGGCCCGAGACCCGCGGGGGGCGCGGCCGCCCTCCAGCCTCGCTCGTGGAGGAGGGTCCTGAGTGGGGCCTCAGGGTGCTGGGCGCAGGGCGGGCGCGGGCTCAGCGGCAGGGGCTGCAGCGCTCCGGGGAGGACCCTTCGGGCGGCTCTGCGGGGGCACGGCGGGGCTGCAGATGGGGGACTCGGGGACAGCCGCGGGCCGCCACCCCGAGCCCGGCTCCCCCCGTGTCCCCCAGCCCCACGGGGAGGGCGGGGACCTCTTACCTGGGGGGGCCACAGCCAGGCTCTCCTCGGCCGCGCTGAACTGCAGCTCGGCTCCGTCGGGCAGCCCCGAGCCCCGGGAGCGCGGACAGCGGTCCCCGGAGCGCGTCCTCCGCAGCACCGACTGCGGACGGCGAGGGTCAGAGCCCGCTGGGGTTTGGGGGGGTCGGGATTTCAGGGGGGCTCCGCGGCCCTTACCTTCCTGGCCAGGGGGCTGCTGGGGGCCGAGGCGCTGCTGTAGAGGCTGAGGCTGGAGTTGGAGCGGCTCGGGGACAGCACTTTGGAGGAGGCGGCCGACTGCGTCCCCGCGCACCTGGCGGCGGCTCCGAAGACGTCCGAGGACAGGTATTTCTCGTTGATCTTCAGGTTGGTCCTTCCCTTCACTGCGGACAGCGGAGGCGGCGAGGGGCCGAGTGAGGGAGTGACAGACCCCGGGGAGCGCGGAGAGCTGTGCCCCACACTGCCCCATGCCAGCCCCGGTGTGGGACCCTCGCACCCACCTCTGCAGGGGTCGTTCTTCACCAGGAACTCGTCCAGGGCGATCCAGCCCCCGCCCACCCGCACCATGAGGGTGCTGCGCAGGATCCGCACCATCCGCAGCTGCTGGGACTCGCCGAACTGCAGCGAGAGGGATGTCGGGGCCGGATGGGGGCTCAGGAAAGGGCTGGGCATTGGGAAGGGGTGCCCGGAGCAGGTGGCAGCACCCAGATGTGCCCCTCTCCAGCCCCACAAGTGCTGCCCTCCCTCAGGGGTCAGGACTCCTTAGAGTAATGAGGCTGTGTCCCCTTCCTGTCCCGGCATAGGGACACTGCAGGACCCTGCACGGGGCCGTGTCCCCTCCCTGTTCCGGCACAGGGACACTGCAGGACCCTTGCCCAGGGCCGTGTCCCCTCCCTGTCCCGGCACAGGGACACTGCAGGACCCTGCCCAGGGCACGGGGCTGTGTCCCCTCCCTGCCCAGGGCCGTGTCCCCTCCCTGTCCCGGCACAGGGACACTGGAGGACCCTGCACGGGGCTGTGTCCCCTCCCTGTCCCGGCACAGGGACACTGCAGGACCCTGCCCGGGGCTGTGTCCCCTCCCTGTCCAGGGCCGTGTCCCCTCCCTGCCCGGGCACAGGGGCACTGCAGGACCCTGCCCGGGGCAGGCAGAGGGGCGAGCAGGCGGATGGATGGAGCCGAGCCCACCCCAATCTCAGGACAAACCAGAACCCCGGGCCGGTGCCGCGGCTCGGCACTTACCCGGTACCTGTTGGCGCTGATCTGCTCCACCTGGAAGCGCTTGGCGCAGTTGCACTGGGCCACTTGCCTGTTCACCTGCGGGGGGGAATCGGGCTCAGCTCAGCCCCGGGAGGGGTGCCCACCCCTCCAGCCGCCCCCTACCCCGCCCCACACCTCGTCCTGGATCTGGTCGGCGTCGGCGGAGCGGCGCAGCGGGTCGCGGTTGGGGTGCAGGGCGCTGACGAACTCGTAGTAGTCGATGAAGCCGTCGCCGTTCATGTCGAAGATGGTGGCCACGGCGTTCATCTCCAGGACGTTGGTGGGGAATTCTGCGGGGGGAGCACGGGGACCCTCAGCCCGCCCAGTGGCCGCCCCCTCAGCCTCCTGCAGTCCCCCCCCAGGCACCCACTGGAGGCCAGGACGCTCTCGATGAATTCCCGCTGGCTGATGCGCCCGTCCTGGTCCCTGTCGATGCCGCGGAAAACGTCCAGGACGCGCGATTTCATCTGGCTGATCCACTGCATGTAGCGCTTCCTCCACACCCCGAAGTCAAAGTGCGCGAACTCCTCCAGCTGGGAGGGGCACACACGGCCATTAACAGCGCTAATTAACAGATTAACAGAAGGACCCCCTCGTTCCCGCCCCGACATGAGCACTGTGCCCACGCTGTGAGGGTTTGGGGTGCACGGGATCCCTGTGCCCACGGCCGTGAGGGTTTGGGGTGCACAGGAGCCCTGTGCCCACGGCTGTGAGGGTTTGGGGTTCACAGCAACCCTGTGCCCACGGCCGTGAGGGTTTGGGGTGCACAGGAACACTATGCCCATTGCTGTGAGGGTTTGGGGTGCACAGGATCCCTGTGCCCACGGCTGTGAGGGTTTGGGGTACACGGGAACCCTGTGTGACTGCTGTGAGGGTTTGGGGTGCACAGGAGCCCTGTGCCCACGGCTGTGAGGGTTTGGGGTACGGGGGAGCCCTGTGCCCACGGCTGTGAGGGTTTGGGGTGCACAGGATCCCTGTGCCCACGGCTGTGAGGGTTTGGGGTTCAGAGGAGCCCTGTGACCACGGCTGTGAGGGTTTGGGGTACAGAGGAACCCTGTGTGACTGCTGTGAGGGTTTGGGGTTCAGAGGAGCCCTGTGCCCACGGCTGTGAGGGTTTGGGGTTCACAGGAGCCCTGTGCCCACGGCTGTGAGGGTTTGGGGTGCACGGGATCCCTGTGCCCACGGCTGTGAGGGTTTGGGGTGCAGGGGAGCCCCGTTTTCACGGCTGTAAGGGTTTGGGGGATGCAGGAACCCTGTGCCCCTGCTGTGCCCAGGTTCAGGCTCAGCTGCTCCCAGCCCTGGCCCTGCCAAGGCTGTGAGGAGGGGTGTTTTCCTGGGACCCCCAGCTCTGCCCCAGGACCCCCGTTTCTGCCCAGGACCCCCGTTTCTGCCCTGGACCTCCGATTCTGCCCAGGCCCCCAGCTCTGCCCAGGCCCCCGGCTCTTCCCTGAACCCCCGGCTCTGTCCCGGACCCCCGGTCCCCCAGGAACCCCAGCTCTGCCCCAGACCCCCAGCTCTGCCCCAGACCCCCGGCTCTGCCCAGGCCCCCGTTTCTGCCCCAGACCCCCGGCTCTGCCCAGGACCCCCGGCTCTGCCCCGGACCCCCGTTTCTGCCCAGGACCCCCGGCTCTGCCCAGGCCCCCGGCTCTGCCCCAGACCCCCGGTCCCCCAGGATCCCCGGCTCTGCCCAGGACCCCCGGCTCTGCGGTGCACGGGGGTCCCCAGGCTCCAGCAGCCACCCTGAGGTGTCAAGGCGCACCCATGTGGGGTGCTGGGACCCCCAGCTGCAGAGACAGGGTCTGGCACTGCTGAGCCCACCTGCCTCTGACCCGGGCCAGGGGGTCCCACGGGCGGAAGATGAGAAGAACCCCTCAGGACCCCCGGGGTGTGCCCCTACCTCCCGCAGGCGCTGCAGCGCCGTCTCCAGCCGGTACTGGCGGTCCAGGGCCAGCAGCCAGAGCTGCTGCCAGCGGTGCAGGAGCTGCGCCATCAGCGGGCTCTGGGGCTCCAGCGGCCCGAGCGGCACCGCCGCGCCCTGCGCCTTGCCGCTGCTGCGGCGACCTGCGGAGAGCGGGGTCAGGGGGCGGCCGGGGCTCCGCGGCGCCTGGGGGCGATGAGGAGAGGGTCCTTACGCGTAGCCAAGCGGCGGGTGGCCGGGGGACCCAGATCCACCGGCAGCTTCCGTTTGCAGCTCTTGGTGACCTTCTCCACGTCCGGCTGCTTGCGGTTCAGCTCCTCCATGAACACCTGCGGAGCAGCGGTGGTCCCCATGAGCACCTGGGCGGCAGGGCGCCCCGAGCTCCAGAGCCCCCAATGCTCCACAGCCCCACGACTCCAGAGCCCCCCCTGAGCTCCAGAGCCCCCAATGCTCCACAGCCCCCCTGAGCTCCACAACCCCCCGAGCTCCAGAGGCCCCAAAGCTCCAGAGCCCCTCCAGAGCCCCCCTGAGCTCCAGAGCCCCCCGAGCTCCAGAGCCCCCACGAGCTCCAAAACCTGCCCGAGGTCCAGAGCCCCCCCCGAGCTCCAGAGCCCCCAATGCTCCACAGCCCCACGAGCTCCAGAGCCCCTCCAGAGCCCCCCGAGTAAAGAGCCCCTCCTGAGCTCCTGAGCCCCCCCAGTGCCCCACAGCCCCCCTGAGCTCCACCGCCCCCCAGACGTCGCACCGGCCCCGCTGTCCCCCTCCCTCCCAGGACCGTCCCGAACCAGCAGCGTGCGCTGTGCTCACGTTGGGCTCGGACAGCTCAACGCACCACCCTCGACCCCAGGGCTGCACCCAGGGGTGCGGGAGGGTGCCCGGGGAGAGGCGGGGTTGGGGTCCCTCACCGAGTGCTGGGCACTGAGCTCCTCCAGCTGCTCCACCTCCTCCGGCAGCGGCTCCTGGTCCCGCAGCCCCAGCGCCTCCTCGGCCGCCGTGATCCAGTCCAGCAGCTGCGCGCTCTCCTCCCGCTCGGCCGCCAGCGCGGCCGCCTGCGCCCGCAGCCGCTCGCCCTGCTGCTGCGCCCAGCTCAGCACCTGCGGGGCACCCGGGGGGCCGTGGGGCACGGGGGGGACACCCCACTGCGGACCCCAGGGTCTCCCGTTTGGAGCAGGTGACATGGAGTCATTGCTTTGGGGGGAACAAACCGGTACCGGGAGATGGGGCAGGGTCACGGACCCCCAACTGCCCTGGGAACAATGGGGCAGGGTCACGGACCCCCAAGAGCCCTGGGGCAGTGGGGCAGGGTCACCGATCCCCAACAGCCCTGGGGACACTGGGGCAGGGTCACAGAGCCCTGGGGACACTGGGGCAGGGACACGGACCCCCAAGAGCCCTGGGGCAGTGGGGCAGGGTCACCGATCCCCAACAGCCCTGGGGACACTGGGGCAGGGTCACAGAGCCCTGGGGACAGTGGGGCAGGGACACAGAGCCCTGGGGACAGTGGGGCAGGGACACGGACCCCCAAGAGCCCTGGGGATACTTGGGGCAGGGTCACAGAGCCCTGGGGACACTGGGGCAGGGACACGGACCCCCAACAGCCCTGGGGACAGTGGGGCAGGGTCACCGATCCCCAACAGCCCTGGGGCAGTGGGGCAGGGTCACAGAGCCCTGGGGACAATGGGGCAGGGTTATGGACCCCCAAGAGCCCTGGGGACAGTGGGGCAGGGACACGGACCCCCAACAGCCCTGGGGACAGTGGGGCAGGGTCACCGACCCCCAACTGCCCTGGGGACAGTGGGGCAGGGTCACAGAGCCCTGGGGACAGTGGGGCAGGGACACGGACCCCCAACTGCCCTGGGGACACTGGGGCAGGGACACGGAACGCCCAAGAGCCCCGGGGACAATGGGGCAGGGTCACAGACCCCCAACAGCCCTGGGGACAGTGGGGCAGGATCACAGAGCCCTGGGGACAGTGGGACAGGGTCACGGACCCCCAACAGCCCTGGGGACAGTGGGGCAGGGTCACCGACCCCCAACTGCCCTGGGGACAGTGGGGCAGGGTCACAGAGCTCTGGGGACAGTGGGGCAGGGACACGGACCCCCAACTGCCCTGGGGACAATAGGGCAGGGTCACGGACCCCCAAGAGCCCTGGGGCAGTGGGGCAGGGTCACAGAGCCCTGGGGACAGTGGGGCAGGGTCACGGACCCCCAACTGCCCTGGGGACAATAGGGCAGGGACACGGACCCCCAAGAGCCCTGGGGACAGTGGGCCAGGGACACGGACCCCTGGGCAGCAGCTTTAGTAAATGTGGGACAGGGACATGGGACAGGTGACATGGGTACAGGGACATGGGACAGGACATGGGACAGGGACACAGGACAGGGACATGGGACAGGAACATGGCACAGGGACACGGGGCAAGGACACGGGGACAGGGACACGGGGACAGGGCTGGGGCTGCTGCCCCCCACATGCCGAGCACCCCCAGGCCTGTGCTGTGAGGAGATGTCCCCTGCCCCCCGTTTGGGGTGAGTGGGGCCACCCCAGGGCAGATCCCACAGGTCCCAGGATCTCAGGGCTTTGTGTGGGACGGGCTGAACCGGCCACACCAGCCCCAGGAGCCTCCTGCAGATCCTCAGCCCAGGGGGCTCCGGGATCCTGGGGTGGGGTGAGGGTCCCCAGGACCCTGCCCCCAGGTTTCCCTGCCTCAGCTCTGGGGGGGCTGCACAGGACGGAGCCCCCACTGTCCCCAGGGGCTGTGAACCCCAGGTGACCCCACGAGGGGGACCTCGGGGTGACACTGGCAAGGCCAAATCCCTCTGGGGCTGAGCACCCCCAGAGCCCTGCAATGCATTGGGGGGCTGCAGCAGGGAGTCCCTGGGGGCGGGACAGGTGTGGGGCAGTGGGACAGGTGTGGGACAGGAGTGGGGCAGCGGGACAGGAGTGGGGCTGTGGGTTATAGGGCCATGTTTTCCCCAGGTGTGGGGCAGTGGGTTATAGGGCTGTGCGTTCCCCAGGTGTGGGGCAGTGGGACAGGAGTGGGGCTGTGGGACAGGAGTGGGGCTGTGGGTTATAGGGCCGTGCTTTCCCCAGCTATGGGGCAGTGGGTTATAGGGCCGTGCTGTCCCCAGGTGCAGGGCTGTGTTTTATAGGGCCATGCTTTCCGCAGGTGTGGTGTTATGGGACAGGTGTGGGTCAGGGGGACAGGTGTGGGGCTGTGGGTTATAGGGCAGTGGGTTTTAGGGCCGTGCTGTCCCCAGGGGTGGTGTTATGGGACAGGTATGTTTTGTAGGGCCGTGCTGTCCCCAGGTGCAAGGTTGTGTTTTATAGGGCCGTGCTGTCCCCAGGGGTGGTGTTATGGGACAGGTGTGTTTTATAGGGCCGTGCGTTCCCCAGGTGTGGGGCAGTGGGTTATAGGGCCGTGCGTTCCCCAGGTGTGGGGCAGTGGGTTATAGGGCCGTGCTTTCCCCAGGTGCAGTGTTGTGTTTTATAGGGCCGTGCTGTCCCCAGGTGCAGGGTTGTGTTTTATAGGGCCGTGCTTTCCCCACGGGTGGTGTTATGGGACAGGTGTGGGTCAGGGGGACAGGAGTGGGGCAGTGGGTTATAGGGCAGTGGGTTATAGGGCCGTGCTGTCCCCAGGGGCGGGTTCCCCTCTGCTCCCCGCGCAGGGGTGGGGTCGGGGCTCCTCTCTCACCTCCTGGAAGCGGCTCTTGGCCACCGTGACCCAGGATTTGATGGTGATGACGGAGTCGGGGTGGCAGGTGCTGAGGATCTCCTCCCCCAGCGAGGTGATGCACTCCAGCTCCAGCTGCTGGCACTGCAGGGACTGCATCAGCTCCTGGGGGGACACGGACCAGGGGACTGCCGGGTCAGCCCCACAGAAACCCCCTGCACCACTGGGGTTGGGGGTGCCCGAATCTCCCCACCTCAGGGCGTTTGGGACCCCAAACCCCGCGTTTGGGACCCCAAACCCCATCTCCTTGGGGTGGAGGTGCCCAGATTTCCTCACCTCGAGGTGTTTGGAGCCCCAAACCCTGACGTTTGGAGCCCCAAACCCCATGTTCTTGGGGTGGGGGTGCCCAAATTTCCTCACCTCGGGGCATTTAGAACCCCAAACCCCATGTTCTTGGGGTGGGGGTGCCCAAATCTCCCCAAATACCATCTCCTTGGGGTGGAGGTGCCCAAATTTCCACACCTCGGGGCATTTGGAGCCCTAAACCCCGAGGTTTGGGACCCCAAACCCCATGTTCTTGGTATGGGGCTGCCCAAATCTCCCCAAACCCCATGTCCTTGGGGTGGAGGTGCCCAGATTTCCTCACCTCGAGGCATTTAGAACCCCAAATCCCATGTTCTTGGGGTGGGGGTGCCCAGATTTCCTCACCTTGGAGCATTTCGAGCCCCAAACCCCGACGTTTGGAACCCCAAACCTCATGTTCTTGGTATGGATGTGCCCAGATCTCCCCAAACACCATCTCCTTGGGATGAAGGTGCCCAAATTTCCTCACCTCGAGGCATTTAGAACCCCAAATCCCATGTCCTTGGGGTGGAGGTGCCCAAATTTCCTCACCTCGAGGTGTTTGGAGCCCCAAACCCCGAAGTTTGGGACCCCAAACCCCAATTTCTTGGTATGGGGCTGCCCAAATCTCCCCAAACCCCATCTCCTTGGGGTTGAGGTGCCCAGATTTCCTCACCTCGAGGCGTTAAGAACCCCAAACCCCGAAGTTTGGAACCCCAAACCCCGTCTCCTTGGGGTGGAGGTGCCCAGATTTCCTCACCTCGAGGCATTTAGAACCCCAAACCCCGAAGTTTGGAACCCCAAACCCCGTCTCCTTGGGGTGGAGGTGCCCAAATCTCCCCAAACTCCATCTCCTTGGGGTGGAGGTGCCCAAATCTCCTCACCTCGAGGTGTTTGGAGCCTGAAACCCCGATGTTTGGGACCCCAAACCCCATGTTCTTGGTATGGGGCTGCCCAAATCTCCCCAAACCCCATGTCCTTGGGGTAGAGGTGCCCAAATTTCCTCACCTCGAGGCATTTAGAACCCCAAACCCCGAAGTTTGGAACCCCAAACCCCGTCTCCTTGGGGTGGAGGTGCCCAAATCTCCCCAAACTCCAACTCCTTGGGGTGGAGGTGCCCAAATTTCCTCACCTCGAGGCGTTTAGAACCCCAAACCCCGACGTTTGGAGCCCCAAACCTCTCGGTGGTGACACCCCACAGCCCACACCTTGCAATGGGGATGCCCCAGCCCAGTTTGGGGCCGGCTGGGACGGGCTGACCCGGTGTTGGGACAAGGCTGGAGCCCACCCGGAGCAGGCAGGGGTCGCTGGGGGCCGGAACCCACCTGCAGCTGGCTCTGGCACTCCTGCACGGCCGCCTCCTCCTCGGGGAACACTCCGTACTTGAGCGTCTTCTCCGACTCGCTCAGGCGGCCCAGGAAGGAGTGCACCAGGCTGTGGAACTCCTCCGCCTGCCACAGACAGCGGGGAGCTGCTGAGGAGCCAGCCCCTGAGCCCCCCAAAGCCCCCCTGAGCCCCCTGAACCCCCTGAGCCCCCAGGGCACACCCCCGGCACGGGCACTGCTGTTAGAACCCGAGAAACTCCGAATTTCGGGGTGTAGCCTCATCCTGTGAGTCAAGAGGGAGGATTTTGGGGTGTTCTCTTTGCCGCCTTCTTCGTGGGTTCGGTGGTGTTCTCGAATTGGGTGGGAAGTGTCCCCACTGTGGGCTTTGGGCGGTCATCGGTGGGTCAGGGGTGTAAATAACGTGGGGTCACCTCGTTACTGAGGATTGTCCCCTAAATGAGCTCGGGAAGAGTTAGGAGCTCTCCGTTTTGTTTCTCTAACGAGCAAGTTGGAGTTTAGGCGTAAATTCTGTAAATGGGTGTTCCAACCTCACGGTGGGAGCGAGAGGACGCCCCACAGCCAGCCCCACAGCGGGACACGATTCCCTCTGACCCCCTGTGTCCCCCACACCCTGCCCATGGTCACACTGTACCGGGACCCCCGGGGACAGCCAGCCTGGCCCCTGGGCACGGCACCGAGTGACAGGGAGCGCCACAGTGCCACCCACCGAGCCTGGCACCCCACAGAGAATCCCCAAAGTCACAGAACCCCAAAGTGCCACACAGCGAGCCCGGGCACCCCACGGAAAACCCCAAAAGGCACAGAACCCCAAAGTGCCACACACCCCACAGAGAATCCCCAAAGTCACAGAACCCCACAGTGCCACACAGCGAGCCCGGCACCCCACAGAGAATCCCAAAGTCACAGAACCCCACAGTGCCACCCAGCGAGCCCGGCACCCCACGGAGCATCCCACAGAGCACCCCCAAATCACTGCCACACAGCGAGCCCGAGCACCCCACAGAAACCCCCAAAAGGCACAGCCCCCACACCACCCAGGCGGCCCAGAAGACACCCCAAAATGCACGGCCACCCATCGAGCCTGGGCACCCCACAGACCACCCCACAGAGCATCCCCCAAATCACTGTCACACACCTCAGAGAGCCCCACAGAACATCCCAAAAGACACAGAACCCCACAGTGCCACACACCGAGCCCAGACACCCCACAGAGAGTCCCCAAAGTCACAGAACCCCACAGTGCCACACACCGAGCCCGGGCACCCCACAGAGAATCCCACAGAGCACCCCCAAATCACTGCCACACAGTGAGCCCGAGCACCCCACAGAAAACCCCAAAAAACACAGAACCCCACAGTGCCACACACCCCACAGCAAACCCCAAAAGGCACAGCCCCTACACCACCCAGGCGGCCCAGAAGACACCCCAAAAAGCACGGCCAGCCACAACCCAAGGACCCCATAGAGCATCCCCAAAGCACGGCCACCCAGCGCCCCACAGAGCATCCCACAGAGCATCCCCCAAATCACTGCCACACACCTGAGAGAGCCCCAAAAGGCACAGAACCCCACAGCCCAATGCAGCCTCACTCCGAGCCCAGACACCCCACAGAACACCCCAAAGGCACAGAACCCCACAGTGCCACACAGCGAGCCCGGCACCCCACAGAGAATCCCACAGAGCATCCCCCAAATCACTGCCACACACCGAGCCTGGCACCCCACAGCAAACCCCAAAAGGCACAGAACCCCACACCACCTAGGCGGCCCAGAAGACACCCCAAAATGCACGGCCACCCACGGAGCACCCCAAATCCCTGCCACCCACCAGCCCAGGCACCTCAGAGAGCCCAAAAAGACATAGAACCCCACAGCCCAATGCAGCCTCACTCCGAGCCCAGACACCCCACAGAGAACCCCAAAGTCACAGAACCCCACAGCGCCACCCACCCCACAGAGAACCCCAAAGGCACACCACCCAGGCGGCCCAGAAGACACCCCAAAAAGCACGGAGCACCCCAAATCCCACCATCCCACCCTCCCCCGCCCATCCCCTGTCCCCACCCCGGTCCCCCCGGGCTCACCTGGCGCAGCGCCGCCTCCAGCCGCGCCTGTTTGCACAGGGACAATTTGCAGACCAGGTCCCAGCGGGAGCTGAGCTCGTCCACCTGCCGCTGCAGCCACTGCGAGTCCACGCTGCTGCTGCCGCGGGTCAGCGCCCGCACCGAGCGCTTCAGCGTCTTGATGCAGCTGGCGCGTTTGCCCAGCTCCTTCTGGAACACCTGGAACGGCAGCGGGAGGGTGGGATGGGCTCCCGGGGGGACCGCAGGGCTGGGCCGGGCTGCCCTGAACCCCAAAATCGTCCCAGGAGTCACACGGGGCTGCCCTGGACCTCAAAATCGTCACAAAAATGGGTATAGGGATCCCCTGAACCCCCAAATCCTCACAAAAATGGGTATCGGGATCCCCTGAACCCCCAAAATCTTCCCAGCAGTCACACAGGGTATCCCTGAACCCCCAAATCGTCACAAAAATGGGCACAGGGCTGCCCTGAACCCCCAAATCAGCACAAAAATGGGTACTGGGGTCCCCCGAACCCCCAAATCCTCCCAGGAGTCACACAGGGCTGCCCTGAACCCCCAAATCGTCACAAAAATGGGTATAGGGCTGCCCTGAACCACCAAATCCTCACAGCAGTCACACAGGGCTGGGCTGGGCTGCCCTGAACCCCAAAATCGTCACAAAAATGGGTACTGGGGTCATCTGAACCCCCAAAATCCTCACAAAAATGGGTACTGGGGTCATCTGAACCCCCAAAATCGTCACAAAAATGGGTACTGGGGTCATCTGAACCCCCAAAGTCGTCACAAAAATGGGTATAGGGCTGCCTTGAACCCCAAAAATCCTCACAAAAATGGGTATAGGGTTGCCCTGAACCCCCAAATCCTCCCAGGAGTCACACAGGGTATCCCTGAACCCCCAAATCGTCACAGAAATGGGTATAGGGCTGCCCTGAACCCCAAATCCTCACAAAACGGGTACAGAGCTCTCCTGAACCCCAAAAATCCTCACAAAAATGGGTACAGGGTTCCCCTGAATCCCCAAACCCTCCCAGCAATGGTCACAGGGCTCCTCTAAACCCCCAAAATCCTCACAGAAATGGGTATAGGGCTGCCCTGAACCCCCCAAATCCTCACAGAAATTGGTACAGGGCTTTCCTGGATCCCAAAAATCCTCACAAAAATGGGTACAGGGTTCCCCTGAATCCCCAAACCCTCCCAGCAATGGTCACAGGGCTCCTCTAAACCCCCAAAATCCTCACAGAAATGGGTATAGGGCTGCCCTGAACCCCAAACCCTCCCAGCAGTCACACAGGGCTGCCCTGAACCCCCAAATCGTCACAGAAATGGGTATAGGGATCCCCTGAACCCCCAAACCCTCAAAAAATGGGTACAGGGCTGCCCTGAACCTCAAAAATCCTCACAAAAATGGGTAAGGGGCTTCCCAGAACTCCCAAAATCCTCATAAAAATGGGTACACGGCTGCCCAGAACCCCCAAATCCTCCCAGGAGTCACACAGGGTACTCCTGAACCCCCAAACCCTCACAAAAATATGTACAGGGCTGCCCTGAACCCCCAAAATCCTCACAAAAATGGGTACAGAGCTCTCCTGAACCCCCAAATCCCCAGAAAAATGGGTACAGAGCTCTCCTGAACCCCAAAAATCCTCACAAAAATGGGTATAGGGCTGCCCTGAACCCCCAAACCCTCCCAGCAGTCACACAGGGTATCCCTGAACCCCCAAATCGTCACAAAAATGGGCACAGGGCTCCCCTGAACCCCCAAAATCCTCACAAAAAATGGGTATAGGGATCCCCTGAACCCCCAAACCCTCAAAAAATGGGTACAGGGCTGCCCTGAACCCCAAATCCTCCCAGGAGTCATACAGGGCTGCCCTGAACCCCCAAATCACCACAAAAATGGGTACAGGGCTCTCCTGAAACCCCCAAAAATCCTCACAGCAATGGCTACTGGAGCCCTGAGAACCCCCAAACCTCACAAAAATGGACACAAAGCTCCCCCGCACCCCAAACCTTCCCCAGCTCTGGGGTCCCCTGAGCCCCCGGTGCTGACCCAGGCGGAGGGTCACCTCGGGTCACTCAGGGGTCACTCAGGGGTCACTCCTGCGGGACGCCCCCACCTTGTGTTTGTCCATCAGGTCCCCGACCATGTCGCGGTCCCCTCCCACGGGCACGTCCTCGCTGAGCTGCGGCTCGGCGCGGTACAGCCAGTCCATGAGCGCCTGCAGCGCGTCCGTGAACTTCCCCGAGAAGAGCAGGCTCTCCTCCAGCTTGTGCTGCCTGCGGGGCCACGGGGATGTGGGGGCTCCCACGGAGACACCCCATGGGGACACCCCACGGGGACACCTTATAGGGTCACCCCATAGGGCTACCCCATGGAGACATCCCATGGGGACACCCCACGGAGACACCCCATAGGGCCACCTTATAGGGTCACCCCACGGAGACACCCCATGGGGACACCCCATAGGGCTACCCCATAGGGTCACCCCATAGGGCTACCCCACGGAGCCACCCCACGGAGACACCCCTGGAGGTGATCCCATAGAGACACCCCACGGAGTCACCCCACGGAGTCACTCCACGGGGACACCCCATAGGGCTACCCCATAGGGCTACCCCACGGAGACACCCCACGGGGACACCCCATAGGGACACCCCACGGGGACACCCCATAGGGCTACCCCATAGGGCTACCCCACGGAGTCACCCCACAGAGATACCCCACGGAGACACCCCACAGGGTCACCCTACAGAGTCACCCCACGGAGATACCCCACGGAGACACCCCACGGAGACACCCCATATGGCTACCCCATAGGGCTACCCCATAGGGCTACCCCACGGAGACACCCAACAGAGACAACCTATAGGGTCACCCCAGGGAGTCACCCCACGGGGACACCCCTGGGAGACACCCTACAGGGCCACCCTACAGAGTCACCCCACGGAGACACCCCACAGAGACACCCCTGGAGGTGATCCCATAGAGACACCCCATAGGGTCACCCCACAGAGACACCCTATAGGATCAGATCATCCCACGGAGTCACCCCACGGAGACACTCTACAGAGCCACCCCATGGTGACACCCCATGGAGTCACCCCACGGAGACACCCCACGGAGACACCCCATAGGGCCACCCCACGGGGCCACCTTATAGGGCCACCCCTGGGAGACACCCTACAGGGTCACCCCATAGAGACATCCCATAGGGCCACCCCACAGGGTCACCCCACAGAGACATCCCACGGAGACACCCCACGGAGACACCCCACGGAGACACCCCACGGAGACACCCCACGGAGACACCCCTGGAGGTGACCCCATAGAGACACCCCATAGGGTCACCCCACAGGGTCACCCCACAGGGTCACCCCACAGGGTCACCCCACAGAGACACCCCATAGGATCATCCCACGGAGTCACCCCACGGAGACACTCTACAGAGACACCCTACAGGGTCACCCCACGGAGTCACCCCAAGGAGTCACCCCACGGAGACACCCTACAGGGCCACCCTATGGAGTCATCCCACAGGGCCACCCTACAAAGACACACTAGAGGGCCACCCTACAGAGACACCCCACGGAGTCACCTCCCAGGCCACCCTACAGAGACACCCTACAGGGCCACCCCTGGAGGTGACCCCACAGAGATACCCCACAGAGACACTCCATAGGGTCACCCCATAGAGACACTCCATGGAGACACCCTATGGAGTCATCCCACAGGGCCACCCCACAGAGACACACTAGAGGGCCACCCTACAGAGACACCCCACGGAGACACCCCTGGAGTGACCCCACAGAGACACCCCATAGGGCCACCCCATGGAGGCATCCCACAGAGACACCCCACGGAGTCACCCCACAGAGACACCCCACGGGGCCACCTCCCAGGGCCACCCTACAGAGCCACCCCTGGAGGTGACCCCATAGAGACACCCCACAGAGCCACCCACGGAGACACCCCACGGAGACACCCCACGGAGTAGGCAGCACCGCTGTGGACAGGGATAGGTCCTGGCACGCCAGCGAGCAGAGAACAGATTGTGCCATCCCATACGATTTCCGTTCCTAATCCCATCCCCCTGCATCCCAACCCCATCCCCATCCCACCCTCACCTCATTCCCATCCCATCCCCCTGTATCCCAACCCCTTTCCCATCCCATCCCCCTCTCTCCCAGCCCCATTCCCATCCCATCCCCCTGTATCCCAACCCCTTTCCCATCCCATCCCCCTCTCTCCCAGCCCCATTCCCATCCCCTCCCGCCCTCACCTCTCTGCGGCGTGGCTGCACAGCGCGTCCCAGCGCTCCTTCAGCTCCCCGAGCAGCTCCTCCAGCGGCTGCAGGTCCTGGGGCAGCCGCGCCGCCTCCCGCAGCGCCCTCCCGCTCCGCAGCGTGGCCTCGTACACCGGCCTCTTGGCCCGCAGCACCTTCTGGAACGCCTGGGGACCCCCCGAACCGCGCCGGTGGGTGCTGGGACCCCCGGCTGGGGCGGGGGGATAGCCCTTCCTCTCCCCACAGCTCTGGGATGGGTGGGATGGCAACACCCAGCACGCCCCCCGAGGTCTCCCAGCTCTGCGGGATGTCCCCGGAGATTTATCCAACCCTCCCGGCGCTGGGTGTTCCCCGTGGGAGGTGGGGATCCCCCCGTTCTGCAGCGCCGGGACCCCCAGTTCTGCACCCCACCTTGTGCTCAGCCAGCTGGCACTTGATCTCCTCCTGGCTGGTGGCAGCGTCCTGCGGCTCCTCCAGCCTCTGCTCCACCTCGTCCATCCAGTCCAGCAGCAGCCGCCGGGACTCGCTGAACTGCGGGGCAGGGGAGGGCGGGCTGAGGGGCTCGGGGGGCTGCAGGGGGCTCGGGGGGCTGCAGGGGGCTCGGGTGTGGGGGCTCGGGGGGCTCAGGGGGCTGGGAGCTCAGCTGTGGGGGCTCGGGGGGCTGCAGGGGGCTCGGGGGGCTTCAGGGGGCTCAGGGGGCTGCAGGGGGCTCGGGGGGCTCAGGGAGCTCGGGGGGCTGCAGGGCAGGCTGTGGGGGCTCGGATGTGGGGGCTCAGGGGGCTCGTGGGGCTCAGGTAGCTCGGGGGGCTGCAGGGTAGGCTGTGGGGGCTCGGGTGTGGGGGCTCAGGGGGCTGCAGGGCAGGGTGTTGGGGCTCAGAGGACTCGGGTGTGGGGGTTCGGGGGACTGTGGGGGCTCGGGGGGCTGCAGGGAGCTCGGCTGTGGGGGCTCGGGGGACTGCAGGGAGCTCGGGGGGCTGCAGGGAGCTCGGGTGTGGGGGCTCGGGGGACTGCAGGGAGCTCGGGGGGCTGCAGGGCAGGCTGTGGGAGCTCGGGGGACTCAGGGGGTTGCAGGGAGCTCGGCTGTGGGGGCTCGGGGGGCTGCAGGGGGCTCGGGTTTGGGGGCTCGGGGGGTTCAGGGCAGGGTGTGGGGGCTCAGGGGTCTGCAGGGGGCTCGGCTGTGGGGGAGGATCCGGGGAAAAGGGGATTTGGGGTGACCTAAACAGGAGCCATGGAGCCACACACGGCCGGGGCACCACCGAGGGACAAACCACGGGCCGGTGACAACGCTGCAGCCGCGTGGTCCCCTGCCGGCACAGCTCCCAGCGGGATCCGTGTCATGGAACCAACAGTCCCGGGATGGTTTGGGCGGGAGGGACCTTAAATCCCATCCAGGTCCACCCCCTGCCGTGGCAGGGACACCTTCCCCTAGCCCAGGTTGGCTCCAAGCCAGTTCCAGCCTGGGTTTGGACATGTCCCAGGATAGGGCAGACACAGCTCCTGCAGGAATCCACCCTCCCAGGGAAGGATTTCTCCCCAGGATCCCACCCACCCGTGCCCTCGGGCAGCGGGGAGCCGTGTCCCCTTGTTCCATGCTCAAAGCCAGCCGAGGGGCAGAGCTCCCGTCCCCGGCTGTGTCCCGGTACCTGTTTGCTGCGTTTTCGGGCCTCCTCCAGCAGGGCCCCCCGCTCGGCCGCTCGCTGCAGCACCTTCCCCAGGCGCTCCCGAGCCGCCAGCACCAGGTTCTGGATGACGGCCCCGTCCTGCTTCCGACTGAAATCCTTCAGGCGAGCGGCCACGGCCTCCAGGCTGCCCAGCTTCTCGCCGTGCGCGTTGGCCTCCTTCACCAGCGCCTGCGGGACGGGGCGGCTCAGGGCGGGGGTCCTGCGAGGGTGGGGAGCCCGGGGACACGGCCCGTGACAGGAGGGGACATGGAGCGTGGGGACATGGCCCGTGACAGGAGGAGACATGGAGTGTGGGGACACGGCCCATGACAGGAGAGAGCATGGAGCACGGGGACACGGCCCGTGACAGGAGGGGACAGGATGGGACAGGACAGGGCATGGAGCGTGGGGACACGGCCCGTGACAGGAGGGGACATGGAGCATAGGGACACGGCCCGTGACAGGAGGGGACACGGCATGGAGCGTGGGGACATGGCCCGTGACAGGAGGGGACAGGATGGGACATGGAGCGTGGGGACACTGCCCGTGACAGGAGGAGACAGGACATGGAGCCCTGGGACACCGCCCGTGACAGGAGGGGACAGGACATGGAGCGTGGGGACACAGCCTGTGCCAGGAGGGGACATGGAGCACCAGGACACAGCCCGTGAAAGGAGGGGACAGGGCATGGAGCACGGGGACACGGCCCGTGACAGGATGGGACAGGGCATGGGGACACGGCCCGTGACAGGAGGGGACATGGAGTGTGGGGACACGGCCCGTGACAGGAGAGAGCATGGAGCGTGGGGACACGGCCCGTGACAGGAGGGGACAGGATGGGACAGGACAGGGCATGGAGCATGGGGACACGGCCCGTGACAGGAGGGGACAGAATGGGACAGGACAGGGCATGGAGCATGGGGACACGGCCCGTGACAGGAGGGGACAGGGCATGGAGCATGGGGACACGGCCCATGACAGGAGGGGACAGGATGGGACAGGACATGGAGCACGGGGACACGACCTGTGACAGGAGGGGACAGGGCAAGGAGCATGGGGACACGGCCCGTGACAGGAGGGGACAGGATGGGACAGGACAGGGCATGGAGCATGGGGACACAGCCCCTGCCAGGAGGGGACAGGACAGGGCATGGAGCCCGGGGACACGGCCCGTGACAGGAGGGGACAGGGCATGGAGCCCTGGGACACGGCCCATGACAGGAGGGGACAGGATGGGACAGGACAGGGCATGGAGCATGGGGACATAGCCCCTGCCAGGAGGGGACAGGACAGGGCATGGAGC
Source organism: Sylvia atricapilla (assembly GCF_009819655.1). Classification (NCBI taxonomy): domain Eukaryota; kingdom Metazoa; phylum Chordata; class Aves; order Passeriformes; family Sylviidae; genus Sylvia; species Sylvia atricapilla. Next base: position 152,869,258 of record NC_089140.1, read on the forward strand.
CCTGGGACAGGGCCTGTGCCAGGAGGGGACAGGATGGAACAGGACAGGGCATGGAGCCCGGGGACACGGCCCGTGACAGGAGGGGACAGGAGAGGACACGGAGCACCGGGCACAGCCCGTGTCAGGACAGGACACGGAGCACCAGGCACACGCCGGGAGGGGGCACACAGCCCCCTTGCCCCACTGCTGTGGGGACAGCCATCCCTCCTGCAGCCCGGGGCAGATCCCGCAGGTTCCACTCCGGACCCCTCGGGCACACCCCGGCCCCGTGAACCGAGGGCACGGCCCGGCCGCTCTTGCCTTGTGCTCCTGGATCTGCTCGGTGACCGTGTCCAGGACGAAGCTGGGCGGCTCGGGGGACCCCAGCCGCTCCTCGGCGTGGCTCACCCAGCGCAGCAGCTCCTGCGCCGAGCCGTGGAACTCGGTGGTGACCGTCAGCCCCTCGGCCAGGCGCTCCTGAGGACGAGGACGGCCACCAGTGGGGACGGGCACCGGGCTCCCACCGCTGCCCACCCGCGGCCGGTCAGGACGAGCCCCTCGGGCTCACGGAGCTCCACCCTGCCCACCTTCCTCTCCTGCGCCTCGGCCTGGACGCTGTCCCACTTCTGCTCCAGCAGGCGCAGGCTGTGCTCCGTGCTGCAGGGCCGCCCGGCGCCGCACGACGCCAGCAGCCGCTGCAGCCGCTCCCGCAGCTCCCGGTAGGACACGGCCCGAGCCTCCAGCTCCCGGCACAGCTCCTGCCGGGACAGCCCCCGCGGGACCGGGATCGGCACCGGGACACGGACGGGGGGCAGGGGACGGAGGGACGGGGATCGGGATGGGGACAGGGATCGGAATGGGGACGGGGATGGGGACGGGGATTGGGATTGGAATGGGGATGGGGACGGGGACGGGGATGGGGACGGGGATTGGAATGGGGACAGGGATGGGGATGGGGACAAGGATAGGAACGGGGATGGGAACAAGGACAGGAACAGGAATTGGAATGGGGACCGGGATGAGGATGTGGAGAGCTCAGGTAAAGCAGACAGGGGACAGGGATGAGGGCAGAGGATGGGGACAAGGGAGAGAGCCACAGTGAAGAGGGAGAGGGAATAAAGACAGGGATTGTGACTAGGGACCCGAACAGGTTCAGGGCGAGGGGGAAGGACAAGGATGGCTCCTGCTCTGTCTCACGGAGCCGGAGCTGCTGAGGGAGGGGCACCAGAGAAGGATCCCGGCCCAGCAGTGTGGAGAAGGGCGGATCTGGGGCACACAACCCCCCCAAGAGGTCACCAGACCCCCAGGGGCCGGCCCTGCGGCAGGGCCCAGGCTGGTGCTGGCTCTCACCAGATGTGCGTTGAGCTTCTCTTTGGTGGCCTCCGGGTGGCCCCAGGCCGGCTTGGAGCAGAAGAGCTGCAGCTCCACCTGCTCCAGCCACTGCAGCAGCTCGGTGATCTCCAGCGTGATGTCCTGCACCTACGGGCGAGGCGGGGCTCAGCTCGGGCCGCTCCTCCCCGGCGGCCCCGCGGGCCCGCGGCTCTACCTGGCTCAGGTTGTTCTCCAGCTCCAGCTGCCGGCTCTCGGTCTCGCTGCGCACCAGGTCCCAGCGCTGCCCCAGCTGCTGCAGGCTGCGCTGCAGCCCCTCCACGCTGTCGCCCAGGCTGGAGAGCAGCAGCCCCTGCCCGGCCTCGGTCACCGACTGCACCGTGCGGGCGTGGGACATCACGTCCGTCCGCAGCACCTGCGCCGGGGGGGGCGGGGTCACAGCTGGGGTCCCCTCACCCAGCCCCCAAATTCCTCTGTCGGCACCCAAAGCCCCTCACCCCGAGTCACCCCACCCCTGGCACCGCTGCCACCGCAGCGCTGGGGACCGAGGGTGCCACGCCGGGCGAGGAGGGCACCCAAGGGTGTCCCTGAGCTGGTGTCGGGGCTCTCGATCTCAGCAGGGTGCGGGACACAGGATTTGCGGTTTTGGGGCAGGGAGGTGGCCGGGAGGGGACAGGAGCCCCTGGCACGGCCCCCCCGGCGCGGGGACAGCCCGCTGCTGGCGGCCTCGCCCCTCTCAGGCACGTCAGGAGCGTGTCCGGGCAAGGGGCTGAGCGCCGAGACAGCGAATTCCTTCCGTGCTGTCACCGCGGGAGGGGACGCGTCCCCGCGCTGCGACCGGCCCGGCCCGGCTCGGCCCTGCTGCGACAGCACCCGGGGAGGGGCCAGGACACCCACCCCTGGCCAGGACATCCACCCTGCGGTGTCACCACGGCCAGGACACCCACCCTGGGGTGTCACCACGGCCAGGACACACACCCCCGCCCAGGACACCCACCCTGGGGTGTCACCACGACCAGGACACCCACCCTGGGGTGTCACCACGGCCAGGACAACCGCTCCGGGAGTGCCACCAGAGCCAGGACCCCCAAACACACACGGCGGCCGTGTGACCGTGGCTGTGTCCCAGCCGTGTCCCTCACCTTGTGCTTGGCCAGCTCGATCTCGCAGCTCTGCAGGTCGGGCCGCAGCGGAGCGGGGCCGCGCAGCTGCTCCCCGGTGCGGCTCAGCCACTGCAGCAGCTCCTCCAGCTGGTGCTGGAACTGGCCCAGCCCCAGCAGCGCTGCCTCCAGCTGGTGCTGCCGGGAGGGAACAGCCGAGTCGGGGGAGCCGGGGCAGCCCCTGTGCGCTCACGGAGCGCCCAGTGCCCACCCAGGGCACACCCTGTGCGCTCACAGAACACCCAGTGCCCACCCAGTGCACTTACAGAGCACCCAGTGCCCACCCAGGACCCACCCCGTGCGCTCACAGAGCACCCAGTGCCCACCCAGGACCCACCCAGGGCCCACTCAGGGCACACCCGGCCCTCTGCACCCACCCAGTGCTCACCCAGCGCCCACCCAGTGCACTTACAGAGCACCCAGTGCCCACCCAGGGCACACCCAGGGCACACTCGGCCCTCTGCACCCACCCAGTGCTCACCCAGTGCACTCACAGAGCACCCAGTGCCCACCCAGGGCTCACCCAGCACCCACTCAGGGCACACATGGCCCTGTGCACCCACCCAGGGCCCACCCCGTGCGCTCACAGAGCACCCAGTGCTCACCCAGTGCCCACCCAGGGCACACCCAGGGCCCACTCAGGGCACAACCAGTGCACACTCGGCCCTCTGCACCCACCCAGTGCCCACTCAGAACCCACCCCGTGCTCACCCAGTGCCCACCCAGCCCTGCGCACTCACCCAGCCCCCACAGGACGTGTCCACCCAGTGCCCACCCAGTGCCCACCCAGTCCTGTGCGCCCCCCCAGCACCCACTTGCAGCTCCCCCGCTGACCCAGCCCCCACAGGATGCGCCCCCCAGCACATTCGTGTCCCGCCGGCCGTGCCCTGTGCCCCCCGCGCCCCGTGCCTCCCGTGCCCTGTGCCCCCCGTGCCCCGTGTCCCCCGTGCCCCGTGCCCCCCGTGCCCCCCGTGCCCCCCGCCCACCTGTCTGCTGACGATCTCCTCCTCCAGGTGGTCCCAGCGCTGGCGGAAGTCGCTCAGCGTGGCCGAGGGCTCCTGCCCCCTGCCCCCCTGGTGCCTCAGGCTCTCCACGTCCACCTTGCACTGGTACAGCTCCCGCTTGAACTCCTGGCAGGTGGCACCGCTTGGTGACCCACGCACCAGGACAGGCTCTGCCCGACCCCACGGGACCCCACGGCACAGCGCAGGCACCCCACGGCACCCCACGGCACAGCGCAGGCACCCCACGGCACAGTGCAGGCACCCCACGGCACCCCACGGCACAGTGCAGGCACCCCACGGCACAGTGTAGACACCTCACGGCACCCCACGGCACAGTGCAGGCACCCCACGGCACAGCACAGGCACCCCACGGCACCCCACGGCACCGTGCAGGCACCCCACGGCACCGTGCAGGCAACCCCACGGCACCCCACGGCACAGTGCAGGCACCCCACAGCACCGTGCAGGCAACCCCACGGCACCCCACGGCACAGCACAGGCACCCCACGGCACAGCACAGGCACCCCACAGCACCCCACGGCACCCCACGGCACAGCACAGGCACCCCACGGCACCCCACGGCACAGTGCAGGCACCCCACGGCACCCCACAGCACCCCACGGCACCCCATGGCACAGTGTAGGCACCCCACGGCACCGTGTAGGCACCCCACGGCACCCCACAGCACCCCACGGCACCCCATGGCACAGTGTAGGCACCCCACGGCACCGTGTAGGCACCCCACGGCACAGTGCAGGCACAGTGTAGGCACCCCACGGCAGCCCACGGCAGCCCCTCTGCCTGGAGCCCCCAGGGATCAAGGCATGAGGGGCACAGCACGGGATTGGGGGTCCCACCAGGGTTGGGGTCCCCTTGGGGTTGGGGGTCCTGGAGGGATTTGGGGTCCCGTGGGGTTGGGGGTTCCCATCAAGTTTGGGGGTACCCATCAGGTTTGGGGGTCCTGGGGGGTGGGGGAAGCTGGGGGGTGGGGGGAGCCGACTGGGATTTGGGTCCCGTTGGGATTGGGATCCCATTGGGATTGGAGGTCCCACTGAGATTTGGGTCCCGTTGGGATTGGGATCCCATTGGGATTGGAGGTCCCACTGGGATTTGGGGTCCCACTGGGATTTGGGGTCCCGTTGGGATTGGGGTCCCGTTGGGATTGGGGTCCCGTTGGGATTGGGATTTGGGGTCCCGCCAGGGTTCAGAGCCCCCCGGAGGTCGGGGTGGGTCCAGATTTGGGGGGTCCTGCTGGGGTTTGGGCTCTGTGTGGGACTGAGGTTGCCGCTGGATTTGGGGTCAGGTGGTTTTGGGGGTCTGGCGGTTTTGGGTGTCTCTGTGGGTTTGGGATATTTGGGGTTCGGGCTGTGTTTGGGTTCGGGCTGTTTGGGTTCGGGCTGTTTGGGGGTTCGGGCAGTGTTTGGGATGGGGATGTTTGGGGGATCGGACTGTTTGGGGTTCGGGCTGTATTTGGGGGTTCGGGCAGTGTTTGGGGTTCGGGCTGTGTTTGGGACGGGGATGTTTGGGGTTCGGGCTGTATTTGGGGGTTCGGGCTGTATTTGGGGGTTCGGGCTGTGTTCGGGGTAAGGATGTTTGGGGTTCGGGCTGTGTTTAGGGGTTCGGGCTGTGTTTGGGGTTCTGGCTGTTTGGGATGGGGGTGTGTGAGATGGGGATGTTTGGGATGAGGATGTTTGGGGTTCGGGCTGTGTTTAGGGGTTCGGGCTGTATTTGGGACGGGGATGTTTGGGGTTCGGGCTGTATTTGGGGGTTCGGGCTGTGTTCGGGGTAAGGATGTTTGGGGTTCAGGCTGTGTTTAGGGGTTCGGGCTGTGTTTGGGGTTCTGGCTGTTTGGGATGGGGGTGTGTGAGATGGGGATGTTTGGGATGAGGATGTTTGGGGGTTCGGGCTGTGTTCGGGGTAAGGATGTTTGGGGTTCGGGCTGTGTTTAGGGGTTCGGGCTGTGTTTGGGGTTCGGGCTGTGTTTGGGATGGGGGTGTGTGAGATGGGGATGTTTGGGATGGGGATGTTTGGGGTTCGGGCTGTGTTTAGGGGTTCGGGCTGTATTTGGGTTCGGGAAGTGTTTGGGGGTTCGGGCTGTATTTGGGGGTTTCGGGCAGTGTTTAGGAGTTCGGGCTGTGTTTAGGGGTTCGGGCTGTGTTTAGGGGTTCGGGCTGTGTTTGGGGTTCGGGCTGTGTTTAGGGGTTCGGGCTGTGTTTGGGGGTTCAGGCTGTGTTTGGGGGTTCAGGCTGTGTTTGGGATGGGGATGTTTGGGATGGGGATGTTTGGGATGGTGATGTTTGGGGGGTTCGGGCTGTTTGGGATCTGGCAGTGTTTGGGGTTCAGGCTGTGTTTGGGATGGGGATGTTTGGGGTTCGGGCTGTGTTTGGGATTCGGGCTGTGTTTAGGGGTTCTGGCTGTGTTTGGGGGTTCGGGCTGTTTGGGGTTCAGGCTTTTGGGGGGTTCGGGCTGTGTTTGGGATGGGGATGTTTGGGACGGAGATGTTTGGGACGGGGATGTTTGGGGGTTCGGGCTGTGTTTGGGACGGGGATGTTTGGGATGGGGATGTTTGGGATGGGGAAGTTTGGGACGGGGATGTTTGGGACGGCCCGCTGTGGCACTCGGTGGCACCTTGAGCTCCGCCAGCTGCTGCTGCACCATGTCCAGGTCCCCTCCCACCAGGAACTCCTCGGCGATGCGCAGCTCGGCCGCGTCCAGCCACTCCAGCAGCCGCTGGCATCGGGAAAACGGGAGGTTGGGAGGTCCCGCGGTGGCCCCATTGTCCCTCACGCCCCCGAGAGGGGACAGGAAGGTGACACCGCGCCCTCCTGAGGGTCCCTGCGCCCACCTGCATGGTGTCCTGGTAGCTGAGGGCGGCCTGGAGCTGCTCCTCGAGGCGCCCGTTCCGCTCCGTCCACACCCGGCTCAGGCTGTGCCAGGAGGAGTAGAGCTGCGGGCACGGGGTCAGTGGGGCCACGGGGACATGGGGACAGGGCACGGGGTCAGTGGGGCCACGAGGGGACGGGGGGACAGGGCACGGGGTCAGTGGGGCCACGAGGGGACGGGGGGACAGGGCACGGGGTCAGTGGGGCCACGGGGACATGGGGACAGGGGTCAGTGGGGGACAGCAGGGACATGGGGACAGGGCACGGGGGTCACTGGGGGACAGCAGGGACAGGGGGACATGGGGACAGGGCACAGGGGTCAGTGGGGCCACGGGGACATGGGGACAGGGGTCAGTGGGGCCACGGGGGACAGCGGGGACATGGGGACAGGGCACGGGGGTCAGTGGGGGACAGCAGGGACAGGGGAACATGGGGACAGGGCACGGGGGTCAGTGGGGCCACGGGGGGAAAGGGCACAGGGGGTTAGTGGGGCCACGGGGGGACACCGGGGGACAGAGGGACAAGGCATGGGGGTCACTGGGGGACAGCAGGGACAGGGGGACAGGGCACAGGGATCAGTGGGGCCACGGGGTTCAGGGGGACAGGGGTCACTGGGGCCATGGGGACAGGGCACGGGGGTCAGTGGGGCCACGGGGGGACAGCAGGGACAGGGGGACATGGGGACAGGGCACAGGGGACACCGGGGGACATGGGGACAGGGCACGGGGGTCACTGGGGCCACGGGGGGACGGGGGGCAGGGGGACGAGGGGACAGGGGTCACTGGGGCCACGGGGGGACGGGGGGACAGGGCACGGGGGTCACTGGGGCCACGGGGGTCACTGAGGCCAAGGAGGACGTGGGGGGACAGGAGGACATGGGGACAGGGCAGGGGAGTCAGTGGGGCCACGGGGGGACGGGGGGACAGGGCACGGGGGTCACTGGGGCCACAAGGGACACCGGGGGACAGAGGGACAGGGCCCGGGGGTCAGTGGGGCTAAGCAGGACACGGGGGTCAGGGGACAGGGCAGGGAGGTCAGGGTGGGCAGGGCACAGAGGTCAGCAGTGCCCTGCGGTACAGCGTGCGGGGGTCACTGGTGCCGGGGAGGTGGCCGGGGCACAGGGGTGGCACCACAGGGACATTCAGCCCTGGGGACCAGAGACACCGCGGGAGAGCCTGGGCTCAGTGGAGCAGTGTCGGGGCCAAGGGCACGAAGTGAGGTCAGGGGAGTGGGGGACACCGCTGGGAACTGGGGACGTGCCACCCCACAAGCTGTATCCACACCCTCCCTGTCCCTCTCCGCGCCCAGCCCCGATGGCACTCACATCGTCCAGGCTCTTGGTGACGTCGGGCTTGTCGGGGTCCCCGCAGGAGGCCATCAGCTCCACGCCCAGGCTGCCCAGAGTGTCCAGCTCACCCTGCAGCGCGTCGATCTCCTCCCGCAGCGCCTGTGCGGGCCGCGGGGCTCAGGGCTGGGGCTGCGGCTGCCCAGGGCACTGCTGCCCACCCCTGGGCACTGCCCACTTCGGGGGATGCCCAGGACACTGCCCACTCCGGGGCTGACCAGGACACTGCCCACCCCAGGGGCTGTCCACTCCGGGGGATGCCCAGGGCACTGCCCACGCTGGGCTGCCCAGGACACTACTGTCCACTTCGAGGGATGCCCAGGACACTGCCCACTTCGAGGGATGCCCAGGACACTGCCCACTCTGGGGGATGCCCAGGACACTACTGCCCACTCCGGGGCTGACCAGGGCACTGCCCACCCCAGGGACTGTCCACTCCAGAGGATGCCCAGGACACTGTCCACGCCGGGGGATGCTCGGGACACTGCCCACTCCGGAGGATGCCCACGGCACTGGCCACAGCAGGGCACTGCCCACTCCAGAGACTGCCCAGGGCACTGCCCACTCCGGGGGATACCCAGGGCACTGTCCATTCCGGGGAATGCCCAGGACACTACTGTCCACTCCGGGGGATGCCCATGCCAGGGCACTGCCCACGCTGGGGATGCCCAGGGCACTGTCCATTCCGGGGGATGCGCAGGACACTGCCCACTCCAGAGACTGCCCAGGGCACTGGCCACTCCGGGGGATGCCCAGGACACTGCCCACTCCGGGGGATGCCCAGGGCACTGCCCACGCTGGGGATGTCCAGGGCACTGCTGCCCACTCCGGGGGATGCCCAGGACACTACTGCCCACTCCGGGGCTGACCAGGGCACTGCCCACCCCAGGGGCTGTCCACTCCGGAGGATGCCCAGGACACTGCCCACTCTGGGGGATGCCCAGGGCACTGCCCACCCCAGGGGCTGTCCACTCCGGAGGATGCCCACGGCGCTGTCCACTCCGTAGGATGCCCACGGCACTGCCCACGCCGGGGGCTGCCCAGGACACTACTGCCCACTCCGGGGGATGCCCAGGACCCTGCCCACGCTGGGGCTGACCAGGACCCTGCCCACCACGCCCCTACCCGGCCGTACCTGCATGGTTCGCAGCCTCGTGCGGATGGCCTCGGGCTCGCCACCGGCCTCCTCCAGGCCCAGCACCAGCTGCTGGGTGTCGCCGAGCGCCACGGCCAGCTCGGCCAGGCCGTGCCAGAAGCGCTCGGCCAGCGCCAGCAGCTCCCGGAGCCAGCGCTCCTGCTCCTGGCAGCGGCCGCGCAGAGAGCCCCACTGCGACAGCAGCTGCGCCGCTCGCTCCTGGATCCCTGCGGGGACAGCGGGGACGGGGATGGGGCCGCTGATCCCACCCAGCCCCGGGGGGACACGGGGCACCCGCCACCCCTCTCCGTGCCGGTACCTCTGGCCGCGGCGTCCGAGCCGACCGCCTGCATGGTGGCCAGCAGCTCCTCGCCCTGCGCACGGACACCCTCCAGGGCCACCCCGAGCTTCTCCAGCTCGCCCAGGGCCAGGCTGTTCTCCCGGATCTGCTCCCGCAGGTGGCCGGCGTCGCCGCGGACCGGGGGCTGGCTCTGCAGCCGGCTCTGCAGCCGCTCCAGGCACTCCAGCAGCAGGTCCATGCGCTCCGAGAGCTGGGGACGGTGACACCACGGCTGTATGGCCCTGGGGACCGGGGCCACCTCCAGGGCAATGCCAGCCCCACACCCGGCTGTGTCAGGGCAGTGCCGGCCCCACACCCGGCTGTGTCAGGGCAGTGCCCCACACCAGGCTGTGTCAGGGCAGTGCCAGCCCCACACCCGGCTGTGTAAGGGCAGTGCGGGCCCCACACCCGGCTGTGTAAGGGCAGTGCCCCACACCCGGCTGTGTCAGGGCAGTGCCAGCCCCACACACGGCTGTATGGCCGCACCGCCCCACACTCGGCTGTATGGCCGCACTGCCCCACACCCGGCTGTATGGCCGCAGAACCAGCCCCATACCCGGCTGTATGGCCGCAGTGCCAGCCCCACACCCGGCTGTATGGCCGCACTGCCCCACACCCGGCTGTATGGCCGCAGTGCCAGCCCCACACCCGGCTGTATGGCCGCACTGCCCCACACCCGGCTGTATGGCCGCAGTACCAGCCCCACACCCGGCTGTATGGCCGCACTGCCAGCCCCACACCCGGCTGTATGGCCGCACTGCCCCACACACGGCTGTATGGCCGCACTGCCGGCCCCACACCCGGCTGTATGGCCGCAGTACCAGCCCCACACCCGGCTGTATGGCCGCAGTGCCAGCCCCACACCCGGCTGTATGGCCGCAGTGCCAGCCCCATACCTGGCTGTATGGCCGCACTGCCGGCCCCATACCCGGCTGTATGGCCGCACTGCCCCACACCCGGCTGTATGGCCGCACTGCCCCACACCCGGCTGTATGGCCGCACTGCCCCATACCCGGCTGTATGGCCGCACTGCCCCACACCCGGCTGTATGGCCGCACTGCCCCACACCCGGCTGTATGGCCGCACTGCCCCACACCCGGCTGTATGGCCGCAGTGCCCCACACCCGGCTGTATGGCCGCACTGCCAGCCCCATACCCGGCTGTATGGCCGCAGTGCCAGCCCCATACCCGGCTGTATGGCCGCAGTGCCAGCCCCATACCCGGCTGTATGGCCGCACTGCCGGCCCCATACCCGGCTGTATGGGCGCAGTACCAGCCCCACACCCGGCTGTATGGCCGCAGTGCCAGCCCCATACCCGGCTGTATGGCCGCACTGCCAGCCCCATACCCGGCTGTATGGCCGCACTGCCAGCCCCACACCCGGCTGTATGGCCGCACTGCCCCACACCCGGCTGTATGGCCGCACTGCCCCATACCCGGCTGTATGGCCGCACTGCCGGCCCCACACCCGGCTGTATGGCCGCACTGCCGGCCCCACATCCGGCTGTATGGCCGCACTGCCCCATACCCGGCTGTATGGCCGCACTGCCGGCCCCACACCCGGCTGTATGGCCGCACTGCCCCACACCCGGCTGTATGGCCGCACTGCCGGCCCCACACCCGGCTGTATGGCCGCACTGCCGGCCCCACATCCGGCTGTATGGCCGCACTGCCGGCCCCACACCCGGCTGTATGGCCGCACTGCCCCACACCCGGCTGTATGGCCGCAGTACCAGCCCCATACCTGGCTGTATCGCGGCAGCGCGTCCTCCAGCAGAGCCGCCGCCTGTCGCACCCGCTCTCGGATGTGGCCGTACTGCTCCTCCAGCTCCTGCCAGCGCCGCTGGAACGGCGCTCCCTGCTCGGGGCTCAGCTCCAGCAGCTGCGCCGACACCCGCTGCAGCTTCCCCACCAGCGGCCGGTGCTCGGCGATGGCCTCCCGCAGGCTCTGGTGAATCGGGCTGGGATGTTTCCCGTGGGATACACCCCACAGGGACGCGTGCCGCTGCTCCCAGAGGACTCCCGCTCGTGGGGTGCCCCAGCCCGACGGTCCCCACGGCGATGCCACCCCTGTGCCGTCACCTCCCCGCTGCCGGCGAGTCCCCTGTGCCGCCGCCCTGCCCGCACCTGCAGCAGCGCCTGCTGCTCCTTGAAGGCCTCGTAGCTGATGGCGTTGGGGGAGAGCTGCACCCCCAGGGCCCGCGTCTCCTCCAGCCAGGGCAGCAGCTCCTCCAGCGCCTCGGAGAACTGCGTGAGCAGGGACTGGGCGTGCTCCAGCTGCACGGCACAGGCGCCGCCGCGCAGGGACAGCTGCTCCGTGCGCTCCCGCAGCGCCCGCACCGACGGCTGCGGGGACAGCGAGTCACGGCGCGGCCGGGGACACGGCGCACGGCCGTCCCCGGGGGGTGGCACTGTCCCCCCGGCGCTCTCCGTGCTCACCTGCAGGCGCTGCCGCAGCGGCTCGGGGCAGCGGCGCAGCAGAGGATCCGAGAAGCTCAGCAGACGCTCGACCAGCCCCCGGCAGTGCAGGATCTCGGCGGAGAGCAGCTGGAACGGAGCCGCGGGTGGGTGCCGGGCCTCGGCAGGGATGGGGACGCCACCGGAGCGCCCCCGGGAGCCCCGGGCACTGCCGCAGACCCACCTTCTGCTCGGAGAGCTGCGAGCGGAGAGCCTCGGCGTCCAGCTGCACACGGCCGATCTCCTCCAGCCGCTCAGCCAGCCCGGCCACGCGGCTGAGCTGGGACTCCAGGACCTGCTCAAACTGCGCCAGAGGGACAGGCGTCACCCGGGGAGGGTGTGGAGGCACCGGGACAGCTGCCCTGGGGCACATCTCATGGGGCTGTGCCACAACCGGCACGTCCCATCCACACCGAACCGCCCCTGCAGACAGCGATGAGGGCTCGGGGTGTCCCACACCTTCTCCCTGTCGCTGGGGGGGACTGAGGGCTCCTGGCCGTCCTGCTGGCTCTCCTGCTCGCCCAGCTCCTTCTCCATGCGGCTCAGCCACAGCGCCAGGTCCTCGGGGGCCGTGCCCAGGCGGGACGAGGCCTCCAGGGTCTGCCCCAGGCGCTGTGCGGTGTCAGCGCTGCTCTGGCCCACGATGAGGTACCTCATCCTCAGTGACTCCATCTTCTCCTGGGTCAGCTGGGCCTCCTCCCCTGCGGCAGCGTGACACCGGCGTCAGTGTCACCTGTCACAGTGTACCAGTGCCCTGCCATCCTTGGACATGGAACTGCCCACAGCGACAGCTTCCAGCCAGGGACCATCACTCTCCTGACCTCTCCCCTCTCCTGCCCTGCTCCTGCTGCTCCAGCTCTGTCCTCTCCTCCCTCTGCCAGCAAGACTCACCTCCCCAGCTGCCCCTCGCCGCCGGTGAGCCCTGTCCCACCACGGCCCTGACCCCCAGGCTCTGCCCTGGCCCCTCTGCATCCCAGGGGTCTGCCCCCTCACCGCGACTCCCAGTGGGGAGCAGCACACCCCAAGGACCCCCAGTGCCCAGGGGTCCCCTCCTGGCCAGGGCTGCCGCTGTCTGTGCTCGTCCCATCCCCACTCCCATGATCCTGACCCTGTGGCCGCCCCTCCCAGCCACAGCCACTCACCTGTCACCATCTCCAGGACACGCTGCCCACTCTCCAGGGCGCCATCCAGCTCTCCCAGCCGCCCGCGGATCTCCTCGCAGAGGGCCTGCAGCAGCGACCAGCCATGACACAGGTGCCCGTGCCCACCCTGCGCCCACCCTGCGCCCTCCCTGTGCCCACCCTGCGCCCACCTGGGTCTGCTGGTGGGCGTCCTGCACGCGGCCAACGCAGCCGTCAGCACGCCAGAGCTGCGCCAGCTGCCGCTCGGTGGCCCCCAGCCACTCCTGGAAGGTGTCCACGGCCTCCTGGAAGGCCTGGGCTGCCGGCAGGATCCGCTCCAGGCAGCCGTACCTGCACGGGGGTGGGTGAGCCGGGCGGGGACAGCCCCTAGAGCCCCCCAACCAGCACAGCCACACCTCTGCCCCACCCCGGGGTGCCCGTGGTGTCCTGAAGTGGGGGACACGGCAAGGCCACTGTCCCCACGGAGGGAACGGAGGGAAGGGCCATGTCACCAGCCTCAGACCTGCTGCTCCTGTGCAGCCCCAAACCACTGCAGCCCTGGGCCTGCTGCTCCTGTGCAGCCCTAAATCACTGCAGCCCCAGACCCGCTGCTCCTGTGCAGCCCTAAACCACTGCAGCCCCAGACCCGCTGCTCCTGTGCAGCCCCAAACAACTGCAGCCCTGGGCCTGCTGCTCCTGTGCAGCCCCAAACCACTGCAGCACCAGACTCGCTGCTCCTGTGCAGCCCCAGACCCGCTGCTCCTGTGCAGCCCCAGCACACGCGATGGAGATGGTCCCTCCCTGGTGGTGGCCGCAGTGACAGGGGGGCAGAGCGCAGGGACACCAGGGTGTCACGAGGGACCCCAGCGGGCACGGCCTGTGCCAGCAGGATGAGGATGCCGGTGCAGTGATGAAGGCCCGGCCCCGGACCCACCTGGCTTCAGCCTCCTGCATCAGCTTGTCCCACCGCTCCCCGAGGCCGGAGCCGCCCTCGGGCACTGCCGAGCCGGAGCCCTGGGCCGTCACTCTGTCCTGCAGCACCAGCTCCACGCGCGGCCTCCGTTCCTCCAGCAGCCGCTTCAGGAGCTGCGGGGACGGGGGACAGGGCGCTGCGTTGGGGACCCCCATGCACCCGTCTCGGCACAGCGACCACAATCCCCGGGCCCCAAATCCCCACGCGTGGGCGGGACGCGCCGGCCGGCCCCGCTGACCTTCTGCTCCTCCAGCTGCGCCTTCGCCACCTTCGCCTCGGCCGACGGCGGCTTCTGGTTGCCCACCAGCTCCTCCATGTCGGCCACCCAGGCCAGCAGCCGCTCCAGCGTCTCCTGGCCCCGCTCTGCCGCCTCCTCCGGGGCACACACAGCCCGTGAGGACACCTGTGGGGAGAGGTGGCTGAGCCGCCCGTGGGGGCAGGTGGAGGGCAGCCGTGGGGCCGGGCAGCAGCCCCCACACCGTGTCCTCTCCCCGAGGTGACACCGGTGACGGTGGCACCCTGTCCGGCCCGTGGGGTCCTCCCTGGGGTCCCTCACAGGCTCCCCAAAGCAGGGGCTGCACACCCTGAGCCGTCTGGATCGCTCCAGAGCCACGGCCCCCCGGCCAAGGCTGAGGGAAGGGAATTCCCTGTCCTAGCACAAGGAGTGTCACCAGCCCAGCCACACCAGGGCACAGACAGCGCCTCCACACGAGCCCTGGCCAGGGGACACGGAGGTCAAGCCTCGCTGTGGAGAAAAGCCACGCCGGAGGGCAGCCCTGTGGGCAGAGGGAGTGGCACAGCGTCCTCCCAGCGAGGCTCTGCGGCCGTCGGTCACCTCAGCGGAGTCCGTGTGTCCGGCGCAGGCGGCAGCGGCGAGTTCCCCCACGCACTCTGTCAGCACGGTGACCGTCCGGGTGACCACGGGCTCGCCGCCCTTCTCACCCGCCGGGTACTCGGTCACCTCCACGATCTCCGTCACGATGGTCTCGGTCACCTCGGTCACCTCGGTCACCTCCCGCGTGGTGACGGGTTTCCAGGACCAGGTGCCGCGGGGGACGCCGGCTCGGGGCGGGGTCCAGGCTGCGCCCCCCGCCTGTCCCCTCAGCGGGACGGCCCCGTTCTGCACCGCCACCTCGGACTGGCTGCGCCGCAGCACCGGGCTGCCCGGCCGGCTCCGGGCGGCCCCGGCCACCGGGCTCCAGCCATTCTCCACCGGCACCGGCGCCTTCTCCAGCGGCCCCGGCCAGGCCTCCGCGACGCCTCCGGCGGGTGGCGGCCCCGCGTCCAGCCCCGGCTCCCGCAGGAGCTCCTCCGGCCGCCGGCTCTTCTCGCCCAGGCAGCTGGGCCGGCTCACCGAGTTCCCCATGGCGCGGGCGCCGGGCCCCCGCCTCAAATCCCGGCCTGCAATGAGCCGGGGGATCTCCGTTACCGGGGCCGCCCCCCGACACCGGCCCGAGCTCGGACCGAGCCCTCACCGCCCCCTGCGCCGCCGGACCTCAGCTCCGCTGTGTGGGGTCCTGGCCCCCCAGCCGAGGGCTGCCAGGGACCAGGGTACGGGGACAGGGAGGTGACACTGTCCCCGAGGGACCCCCCGGCAGTGCCCAGGGTGCCTGCAGGAGACGCGGCAGCGGCAGCAGGGCAGAGAGAGGCAGATGCTCCCGCCCGGCATCGCCTTGTGCCGTTGGATTAACGAGGAGCCGGGAGAGAGGAGCATCTGCCCGGGGGGAACGGGGGGCTGGGGGCGGCGGGGGCACCGAGCGGGGGACGGGAGGGGACAGGCAGGTGGCGTCCCCAGCCTGCGAGCCCTGCCGCAGCCATAAATCCCCGGCGTGACCCGGCAGGACCCTCCCCCGGCCGCCGCAGTGCCGCTCCCCCCGGCCTCACACCCGGCCCTGGCCGGGCACACGCCCCTGCGCACGTGTGTACACACAAACACACGTGTGCAAACACACGCACACGCCACACACACACAAACACACGTGTGCAAACACACGCACCTCCCGACAGCAGACCCCACGCTCACACCCCTGCTCGGGGTGCGGGGTCAGCGCCAGGACTCCCCCGCCTGCGTCAGCCGTGAAACGAAACACACCTGTAGCAGCCCCGCACACGCGTGGGGAGCGCACGGACACCCACCCGCACCCCTCGTGGCCGTGCCCCGCGCCCTGAGCCCCCAACACGCCGTGGAACACGCCACGGGCACGACCCTGGTGGCGATCCCCGCGCACACACATCCACGACGGGGTCCCAAAACACGCTCACGCCCGTGGGTGCAGCCCCGCGGGTCACCGCACTCCCACCCCATCACCCCCCTCCCGCGTGTCGGGGTCCCGCGGGGCCGCACGGGTGACCTGGGGACACCCCGACCCGCGGCCCCCGCCCGGCCCCGCTCACACCGCGGCCCCCGCCCCGCACTCACCCCTCGGCGGCTTCGGGCGTCCATGGGGCCGGGCCGGGGGCGCCGCCGCCGCCGTTACCGTTCCGGGGGGACCCGGGCCGCGGGGGGGAGCGGGGCGGAGGCGGCGGGGGGAGACTCGGTCCCCGGTACCGCCGCCCCGGCCCCGCCGCCTTTGTGCGCCGCGCCCACGGCGCGGGGGGAGCGCGGGGGGCACCGGGCGGAGACCCTCGCACCGGGCCCGGCCCCGGCTCGGCGGGGCCGCTCTGACCCCGGACACACCGCCGCCCCCGTTAACCCTCCGGGAGCCGATCGCCGCCGTTACCGGGGAAACCCCCGGGGCCCCGCAGCCATCCCGCGGGGGAGGGGCGGCGCCGGCCCACCGCCCGCCCCGCGCCGCCCGGGGGGGCTGCCCGCACCCCGCACTGCCACCGGCACCTGCACCGACAGCGGCACCTGCACCGGCACCGGCACCTGTACCGACACCGGCACCAACACCGGCACCTGTACCGACACCGGCACCTGCTCCGGCACCGCGCCCCCACCGCCACCTGCTGCTGCCCATGCACCTGCCTCGGCACCTGCCCCGACACCGTCACCGACACCGGCACCAGACTGACACCGACACCGGAACCAGACTGACCCTGGCACTGACACCGGCACCGGCAGCTGCGCCGGTACCGGCCCGGGCTGTGCTGCCTCACAGTGAGCCCCAGGCCAGCGCAGCCCCACGGGGTCACAGGCCTCCAGCTCTCGCACCCCCCACCCTGGCTGTGGCCCCCCAGGCAGTGGGTGCTCTGGTCACTGAGGGGCTTGGCCCCGTTCCCTGGGGCTCTTTGGGTGCGGGGGTCCCTCAGCCAGGGGTCCGGGGGTCTCAGTGGAGCAGGGCTGAGCTGCTAAGATGCTCAAGTGAAGCGCACCCGGAGAGCCAGGCCGGGCTCTCCAGAACCCCCTCGCTGCCACCCCGGGCTCTGGAGGGACCAGGGGGCAGCTGGAGGTGCCCAGCCGGGGGCTGCTCCTGCCCGTGGCGTGAGGCCCATCCTCATCCTGCCCCGACTCCGGGACTGCGGCCTCCGAACCACTGAACGCCCCCCAGGGCGGGGATCCTGCCCCACAGAGCCGCATGGGTGCCCCTTGCTGGGCCCCGGGAGCCGAGGGGCCGCTGCAGGCGTGTCGGCCACGCTGATGGATGGGGCTCCCTGGGGTCTCTTGGGAGCGGCGGGGCCGGGGGCTTTGTCTGCTGCCGGAGACGCTGCCGGGAATTAGCATCTGCCAGGGCCTCGGCGGCTCCGCACCGTCCTGCGGCAGCTCCGCATCATCCTCCCCACGCGGCTCCGGAGCTTTCCACGGCTGGCACCGAGGGGCTCGGCGCCCAGCACGGCTCCGAGCCCCGTGGTGCTCCGGGCACCCCACAGCACCCACCGAGCCCAGCCGGGACCTGCGGGGCAGAAGCTGGGCAGGGGCTGAGGATCCAGCTCTTGGATCAGAGCCGCTCGCCACCTCCGTCCCCCGCGCCCGCCGGCAGCTCGCCCGGCACGCTCCGCAGCCCCAGGTACCGGGCTCGGGGTGGCACGGGCGCCCCGGGCAGAGGAGCCCGGCGCGGGGCACCGGGCGGGAGCGGTCGGCTGGAATCCACAGCCTCAGATCCCGGGAGCCGGGTGGGTTTCTGTGCGGCCTCGGCTTTGTCTGCGCCGGGGCCGGGATGAATGGCCCTTTCAGTTTGTGCCGTCATGTGTGCCGAGGGAGCCCGTGTGCCGGCCAGGCCTCGAACAAAAGGAGCCGGCGAGGGGCGGCGAGGAGGGGGCTGCCGGCAGCCCTCACTGCTCTGCTCCCGCTGCGGCTCCGCGCCTGGGCGGGGGGCGTGGAGCAGCACAGGGCTGCACAGCCAGGGCGTGGGCACACAGCCGTCCTGCCCTGACCAGGGCACAGCCACCGTGCCCGGCTGTACACCCTGCGCACAGCTGTACACCCCCTGTGCCAAGCTGTACATGCCTTGTGCCCAGCTGTACACCCTGTGCCCGGCTGTACACCTCTTACACAGCTGTACTCCCCCTGTGCCAAGCTGTACATGCCTTGTGCCCAGCTGTACACCCTCTGTGCCCGGCTGTACACCCCTCACACAGTTCCACATGCCTTGTGCACACCTGTACTCCCCCTGTGCCCGGCTGTATATGCTTTGTGCCCAGTTGTACACCCCTCACACACCTGTACACCCCCTGTGCCCAGCTGTACACCCCTGACACAGCTGTACATGCTTTGTGCACAGCTGTACTCACCCTGTGCCCGGCTGTGCACCCCTCACACAGCTGCACACCCTCTGTGCCCAGCTGTACACCCCGCACACAGCTGTACACGCCTTGTGCCTGGCTGTACACCCTGTGCCCGGCTGTGCACCCCTCACACAGCTGCACACCCTCTGTGCCCAGCTGTACACCCCGCGCACATCTGTACATGCCTTGTGCCCAGCTGTACACCCTGTGCCCGGCTGTGCACCCCTCACAGAGCTGTGCATGCTTTGGGAACAGCTGTACTCCCCTGTGCCCAGCTGTACACCTCTCACACAGCTGTGCAACCCTCACACAGCTACACACCCCCTGTGCCTGCCTGCACACCCCTCACACAACTGTACACCCTGTGCACAGCTGTACACCTCTCACCCAGCTGCACACCCTCTGCATCTGGCTGTACACCCCAACGCACATCTGTACTGCCCCGTGCCCGGCTGTACACCCCAAGGCACACCCCAAGGCACACCCCAAGGCACACCCACACACCCCCTGTGCCCGGCTGTACACCCCAATGCACACACCAAGGCACACCCCAATGCACACCCCCTGTGCCCGGCTGTACACCCCAATGCACACCCCGTGCCCGGCTGTACACCCCAATGCACACCCCGTGCCCGGCTGTACACCCCAAGGCACACCCCAAGGCACACCCCAAGGCACACCCCAAGGCACACCCCAAGGCACACCCCTCACCCAGCCGCACAGCTCTCGCACCCCGCTGGTGTTTGGCCGCTCTCCCCGTGCCCAGGCAGCAGCGCCGTGAGCTGCGGCTGCACCTGGGGACAGGCGGTGGCCCTGTGGCCAGCAGGGCTCCCAGGCAGTGACACCACGAGTGACACCACGAGTACCGTCGGGGCCACGGGGCTCCAAGCCAGCAGCGCTGCTGGAGCCAGAGACAGGAGACCCGGCACCGGGCAGTTCCAGGCTGCTGAAGGCTCTCCCAGACAGCTGAGTGAGGATGCCTTCCTCCCTCGCAAGGACCGGGATCTCACCGGGCTCGGTGCAGACGTGAGCTGCTCCTGCCCGGCTCGGCACGGCCCGGTCACACCCCAAGCCACACGTTACCTGCAGGGCCGTGCCGGGCTCTGGCAGCGCTAGCAGCCGCTTCTCCACGGCGTCCAGCCAGTGCCGCAGGGCAAGCAGCTGCTCCTGCATCTCCAGTCTCTGCTCTGACCGCAGACAGGCTCTGGGGAGAGAGAAGACACACACCAGGCTGTGGGCGACACGGCCGCTGTCCCCTCCTGCTCGTACCGCCCTGAACTGCCTCTGCACCGAGTGCATCACAGCCACACCCGAGCTCACACCTGTGCTCACACTTACACTCCCACCCTGCTGGCCCCGCACAGCCCACGCCCTCCCCAGCCCCAGCGCCGGCCCTGAGCCGTGTAGGGTTCAGCAGCTCCCCCAGGAGGGTGCGAACATCCCGGCACAGCCGCAGCTCCCCGCACGGCGCCTCCGGCGGTGCCCGTACCTCTCCACCTCCTCCCCGTCCCATGGCGACCCCTCCGCGCTCTCTCCGGTGGGCCCAGCGTCCCCCGCAGGGCGGTGCATCTGCAAGGAGAGCAGAGGGACGGTGGGAAGGCGTCCTGGGAAAGGGGCAAGCGACAAGGGGACAAGCCCTGGCGTATCACTGTGGGGGTTTGGAGGGTTGCCGTGTCTCCCCAGGGAGAGCCCATCCCCAGAGCTGGGACAGAGCTGCCCTGGCCGGGATCCCCCACGCGTGTCCTGTGCCATCAGCAGTACCTGCGGGGCTTGGCTTGGCTCCAGCTCCTCTGCATTCCTGTGGTACACCCCAATTTCCCAACCTTTTCCAGCTGCATCGCTACCAGAACTCACCCTGCTGCCTCTGGGAGTACATCTGGTCCCTGGTGTTCCTACAGAGCCTCGGTCCAGCCCCTCCTGAGCCCAAACCGAGCCATGGCAAACTGACCCCCAGTAAAAATGACCAACAACCAAGTGACCTATGGCAAACCCCCTGCGCTGGCACGGAGCAGTGGTGTCTCACACCAGGCGCTCCTCAGACGCTGCGAGTCCATCCATTTCACCACCACTCACGGGAGGAGATGCCAGGCAAACACCGGGATTTACAGACCAGCAATTCCCTGGCGCAGGCACAGACACGGGGCACGAACAGGAGGCTGTTACTCCGTGCCCCAGTGTCGGGTGGGACTGGCAGGAGGGACCACACCAAGCCCGCACCCAAAGGCTGAGGGTGATGCTACTCCCACAGCCCAGGGAGCCCTGTAATTAACTGCTCTCTTACTCTGGTGATTAATTAAGCCAGGTCACCTGGCTGAGCACAACGAGGGGGAGGCACCACTGTGCATCCTGTGAGGGAAACGGGGCACAGCCACGGTGATGCCACAGAGATGGTGACGGGCCCGAGCCCCAAGCAAGGACACAACCACATCTCCAAGATGTTGTACCAGGGGAAACCGCCAGGGAATGTGGGCTGGGTAAATGGGAGGTAAAATCCCCGCGATGCAGGAGTGATGAGGTGCTGCTGCCATGGATGTCACGGGAAAGGTGACATGAGGCAGCTGAGCAGCAGCTGCAGCACGGGGGGGCTGGGAGTGCCGGGATTTGTCTGCTGTAGAAGGAAGCTCAGCCAGGGTTTGGTCAGGAACTGAAATGAATAAAATGTAAGAAACTCCTGGCCCATTTTTTACAGAACCCCACCAGGAGCAGCCTGGAAGAGGGGAAGCGGCATCAGGCAGGTGCTGGGTGCTGCAGGAGTTCCTTGTGGTTGGAGTGCTAGCAGGGCTCAGTCCCATCAGAGACACTCTGGGGACGTGCGCTCACGGCGCTGCTGTCACGATGCCACCAGCAGGGCGCCGACCCACCCATGGACCCACCCTGCGGCCACCTGCCCCAGCACTGGCACCGGTGCCACCCACCAGCCGGATCAGCCACCAGCAGCACCTCGCTTCGTCCTGCCCAGGGCCAGCTCAGTGTCCAGGGACGGAGCAGGGTGGCACAGCTGGGGCCACCGAGGCTCGTGGCACTCCAGAGCGGTCACAGGTGGTCCCACAGCCCTCCTGCCCCACCCCTGCTCCTGTGTGCCCCACGGCGAGCCCGCATCCCAGGGCAGGACCGCAGTGTTACCACACCAGCCCTGCTGCCGGGGGCTGGGCACGGGGAACCAGGCAGGAAACAGGAGGATGCTACCGCGGGCGGGCAGACGGTGACAGATTGTGCACCGAGAAACGCTCCTCCGGCTCAAACTCAGCCTGGGCCGCTGGGCTTGGGGCCGGGGATGGAGCTCCCATGATCGCTGCCAGCCCGACCCGGACACGGTGCCAGCGCGGCTGCACCCGCTGCTGCGGTCGGGACGTGCCGAGAGACACGAGAGCACGAGGAGCAGCGACCCCCAAACCGGCGCTGGGACACGCCTGTGAGGGTCCCCCAGCCTGGGGGCGGCACTCTGGGGGTCGGTTAAGAGAAAACCCCCAGCGCCAGCTCGGACAGCAGATCCGCGGGCTGCCCGTGCGCCCGGGAACAGCCGGAGCGAACAGATCCCGAGCCGCCCGGCAGCAGCTCCGCGGGGGCAGAGAGGCAGCTCCCCGCACTGCCGGCCTGGCCCCGAGCTCCGGGGGCTGCCTGGTGCCCCGGGGCAGCGCTGTCCCTGTTCCCACCCCTGTCATCGGGGGGATTCACCACCGCGGGCCCGGGCCGGCGGGGCACAGACGGCAGCGCTTTACGCGGCTCCCAGCCCTCCTTGGCCGGCGCTGCCGGGCTCCGAACCTCAGCGGCGGGGCCGGGGGGGTCTGGGGGTGCCCTGGCCGTGAGGAGGATCAGCGGGCGTGGGAGAGGCCGGTCCGGCTTTGTGGAGAAGCGGTACAGAGCGTTCCCGGCGCGGCGGGGGCCGAGCCAGCAGCGCCCGGGGCGGTGGGCACAGAGAGCTGGCAGCTGCTCGGTGCCAGCTTGGGACAGCGGCCACCGGTCCCGCAGGACGGCCCGCAGCCAGGACGGGGCGGTGCTGCCACTCACGGCCCGAAGGGCGGTGGGCAGACGCCGGGCGGGGAGAGAGGGACACCTCCAGGGTGCTCGGCACTCGGTGCCACACGTGCCACCGCAGTGCTGAGGGCTGGTGTGACTCGGAGAGGGCGGGCAGGGTCAGCTCCGGCAGCAGCAGCGGCGGGGCAGGATGACATGAGGGAATTAAAGCGGGGAATATCATGGAGTTCTCCATGGTGACGAGTTTGGCCCCGTCACTCCCAGCGCACGGGGCTGGAGGGGCTCTGGGAGGGACAGGGGCTGTCAGAGGGGGACAGGGAGCAACAAAGGGTGATGAAGAGTGTCCGTGGACAACGGACTCCGGGTTGTATGGGGGAAGAGGCCAGCTCGCCCCAGGAGCAGTCAGGATCTCAGGGCATCCCCCTCCTCACCCTCCTGCGCCCCTTTGGCAGCCGCTGCGGGGGGATCCCACTGCCTCGGGCACACCAGGGAGGGGTCTGGGGAATAGGGACCCCTGGCACATGGATGCGGGTCCCATGGCTGGGATGGGGAGTGGGGGCATTTCTCACCAGGGAAGAGCTGGACCACACCAGTGTCGGGGGTGCTGAGGGGCTTCCAGCCCATCAGCCCATGACACGGGCCTGGGCCATGGGTCAGAGAGCTCCTGGTGCTGTCGTGAGCTTTAGGAGAGGTTCCTGGCCCTGGGGGAGGAGTCAGGAAGTCGGGGGATAAGCGAGGATTATCTGGAACATCTGGGGGACACAAGGAAATATCCGGGGGACAGCGAGGTGGGGCAGGGCCCCAAGCAGCTTGTGCCACCTGCGGGAGTGTCTTGCTGTTCTGGGACCTCTCCTGAGCCCCCCAAAGGCTGCAGCAGCCTGAGACCCCCCTGAGTCCGCCCTGCCTGGCTGCCCCCAACAGCCACATCCCACTGCTGCTGGGGACAGACGGACGCTGCGGTTAATTGCTGATGGACAATGCAATTAACGTCCTGCCCAGCCACCGCCATCTGTCCCAGGCAGCCCGCCCTCCCCTCCCGGGGCTGCTGACACGCTTGGCTGGTCCCGGCACAGAGACCCCACCAGCCCCTGGACATTGCAGGGGTCCTGCAAGGTCCTGACAGCTCTGGCACCCCTGGCATGGTGCCCGGGGCTCCCGGCACTGCTGTGGGATGACTTTTCTGCTCGGGGGGTCCCAGCCCAGCCTGAGCAGTGATACGTGTCTGGGCAGACCCCTGGAGCCACCTGATGTCTCCTTTCTGATGGCTTTCCCTTCTGAATGCTGCTGCCCTACCAGACCATCACATCCTGACCCCCCTGAAGCCCCTCAGCCTCGCAGCTGATGCTGCCATTCCCCCAAAACAGCCCCCCAGTGCCCAGCACCACGGAGGAGTGTCCCTGCCCAGCCCAGAGCCCCACCGATGAAGGGACACGTCTGTCCTCAGACAAGCAATGCTCAGAAGCCCCCGCAGCACCAGCAGCACCCACTCCCCAAGACCACAGGTCCGCTGGCACAGTGTGGCACCCACACTGACCTCCCAGCAGTGCCAGCTGTGCCACCAAGCCTGGGGACAGCCCCGTGGCCCTGCTCTGTAACTGGCAGCACCACAGGTACACCGGGCCCAGTGCTCAGGTGCAGCAGGAGCTGGTCAGACCCCTGGCACCCCGACACACTTCACCACAACCTGTGGCAGCCCATACAGCCCAGGGCATGAGGCTGCAGGAGGCAACGGGAGCCCACGGCCACGGTGGCAAGGCCAAGGGGTGAACAGATCACGCAGAGCTGCTGGCTGGTTTTAGAGGATTCTCCTTTACTGCCCTTGCAGGGGAGCCCTGGGTCCGCACTGCTCCTTTTACAGACACTTCGTGGTATGTACAAGTTTAGTGTTTTGCCCCCAAAAAGAGATGTGTTTGGGTAATCGATGCACCCCCACTGTCCTAATGAGTGACGTTTGGGGGGTGGGGGGCCCCAGGAGTGGGGGCTGCCCTGGAGCCGAGCGCAGCAGCACCTCATGCAAAGCCAGACGGGGTAATGAGAGCAATAATGACACCAGAGGCGGAGGGTAACATGACTGGATTTACAGGTGGCAGATGAGAGCGGGTGGGAAGGAGGAGATGTTTTGGAGATCCGCAGTGAGCCCGACACCACACCAGGAGGCCATCCCCGGGGAGGAGGGAGTGTGTGGGGTGGGTGGGGGCCAGGTGACCCTGTGGGTGCTTCTTGGGCCATTGGCTGCTCGAGCACTGTGGCCCCAGTCTCTGGCCAGGGACTCTGGCAAGTGCAAAGAGTGAGGGAGAAGGTCCCTGTGTCCTCAGGTGCGGCCTCAGGGCGGGGGACGGGCTCCATGGCGGCGATGAGGGGAGGTGGTATGGACATCCAGCCACACTACAACAAAGCGAACAGAGAAGATGGGATGAGACAGGGAGAACAATCCATGGGATGAAGGCACCCAGCCCGGCCATCAGTGCCGCGCACCTGCTGTGGGAGCGGGACAGACCGAAGAGGTCGGCGTTACCTGTGCAGGTGAGCACGGCTGAGCAGCTGCCGCCTCCGGGGCTCCCCTCGAGCCCGTCCACGACCTGCTGATGTCGGAGACCCAGCTGAGGAGCTCGCCCAGCGGCACTGGGAGGTCTTTGTTGGGACTGGAAAAAGACGTCTGCCAGAGAGAGAGCGCGTTAGCGCCGGCACGAGGCGGGGGGCAGAGCCAGGGGGATGGAATTACCGCGAGGAAGGAAAAGGAGGCCGGGTTTACAGAAATGTGCCCATTTCTAATAAGAGTGTGTGCCAGGCTGCTACAGCATCCCACGGCCCACCTGTGCTGCAGGGGTCCCATGGCCCTCAAACCCTTTGTGAGGGTCAGGAAAACCCCCACGGCTCTGGGGGGCTCTGGGTGCAGGAGCTGCACAGACCCAGGCTGGGGCGTGGGCTCTGGCAGACACCTGCCAAAGGGGGACACACAGAGCCACGTGAGTGTGAGGAAATCAACCTCGAGCAGAAGCACTTCCCAGATACACGGAGAGACAGACAGACAGACCGGCCGGCCGCGGCGGGCACGTCCCGGGTCAGCGGGTGGGCTGGCGGAGGCAGGCACGCAGCGAAGCCCCTCGGCGGGCGAAGTGGCGAGCGGAGGCAGGTTCCCCCCGCAGGGAGGACCAGGCAGCGCCAGCGCGGCACTTACGGTTGGGGCACTGGCTCCACGGCATGGTGGCGGTGGGGACGCGCCGGGAGGCCAAGGCAGGGAGATGGGGCAGCTCGGGGGCTGGGGTGCAGAGCCCCCTCCTCGCTGCACTCTGAGGGCACGTGGAAGGGGTCCAGGCAGCAGCTTCAGGGCTGGTGTGGCGTGTGTCTGGCTGTCCAGTGCCGAGGAGCCCACGATGTCCTCCTCCAGCACATTGGCTGCAGTGGGGTGCACCACCAGTGGGGTGGGGCCAAGGCAGTCTCCTCCTTTGGGGTGCAGGGGCTAAAGCCGGCAGGTTAATTACAAAAGAGTGCTAAGTGGTTAGATCCAAACAGGGAACTGTTTTCCTGGTGTCCGGCTCGGCCACGCCGTGTGCGAGCAGCGGCAGGATCGGCGCGGCCAGGAGCGGGAACGGTGTCCAGCTCCTGGGGCGCAGGGTGGGGAGGGTAGTGTGTGTTCTCTCTCGTCTCTTAATATACAAACACTGTCAGCACATTCGCATATATTAATTTATTAGTCTTGTCTTTTTGGTTAAACTTGAGGCACTGCTTTGGGAGAAGAGTGGAGGTTCAAAATTAAAAAAAAAATACTAGTGATTAGCCAGCAGCGTTGCCACATGCGGAGAGGGTGAGGCAGCGCCTCGGGGGGGCTGGCAGGTCTCAGGCCACGTGGAGCAGGGGCCCACGCACCCCGGGGCACTCCCTGCTCGCCTCCCACCCGCAGCTTCTGGATGCGGCCAGGGCGAGAGCAAGGGCAGCCACCTCCACGGAGTGCTGGGTACCTCCCGCGTATCTGCGCCCAAAACTCGAGGAGGAGTAGGAGGAGGAAGAGAAGGTCATGGAGAAGCCGGAGCCAGTGGCATCAAAACTGCCGCGCCGGGAGCCCGAGCGGGAGCCAGTGCGAGAGCCCGAGCGTGATCCGGAGGTGGAGCCGGCGCTGCTGATGTTGTAGGGACTGTAGTAGCCCTTGCTGGACTGGGAGGAGGCCTCCAGCAGCCGCAGGCCTGTCCCATCCTCAATCATGCTCCGGTCCATGGCGTCCTTGTAGGAGATCTTGAGCTTGGTCTTGGGGCAGGTGAGGTACTTGGAATAGGTGTTGACATCCCGCAGCTTCTGGGCAGTCCGTGCGTCAATGGTGCCCTTCTGCAGCGCCTCGTCCAGGGAGACACGGCCGGGGGCATCGGGCTCGATCAGGCCCCCGGTCAAGTACTGCACCTCCAGGAACCGCTGCCCGGCCTCGTAGTACAGCCAGCCCTTCTTCAGTGCCTGCGCCGCCGACATCTTCGTCTTGGTCCGCGGGTCCTCAAAGCCGTAGAAGGCCTTCTGCGCCAGGTTGATGCGGTCCACCATGATCTTGTCAACCAGGCCCTTGGTGACCGCGTCGGCGACGGTGCACTTGTCACCGGTGTTGGGGTCGATGATGCCCCCAGTGCAGGCCTGGGCTTCCAGCAGCCGCTGTCCCGTGATGTTGTCCACCAGGTTGCGGCGCATCGCCTCTGTGATGGACACCTTCTCCAGAGTGTCTGTGTCCAGGATGCCTGCAACTGGCCCAGTCTCTTCGGTTGGGTCAGTCCACATGGAGATCTGGGTCCGTGACAGGGCTGGGCTGGCAGTGTAGGAGGAGGAGGATCCAACGGAGGACGACCGCGAGCGGAAGCCCCCCATGTTGCCAGAGAGCATGTCAGCAAACTCGGTGATGGACAGGGTGCCTGAGCGGTACTGGTCCAGGGCTGACTGGTCAATCAGACCCTTGCCAATGGCATCGTCAATGTCGTACTGACGCCCCGAGCGCCTGTCGATGATCATGGACTTCACCACGCCGTCGGAGGAGGAGGTGGTGATCTCCTCCCACTCGCACTCCTGCTCTGACAGCTCCAGGTAAGTCTGGTGGTCAATGAGGCCCTTGCGATAGGCTTCGTACACGGACATCTCCTTGCCCGTCTCCGGGTCGACGATCACCACCCGGCGCTTGCGGACGGAGGACTTGGAGGAGGTCTTCCTCTCCCGCTTTTTCTCCTTCAGAGGCAGGAGGCAGAGGCCAGTCTCTGGGTCCGTGATGCACCGCTCCATCAGCTGCAGGTAGGTGAGGTTCTCCTCTGTGTTGGGGTCAAAAAAGCCCTTGGTGTCGTCACTAGGGTCCAGCAGGATCTCATTCATCTCCTCGTCGAAGAGGCCCCTCTTGTAGGCCACCTCCACGGGCAGGCGGTGGCTCTCCTCAGGGTCAATGATGCCTCCTGTGGCGATCTGTGCCTCCAGCAAGCGGATCCCGTGGTCCTTCAGGATCAGACCCTTCTTCATGGCCTGGAAGAGGGAGATGAGCTTTCCGGTGTAGGGGTCCCGGTAGCCGGTGACGGCTCTCTCAGCAGAGAGCAGCTTGTCCTTGAACTCTGGGCCCACGATGCCCATGCGCACGGCCTCCTCCACTGTCAGCTTGAGGCCCTTGATGGGGTCAATTACGTAGCCCGTGGCCGCCTGCGCCTCCAGGAGCTCGAAGGCAGTGCCAGGCCGGATGATCCCCTTCTTCATGGCCTGGTAGATGGACAGGCGCTCCTTTGTGGAGTCCACAAAGACGCCAGCGATGCAGCTGGTGCCCTCCAAGAACTTCTTCAGGTTCTTCGAGACCTCCTCAATAGAGGTGAGACCCTCCTGGAGGCGCTGGGCTGTGGCTTCGTCCATCACCTGCGAGAGGACCAGCTCCTCCACGGTGATCTGCTTCCGCAGCCCTCGGAAGGTGAGCTTCCGGGTGTCGCAGAGCGGGAGCAGCAGCAGCCTGGAGCTCTCGTCCTTGCGGCACCGCTTCAGCAGCTGCGTGTAGCTGAGCTTCTCGTCCGTGGAGGGGTCCACGTAGCTGCGCACCTCACTGGGCTCCGACAGCATGTCGTAGGTCTCCTTGTTGATGAAGCCTCGCTGGTAGGCCACCTCCAGGGGCAGGTGGAAGCCCAAGTGCGGGTCAATTACACCACCGGTGGCGATCTGGGCATCCAGGAGCTTGAGGGCCTCCTCGCTGGGAATCAGATCCTTCTTCATGGCCTGGAAGAGGGAAATCTTCTGCTCACTGTACGGGTCTCTGTAGCCAGTCACAGCCCTCTCTGCGGACAGAAGACGGTCGTGCATCTCCGGCCCCACCACCCCCTTCCTGACTGCCTCATCAACGGTCAGCATTTCATTCTTCGTGGGGTCGATCATGAAGCCGGTGGCCGCCTGGGCCTCCAGGAGGGAGCGGGCCACTTCAGAGTTGATCAGCCCCTTCTTCAGTGCCTGGTAGACACTGAGCGTCTGCTTGGAGGAGGGGATGTAGATGCCAGCCACGCAACCCGACCCGTAAAGGTACTTCCAGACAGTCTCCACGTCCAGCAGCTCCCGGAAGGTTTTGGAGCCCTGTTTCAGCAGGTTGTAGATTTCCTGTGAGATAATCTTGGCCTCGTACAGGTCCTCGGCTGTGATGCGGCGCCGGACGTAGTCGTAGGATGTGAGATTCTGCTGCCGGATGATCTCAGTCTTCTCAATGATCTCAATGATAATGATGATCATGCGCTCCTTGGACACGCGGCCTGACTGGAACTCCTCCATGAGATGTTTACGCTGCTCCTCGGGCAGCAGGTCCGAGTGCATGATCTCCCACAGCGACATGGAGGAGCCTGCCCGGCTGCCCACAGGGATGTCCACCTGCGTCTCCTCAAACACCTTCCGTGTCTCTGCTTCTGTGTACATGTGAGTGGTTTCCACCACTTTGGGCTTCTCGGGCTCCCGCAGAGGCAGCAGGTACAGGCCTGTCTCGGGATCCTCGATGCACCTCTCCTTCAGCTGCACGTAGGTCAGGTTCTCCTGAGTGTTGGGGTCGAAGAAGCCCTTGGTGTCATCAGTGGGGTCGGAGAGGGTCTGGTTCATCTCCTCGTCGAAGTAGCCGCGCTTGTAGGCCACCTCCACGGGCAGGCGGTGGCTGTGTACAGGGTCGATGATGCCGCCGGTGGCGATCTGGGCCTCAAGCAGGCGGATGCCGTGCTCCTTGACGATCAGCCCTTTCTTCATGGCCTGGAACAGGGAGATGGTATCACCCGAGTAGGGGTCCTTGTACCCCGTGACAGCCTTCTCAGCAGACAGCAGCTTCTCGTGCAGCTCGGGCCCGACAATGCCAGCCTTCACCGCCTCGTTGACGTACAGCTTACGGTTCTTCACGGGGTCGATCAAGAACCCAGTGGCTGCCTGGGCCTCCAGGAGGACCACGGCAGTGCTGGGCCTCAGCAAGTTCCTCTTCATGGCCTCATAGATGTTCAGCTTCTCCTTGGTGGCCTCCACATAGACACCGGCAATACAATCACTGCCGTGCAGGAATCTCCTCACTGCATCTGTCTCAGAGAGGTCCTTCACTGATTTCTTGCCTTCCTTCAGCTGCTCGTACTGGGTTTTGCTGATGATGCAGGACTCCAGCAGCTCGCTGGCTGGCACCGGTGCACGCAGACCACTGAAGGTCAGTTTCTCCTGCTTTTTGGTCTCTGCCTCCTCGATGATGGTGATCACAATCTTGATGATCTTCTCGATTGTCACTTTGCCGGTCTTGTACTGTCGGAGCAGCTCCCGCCTGTGATCCTCTGTGAAGTATTCAGAGTGGATCAGTTCCCAGATGGTCATCGTCTGGCCCTTCATGCTGCCCACTGGGACTTCTATGGTTGCTTTGTCGAAGCACTCCTTGGCCTGGCTGTCAGTGTAGACCTCCTCCTGCTGTGACTGGATGGCCTTGTCGGACAGGGGCAGCAGGCACAGGCCAGTCTGCCTGTCACGGTGGCAAGTCTTCTGCAGCTGGGCATAGCTGAGGTGTTCCTGAGTGTTGGGACAGTAGAAAGCCTTGGCATCATCTCGGAGCTCAGTCAGAGCCTTGTTTACCTCCGGGTCAAAGTAGCCGCGCTTGTAGGCCACCTCGAGCGGGAGCCGGTGGCTGTTGACGGGGTCAATGATGCCACCAGTGGCAAGCTGGACATCCAGCAGCCGCAGCCCAGTGTCGCTGGGGATGAGGCCTTTCTGGAGTGCTTGGTAGAGGGAAACCGTCTGGCCTGTGTAGGGATCCTTGTAGCCAGTCACTGCCTTCTCTGCCGACAGCAGCTTCTCGTGGAACTCCGGCCCCACCACCTCGGCCTTCACTGCCTCATCCACGGAGAAGAGCTTGTTACCCACAGGGTCGATGATGTAGCCGGTGGCGGCTTGTGCTTCCAGCAGGGACAGGGCAACCTCTGGCTTCAGCAGGTTTCTCTTCAGGGCCTCGTAGAAGGTGAACTTCTGGCCTGTAGACTCCACCAGGACACCGGCGATGGCATCTGTGCCCTTCAGGTACTGCCGTACGGATTCCATCTCTGCCACGTCCTTTACGGACTTCTTGCCCTGGTGCAGCTGGTTGTAGAGGTCCTTGTTGATGATCTTGCTCTCAAGCAGCTCGGCAGCAGGAACGGGGCCTCGCAGGCCCTCGAAACACATCTGGCTCTTCTTCTCACTTTCCTCCACAACCGTGATGACGATCTTGATGATCTTCTCCACCGTGATCTTGCCAGTCCTGTACTGCTGGATCAGGTCCCGCCTTTGGTCCTCGGTGAAGTATTCAGAGTTGATAAGCTCCCAGATGGTCATGGTCTTCCCTTGGAACTTGCCGAATGGTGCCGTCACTGTGGCCTTCTTGAAGACATCCTTGGCCTCCTTGTCTGTGTAGACCAGCTCTCTGGCTTTGGCTGCTTGGTCGGTGAGTGGCAGGAGGCACAGCCCTGTGTCTGGGTCAGTCACGCACCGTTCCATGAGCTGCAGGTAGGTGAGGTTCTCCTGAGTGTTGGGGTCGAAGAAGCCCTTGGTGTCATCGGTGGGGTCAGACAGGACCTGGTTCATCTCCTCATCGAAGTAGCCGCGCTTGTAGGCGGCTTCCACAGGCAGGCGGTGGCTGTTGACAGGATCGATGATGCCGCCGGTGGCGATCTGGGCCTCCAGCAGGCGGATGCCGTGATCCCTGACGATGAGATCCTTCTGCATGGCCTGGAACAGGGAGATCTTGTCGCCCGTGTAGGGATCCTTGTAGCCGGTGACAGCCCGCTCGGCCGACAGCATCTTGTTGTGCAGCTCCGGCCCGATCACTCCCTCGCGCACCGCCTCGTTCACCGAGAGCCTCGCGTTCCGCACAGGGTCGATGATGAAGCCAGAAGCAGCCTGTGCCTCCAGGAGCACCAGCGCTGTGCCTGGGCTGAGCAGCTTCTTCTTCATGGCTTCATAGATGCTCATCTTCTGGTTGGAGGGTTTGATCAGCAAACCGGCAATGCTGCTCTTGCCCTGCAGGTACTTCTTGACGTCCTCCCTCTGAGAGAGCTCACCCACACTCACAACACCCTTCGCCAACTTGTCTAAGTTCTCCCTGCTCAGGATGCCGGCATCAGCCAGCTTCTCTGCTGACACCTTCTGCCGGATGCCATCGAAGGCAAACTCCGGCTCCCCGTTCTGGGCTAAGCCGTCCATTGCGTCCCGGCCATTGGGCACAGCCTTGATCTCCAGCAGCTGTGTTGTCGTAACCGCCTCCCCAGGCAGGTCGTCTGTCTGGATCATGATCTCCCGTCTCTGGGCCAGGGCAGCCTTGTACTCCTCCTGCATCTGCTCGAGCCTCTCCCTCAGCTTCTTGTTCTCTTCTTCCAGAAGTTTCTCCTGCTGCTGTCGCTGCCTCTCCAGCTGCTGCAGCTCCTCCTGCTTGTGCCGGACATTTTCCTCAGCTTCCTTCTGGTGCTTCTTGGCTTCATCTAACATAGCTTTCAACTGCTGCTTCTCCTGCTCCATCTCCTGCTGCTGCCGCTCCTGCTCTGCCTTCAGGTTCTGGGCTTTGTTCACCTCATCTTTAAAGAGCTTCTCCAGCTTTGATTTCTCCTCCTCAATGAACTTCTCCTTCTGCAGCAGGGCATCTTTCTCCGTCAGGAAGCTCTGCTGGAGGAGCTGCGTCTCCTGACGGAGCTGAGCCTGCTGGGCCACCTGCATCTGGGGTAGGAGAGAGAACAGTGTGGTCAGACACCCGGGAGGGACTGAGGGTGGGTTGAGGCAGGGGGACGGGCAGCAGGGATGGCACGGAGGCACAGTCACCCACACACTCTACATCAGGTAAGAGTTAAGGAGCAGAGCCGGGGTTAGGGAGCCACACACAACATGGGGCAGGATGAGCAGGGGAAGGACACAAAGGAACCCCCAGCACCGAGGCTGGGAGCTGGGCACAGAGCGGAACACGGCAGGACGTGCCACGGGGTGGAAGAGCAGTGGGGATCCCACCTCCACGGCTCCAGGGGTTCGGGGTCCTGCTCCGATGCTGCCTGAGTGGTTTGCTCCTGCCTCCAACTCTACGCACATCCCTGACCTGCACGGGGGCTCCTGCCCCACCATCCCCAGTGATGGTCCTTGGGGACCTGCCCAGGGATGGTGTGGGAAGAGGGACAGCCTCCCTGCGTACCACCACCACGAAGGGGGACCCACAGCCCAGTACCTCCTCTGCTTTCTGCTGCAGCAGTGCCGCCTCCTGCTTCAGCTTCTCCTTCTCCTTCTCCAGGTCAGCGATGGCCTTCCGCAGCTTCTCCGCGTCCTCGTCACTCTGGTGCCGTTGGATCTCCAGGGTGTGCACCATCGTCATCTTCTCCTGTGTGGCCAGCTCAGTCTCATGTAGCCTCTCACTGATCTCCTCTGCCTGCTTCTTGAACCGCTTGGCTTCCTCCTCAGCCTTGGCCTGGGCCATGCTCATCTCCGCCACCTGCAGCTTGAGGCGCTCAGCCTCGGCCGTGATGTCCAGCTGCCGCCGGCGCTCAGCCTCCAGTGTCTTCTGAAAGCCCTCGGTCTCCTCAGCCAGGCGCTGCTGCATCTGCTCCTTGTCCTCCTGCAGCTTCTTGGCGTGCTCCTGCGCCAGATCCTTCTGCTTCTGCAGCATTTCAGCCTCAGCCCGCAGCCGCGTGGCCTCCTGCACTGCCTGCATCTTCTCCTTCAGCATCTTCTCTGCCAGCGCCCGCTGCTGTGCCAGGTCGTCCTCAGCCAGCTGCCGCATGCGGGCGGCCTCCTGCGCCTCCACGCTCAGCCGGGCCACCTCCTCTGCCACCTGCTTCATCTTCTCCGCCTCCTCCGCCAGGAACTTCTGAGTGTTGTCCTTGTCCTTGAGGATCAGCGCCTTGTTCTCCTCCTCGATGCGGCTCTTCAGCTTGGCCAGCTCCTCCATCTGCACCCGGACCTTGAAGAGTTCCTCCTCCACCTGGGCCTTCTGCCGCACGGCGTCTGTCACCTCCTCCTTCAGCCGCTGCAGCTCCTCGTCCAGGATGCCCTTCTGGTGATCTGTCTCGTCCAGCTGCAGCTTCACCTTGGTCAGCTCCTGCTCCACCTGCGCCTTCTGCCGCAGCGTCTGCTCAGCAAACTTCTTGTGCTTCTCCATCTCGGCGTCGGCCAGCTGCTTCTGCCGCAGGGCCGCCTGCTCTGCCTGCGCCCGTTTTGCTGCCTCCAGTTCGGCCTCCTTCCGCAGCTTCTCCGCGTCCGCCTGTGCCTCTGCCTTGGCCTGAGCCTCCTCCTCCGCCCGCTGCTTCAGCCGCTCAGCCTCCTCCACACGCTGCCGGGACAAGCTGGCGTCCTGCTCGGCCTTGCTACGGGCAAACTCGGCCTCCTCAGCCGCCCGCCGGGCCCGCTCGGCCTCGTCGCGGAGCCGGTCCAGGAGGCTCTGCTCCTGCTGGCGTGTCTGCAGCAGCTCCTGCTCCTTCTGCTGCACGGCGGCCAGGTGCGCCTTCTCCTCCGCTGCGATCCGCTTCTGCGCCGCCTCCCGCGCCAGCTGGATCTGCCGCTCCGACTCCTTCTCCGCCAGCTCCTTCTGCCGCCGCGCCTCCTCCACCATGGCCCGCAGCCGCTCCACCTCCTCCAGGGCCAGCCGCCGCTGCCGCCCGGCCTCCTCCTCGGCCGCCAGGATGGCCTGCACCTTCTCTTCGGCCTCGCGCCGCCGGCCCTCCTCCTCCAGCGCCAGCGCCCGCTGCCGCTCGGCCTCCTGCTCTGCCTGCTCCCGGCTGCGCTGCACCTCCTCTGCCTCCCCACGGATGCGGTTCAGCTCCCGCTCCAGCTCGCTCTTGCCAGCTGAGGCCCTCTCGAAGCTGGCCTTGAGGGCACGGATCTCCTCCTCCACCTGTCGCCGCTGCCGCAGCGTGTCCTCCACGAGCCCCTTCTGCCTCTCCAGCTCGCTCTCCGAGGAGCGCTTCAGCAGGGCAATCTTCTCCTCGATGTCCTGCTTGTGCTGGGCCGCCTGCTCCTCCAGCAGCTTGCGCTGGTAGGCCTCATCCTCCGCCAGCCGCCGCAGCCGCTCGTTCTCCGCCTCCTTCTCTTTCAGGGCGATCTCCGCCTCCGCCTTCAGCCGCGAGGCCTCGTTGATGGCCGCCAGCTTCTCCTTCAGGATGCGCTCGGCCTCGGCCCGCTGCCGGCTGGCCTCGTCCTCTGCCAGCTGCCGCTGCCGCTTGGCCTCCTCGGAGAGGGCACGCAGGCGGGCGGCCTCCTCGGCCAGCTCCCGCAGCTTGTTGGCCTCTGCCTCCAGCCGCTGTTTGGACTTTTCACTGCTGGAGCGTGACTCCTCCTCCGTCTTGGCCTTGCTCTCCAGCAGGACCTCCATCTCTGCCCGCAGCTTGGCCAACTCCTCCTCCAGCTCTTTCCTCCTCTGGATGGCCTCGTTTACCTCCCCCTTCAACCGCGAGAGCTCTTCCTCCAGGAGCAGGCGCTGCTGCTCCCCGTTCTCCATCTCCGCCTTCAGCCGGATCAGCTCCTGCTCCGCCGCCAGTTTCTGCTGGGCCGTGCCCTCTGCCAGCTCCCGCTGCTTTTCCAGCTCTTCCTCCGCCAGCTCCTTCTGCCGCAGGGCAGCCTCCTCTGCCTTGGCGCGCTTACGGGCCTCGCGCTCCGCGTCCTCCTTCTGCTTCTCGGCTTCCTCCTGCGCCAGCGACTTCTTGTGGGCCACCTCTTCGGCCTGCAACCGCAGGCGCAGCGCCTCATTGGCCTTCTGCCGCCAGCGCTCCAGCTCCTTCTCGGCCTCCTCCCGCGAGTGCTCGGCCTCCAGCTGCTGCTTCTTCAGCCGCTCGGCCTCCTCCTGCAGCTGGGCCACCACACCGTGCTCCTGCTGCAGCGACAGCTCCAGCTGCGCCGTCTTCTCAGCGAAAGAGAGCCTCTTGCTCTGCAGCTCGGCCTCAGCGCTGCGCTGGGCCACCTCCTGGGCCACCTGGATCTGCCTGTCCTTCTCGGCCTCCGCCTGCCGCATGCGCCGCTCGGCCTCCTCCGCCTGCAGCCGCAGCTGCTCCAGGTCTGCCACCGCCTTCTGCTTCTCCCGGGCCGCTTCGCGCTCGGCCTGCACCTTGCGCTTCAGCTCCTCCTCCGCCTCCCGCTTCTTCTGGCTCTCCTCCTTCACCTGCCGGCGCAGGCGCTCGGCCTCCTCCTGCGCCTGGCGCTTCTGCCGCTCGGCCTCCTCGGCGCGCGCCCGCAGCTCCTGCAGCTCTGTCTCTGCGCCCTCCCGCTGCCTCTCGGTGTTCTCCAGCTGCAGGCGGATGAGGCGGATCTCCTCCTCCACTTTCTTGCGGTTGTACTCAGCCTCCTCGATCAGCTTCACCTTGGACTTGATCTGGTGGTCTGAGTTCTGCCGAAGCTGCATCAGCTCCTGCTGGATGTTCTGCTTCTGCTGCTCGGCATCCACGGCCACCACCTCCCGCCGGGTGACCTCCTCCTGCATGCGGAGCTGCAGCTCCCGTGCCTCCGCCTCCGCCTGTGCCTTGGCTTTGGCGTGGGCCTCGGCCAGCTGCCGCTGCTTCTCCAGCTGTGCCTCCACCTCCGCCAGCCGCTTCCTCTCCTCCTCTTTCAGCTTCTCGGCGGCTTTCTGGAGGGGAAAGAGGGTGCAGGGGACAGAGAGGGGAGAGAGAGACAAATCACAAGGGATGCGATCGCGCCGTGGAATCGATGCTGGCCCAGCCACACACTGCCGAGACAGCGGAGGGGTGGCGGATGCGCGTGGAATGGCTTCGGCCCCTGGGCCACCGCACGGGCCGGTGACGCCAGCTTCCAGAAGATGTGTGGCACAACAGGGGACACACGACAGCACAGCCAGACAGGCAACAGGAGCCAGACAGCAGCACAGGAAGGCACGTTCCAGAGAGAAGGGACAGAGAGCGAGCAGAGCCCAAGCGATGAAGACGATGCGAGCAGCGTGCACATCACCACCATGGCTCCCCCCGTGAGGGGGCTGGCACGGACAGCCCCTGCCGTGGGGAAAAGGAGAAAGACTGCCGGAGCACCAAGAGCAGAACGGAGGGGAACGGTGCAAGGGTGGTGCCAGCAGAGCCTTCCCTTCCGGGAAAGCCTCAACAGGACAGAGCAGTTCAGCCGGTTCAAACCCCTCCCAGCCCTCTCCAGACAGACGGGAGCAGGGTCTGCCAAAGGGCCAAGATAGCTGGCGCCTGGCTCGGGGCCGCGCTGCAGCACACGCGCCGCATGCACCGTGAGCGAGGCAGCCGCAGGGCCCGGGCACAGGCAGTGCATGCAGGGGAGCCAGACCCCACAGCGGACCCCCGGTCCCGGAGCAGCGCAGATGTAGAGGAGGGTGAGGAGGAGAGGGTGAGCCGTGGGGGAGGCGGAGGGTGCCGCAGGGAGAAGTCATGCGCGGAGTGAGTACCTGGTGCACGGCTGCCAGAGTCATCCTGGTTTTTTACCCTCCATTAGATCCCCACCAACACAAATATTCCCCAAGAAAAAGCACTGGCAAAGCGGCTCCAAGGGCAGAAACCAAGAGTTAGAGAGGTTACCCCACGCCAGACCCCGCGGGCCAGTGCCCAGCACAGCAGCATGCGCAGGCAGGTGCTGACTGCACCACGTGTATCTGGGAAGTGCCTCCTACCACCAGTGACACCAGAGCCCCCGGTGCCCAGAGCCAGCTTGGCTCGGAGACCCACTGCACGCAGAGCCAGCAGCATTGCTCCCAAGAGCCCAGCGGGGAGCAGGAGCTAGGGGCCATGGGCCAGTATTAGTGATAGGGCCGGAGTCATGGCCATGGGCCAGTATTAATCATGGGGCTGGAGCCACAGCCATTGGCCAGGGCTAGTGATGGGGCTGGAGTCACAACCATGGGCCAGTGTCAGTGATGGGACTGGAGCCACAGCCATGGGGCCAGGCCTAGAGTCATGGCCATGGGCCACCATCAGTGATAGGGCCAGAGTCATGGCCATGGGCCAGTGTTAGTCATAGGGCTGGAGTCACAGCCGTAGGCTGGTGTTAGTGGTGGGGCCAGAGTCACGGCTGTGAGCCACCATCAGTGATGGGGCTGGAGTCATGGCCATGGGCCAGTGTTAGTCATGGGGCTGGAGTCACAGCCATGGGGCAGTGTTAGTCATGGGGCGGGTGTCACAGCCATGGGCTGGTGTTAGTGACAGGGCCAGAGACCCCATGAACTGTGTTCCCTTTGGGTTACACGGCTGGCCATGCTGCCCTGCACCACTTCCTACCTCCTCGTCCTCCAGCCGCCGCAGCGTCTCGGTGATGAACTTGATGTACTGGGTGGTGAGCGTGGTCAGCTCACTGTACTGCGTGCGCAGGTCCACGTACTGTGGAGACAGTGGGTCAGCAGGAGGGAGGGGAGCTCGCCCACAGCCTGCCAGGACCCCAGCAATGACGGGGCTGCACCCCCAAATCCACCCCTTCAGTGAGCAGCCACACCCCAGAGCTCCAGGACATCCCAGGCCAGTGGCAGGGAGACCCCCCTCACCTCCTGGATGATGCTGTCAGATGCTGACTGCACTTTGGGCTTCTTGGCTGGGGATGCCACCGGCTCCACCTGTGCCTTGAAGCTCACCAGCTGCAGCTCGTAGTCCTGATGAGGAGAGAGTGATCAAAGATCTGCGATGTGCCAGGAGCCCCCTGCCCACGGCGCTGTAACCCAACCCCCTACAGGATTCTGTGCTGCCTCCCCAGCCCACCACCCCCTGGGGTCACAAGCCAAATGGAAATGAAGTTCCATTAGAATGAAGAGTGTGGACTGAATTAAGAAGAGATTCCCAAGTGGGCACACCTTGATGGCGTCGATGTACTGCTTGGCATAGCGCTGGCACTCCTCCACCTTCTCCTTGTGCTGCTCACACTCCTCCAGCA
Source organism: Sylvia atricapilla (assembly GCF_009819655.1). NCBI lineage: Eukaryota > Metazoa > Chordata > Aves > Passeriformes > Sylviidae > Sylvia > Sylvia atricapilla. The sequence goes on from NC_089140.1 coordinate 152,907,928, forward strand.
GTTTCTGGGGAGACACGTGGGGGTGAGCCCAGGCACCCCAGGGCCACCCAAGGGCACACCTCACCCCACCACGGCCAGGGATGGCCAAGAGCAGCCACTTGCCCTGCCATGGCTGGGAATGGCTGGGAATGGCCCCTCACCCTGCTGCAGCCACCAATGGTCAGGAGCTGCCCCCATCCCACTGAGAGCACCCACCACGTGCCATGGCCAGGGATGGTCCCCCTCCTGCTGCAGCCACCCGAGAGCAACACTCCATGACTGGAAACAGCCAGGCACTCCCCTCACTCTGCCACAGACAGAGATGGGCAAGGGCATCCTGCACTCTGCTGGGGATGGCCAGGTGAATCCCTTGCCATGCTGTAGCCAGAGATAGCTGAGAGCACGCCTGGGCCTGCTGGGGATGCCCAGGAGCACCCCTTGCCTCACTGGGAATGGCCAGGAACACCCCTCATCCTGCTGGAGAATGCCCAGGAGCACCCTGTGCCCCATTGGGGATGGCCAGGAGCACCCTTTCCCCATGGCTAGGGATAGCTGAGAGTGCTCTTTGTCCTGCTGAGGAATGCCCAGGAGCACCCTTGCCCCACTGGGGATGGCCAGGCACACCCCTCACCTTGCTGAGGAATGCTCAGGATCACCCTTTGCCCCACTGGGGATGCCCAGGAGCACCCCTCACCCTGCTGGGGAATGCCCAGGAGCACCCCTTGCCCCACCAGGGATGCCCAGGAGCACCCCTTGTCCCATTTTGGATGATCAGGTACATCCCTCACCCTGCTGGGGAACACTCAGGAGCACCCTGTGCCCCATTGGGGACAGCCAGGAGCACCTCTCACCCCACTGGGAATGCCCAGGAGCACCTCCTGCCCCACTGAGGATGGCCAGGACCACCTCTCACCCCGCTGCAGAATGCCCAGGAGCACTCCTTGCCCCACTGGGGATGCTCAGGAGCACCCCTTGTCCCATTCTGGATGCTCAGGCACATCCCTCACCCTCCTGGGGAACACCCAGGAGCCTCCCTTGCTCCACTGGAGATGGCCAGGAGCACCCCTCACCTTGCTGAAGAATGCCCAGGAGCACCCCTTGCCCCATTGGGGATGGCCAGGCACACCTCTAACCTTGCTGAGGAATGCCCAGGAGCACCCTTGCCCCATTGGGGACGGCCAGGAGCACCTCTCATTCCGCTGGGGAATGCCCAGAAGCCCCCTTGCCCCATTGGGGATGGCCAGGAGCACCCCTTATCCCATTTTGGACGATCAGGCACACCTCTCACCCCGCTGGGGAATGCCCAGGAGCACCCTGTGCCCCACTGGGGACGGCCAGGAGCACCCCTTATCCCATTTTGGATGATCAGGCACACCTCTCACCCCGCTGGGGAATGCTCAGGAGCACTCCTTGCCCCACTGGGGATACCCAGGAGCACCCCTTGTCCCATTCTGGATGCTCAGGAGCACCCCTTGTCCCATTTTGGATGCTCAGGCACACCCCTCACCCTGCTGGGGAACACACAGGAGCCCCCCTCGCCCCACTGGGGATGCCCAGGAGCACCCCTCACCCTGCTGGAGAATGCCCAGGAGCACCCTGTGCCCCACTGGGAATGCTCAGGAGCACCCCTTATCCCATTTTGGATGCTCAGGCACATCCCTCACCCTGCTGGGGAACACCCAGGAGCCCCCCCTGCCCCATTTTGGATGCTCAGGCACACCCCTCACCCTGCTGAGGGAACACCCAGGAGCCCCCCTTGTCCCATTTTGGATGCTCAGGCACACCCCTCACCCTGCTGAGGGAACACCCAGGAGCCCCCCTCGCCCCACGGGCAGCAGTTACCTTCTCCTGCAGCAGCTGCTGGCGCACGGCCTGGCTGTCGGTGATGGGCACGGCCTGGATGGCCTCCTGGCGCTGCCGGGCGTCGGCGATCCACTGCCGCAGGGCGTCGCAGCTCTGCCGGTAGTAGCGCAGCTGGCGGCCCAGCTGGTCCAGCTCCCGCTGCCGCAGGTCGGCCTGGCCCAGCACGGCCTGCCAACGCTCCAGCAGCTGCTGCACCCGCTCCCGGTACCGCTCCAGGTCCACGTCGCGCTCGCTGTGCCCGCGGACCATCCGCTCGTTGACGTCCTTGGCCTTGCCCAGGTCGGTCTCCAGCGTGCTGAAGAAGGGCTGGTGCCCTTCGGCCTGTGCCCGCAGCCGCTGCGGTGGATGGGCAGCGGTCAGGGCCAGCCACGGTGTCCCCAAGCCACCCCCCGGTGTCCCTTGGCACCCCCAGAGCCCCTGGGTACCTTCAGCTCAGCTTTGCTGGCCTCCAGCTCAGCCAGGTCAGCCGGCACTGCCTGCACATCCTTCAGCTGCTCCTCGTACTTGCGGAGCAGCTCCTCGGCTCCCTGCGTGCTCCGGATCACCAGCCCGATGGTCTTCAGCCTGCCGGAGGGACGGGGTCAGAGCCGGGAGCGGGGTGGGATCAGCCGGGAGCAGGAGCAGAGCGGGAGCAGGACAGAGGAGACAGGATCAGGATGGGATGGGACAGCTCAGCAAGAGCAGCACCACAGAGCCAGGAGGGAAGGAAAAGGGAAGAAGGAAAAAAAGAGAAATGGAGGGAAGGGGAAGGGGAAGGAAGAAAGGGGAAAGGGGAAAGGGGAAAGGGGAAAGGGAAAAGGTGAAGAGGGAAAGGAGAAGGGGGAAAGGGGAAAGGGGAAAGGGGAAAGGGGAAAGGGGAAACGGGAAACGGGAAACGGGAAGGGGAAAAGGGGAAGGAGGAAAGGGGAAGGGGGAAAGGGGAAAGGGGAAGGGGGAAAGGGGAAAGGGAAGGAGGAAAGGGGAAAGGGGAAAGGGGAAAGGGGAAAGGGGAAGGGGGAAAGGGGAAAGGGGAAGGGGGAAAGGGGAAAGGGGAAGGGGGGAAGGGGAAAGGGGAAAAGGGGAAAGGGGAAAATGAGAAAGAGGAAGGGGGAAAGAGGAAGGGGGAAAGGGGAAATGGGAAAGGTGAAGAGGGAAAGGAGAAGGGGGAAAGGGAGAAAGGGGAAAGGGGAAGGGGGAAAGGGGAAAGGGGAAGGGGGGAAAGGGGAAAGGGGAAGGGGGAAAGGGGAAGGGGAAAGGGGAAAGGGGAAAGGGGAAAGGAGAAAGGAGAAAGGGAAAGGGGAAAGGGGAAAGGGGGAAAGGGGAAGGAAGAAAGGGAAGGAAGAAAGGGGAAGGGGGAAAGGGGAAAGGAGAAAGGGGAGTGCTGTCTCTCCCCAGACTCTCCACAGCCTCCCAACTGCCCAGGCTCATTGCCAGCCCAGGAGTGACGGTGCCAGGGCTCACTCACTTCTCCAGGTAGATGCTGGAGAGGCTGTACACCTGCTCCATCTTCCGCAGGGTGACCTCCAGCTCGGAGCGCAGCACAGGGGCTGAACCTGCCTGCTCCGGCTGCGCCAGCACCTGCTCCGTCTTCTCGCTGACTTTGGCCAGGTTCTTCTGGATGCCCTCCAGCTCCAGGTGTGTTTGCTGCAGGGAAGGAGCCCCTCAGTCCTTGCTGCTGCAGGTCAGGGCCAGCCCCTGGCCGAAAGCTCCCCCCAGCTTGGACCCCAGGAGGGCAGGGGAAGGCTCTGCAGCCCCTCGGTGCAGGGGAGGTTTAGGAGGGATATTGGGAAAACTCCTGGAAAGGAGTGTCCAGCCCTGGCACAGCTGCCCACGGCAGAGGTGGAGTGCCACCCCTGCAGAGACTTTACAGCCACCAGTGGATGAGGTGGCACTTGGGGACACAGCCAGGGGTGGCCTTGGCAGTGCTGGGGGACCGAGTGGGCTCAATGGGCTCTGAGAGCTTTTCCAACCCAAACCATCCCCCCAGACCCATCCTGGCACTGAGGTGCCCATGTGACCACAGGTGTCCCAGGGGTGTCCCAGGGGTGTCCCAGGGGTGTCACACACCTGCTGCTCAGCCTGGCGCTGGGCGCACTCGCGCAGGGGGTCGGCCTCCAGGGGCAGGCGCAGGCGATGCACGGTGCGGCTCTCGCAGCTCTCCAGCTGCAGCCGGATGTCCTTCAGCTGAGAGATGTAGCTCCTGCACAGAGACTCGTCCTGCTCTCCTGCGGGGACAAAGGGGATGGCTCAGTGCCTTGGGGACACCCTGGGGACACCACAGGGACCCACCGGGACACCAGGATGGCTCAGCACCCTGGGGACACCCTGGGGACCCGCAGCAGGGAGAGGGGACACGGGGATGGCTCAGCACCCTGGGGACACCCTGGGGACCCACAGCAGGGAGAGGGGACACGGGGACGGCTCAGCACCATGGGGACACCCTGGGGACCCACAGCAGGGAGAGGGAACACAGGGATGGCTCAGCACCCTGGGGACACCCTGGGGACACCACAGGGACCCACCGGGACACCAGGATGGCTCAGCACCCTGGGGACACCTTGGGGACACGCAGCAGGGAGAGGGGACACAGGGATGGCTCAGCACCCTGGGGACACCCTGGGGACACCCTGGGGACACTCTGGGGACACCCTGGGGACACCCTGGGGACCCACAGCAGGGAGAGGGGACACAGGGATGGCTCAGCACCCTGGGGACACCCTGGGGACACCACAGGGACCCACCGGGACACCAGGATGGCTCAGCACCCTGGGGACACCCTGGGGACCCGCAGCAGGGAGAGGGGACACGGGGTCGGCTCTGCACCCTGGGGACACCTTGGGGACATGCAGCAGGGAGAGGGGACACGGGGATGGCTCAGCACCCTGGGGACACCCTGGGGACCTAGAGCAGGGAGAGGGGACACAGGGATGGCTCAGCACCCTCGGGACACCCTGGGGACACGCAGCAGGGAGAGGGGACACAGGGACATCTCAGCACCCTGGGGACACCCTGGGGACCCGCAGCAGGGAGAGGGGACACGGGGATGGCTCAGCACCCTGGGGACACCCTGGGGACCACAGCAGGGAAAGGGGACACAGGGATGGCTCAGCACCCTGGGGACACCACAGCGACACCACAGGGACCCACTGGGACACGGGGATGGCTCAGCACCCTGGGGACCCGCAGCAGGGAGAGGGGACACGGGGATGGCTCAGCACCCTGGGGACACCCTGGGGACCCACAGCAGGGAGAGGGGACACCACAGGGACATCACAGGGACCCACCGGGACACCAGGATGGCTCAGCACCCTGGGGACACCCCAGGAGCCAGTGTGAGGAGAGGGGACACTGGGACAACTCAGCACCACGGTGATACCCCAGGGCCACCACGGGTATGTGCAAGGGGGGTTCTGGGGGTGCTCTGGGGGTTCTGGGTGTGGGGAGCACTCAGTGCTGCAGAGCAGGGAGGGGACCGTGTGACACAGCCGTGTGCACGTCCGTGTGTGGGGACGGCACATGTGGGTGCGTCCATGGGTGTGTCCACATGGAGCAGCTGTCCTCCATGCGCGTCTGTCCACGTCATACTGCGGATGCTTCGCACCCGGGGAAACCCTGGGGACACCCACCCTTCAGCGAGGGCAGAGAGGGGACGCCCACCTTTCTCCTGGCTGCGCAGCAGCAGCTCGTATTTGTGAGTGCAGGCGTTGTAGTCGCGCTCCACCTGCAGGCGGTCGTCGGGCTGGAAGCTCTGCGCGTCCTGGCTGTCCCGCAGGAACTCCTGGTAGTGGCTCTCCAGGCTGCACAGCACCTGCCTCACCTCCTCGGCCGGCAGCGTGCGGAACTGGGGGAGGCACGGCCACGTCAGTCCCCGCTGGGGACCCCCGGGACCCCCCCGTGCCACGCTGGGACCCCGCAGGAACTCACGGTGATGTGTGTCCAGGACTGGATTTGTTGGATGTCCCGGGTGAGGTACTGCCAGGAGCGGAGGCTGCGCAGGTCCTGGTGCAGCTGCTGCCACAGCCCCAGCAGCTGCTGGTGGGTGGCCTCCAACCTGTGGGGACGTGTAGTCAGAGCTGGAGGGGACACAGGGGAGCCCCGGTGGGGTGCAGGGTCACTGTCCCCACCTGTGCACGGCGTCCAGAGCCTCCTTGTTGGGGGGTGGCAGGAGGAAGCACACGGAGGGGACCACGGCCTCATGGCCAGCGGCGCTCAGCACCCGCCACTGCTGCGGCTGCGCGTGGTTCACCAGGGCGCAGGTGTCGTTCTTGTGCACTGTCACCTGTGGGGCAGGATGTCAGGGCGGGCTGTGGGCCCCTTGTGCCTCTGCCATAGTCCTCAGTGCCCCTCTGTATTCCCCCATGGGCCTGGTGTGGTCTCAGTCTGGGTGGGGGATCCCTTGTGTCCCCACCTTGTATTCCCCCATGGGGCTGGGGACAACAGGAGAGATGTGTGGGAGGTCACCCATGTGTCCCCTTGTCCCCCAGGGTGGTGTCAGACCAGAGGGGTGTCCTCCTGACTCCCCCCCACGGGGCTGGGGCAGCATCAGACTTGGGGGCTGGACCCACCCTGTGTCCCCACATCCCCCCACGGCCTCCCCAGGGGAACCAATGCTCCTCACCTCCATTTGCTTGTAGTCACAGACGGCCTGGATGGGGGGCCGGCCCTGCAGGGGGGTCGAGGGGCTGCGAGGCTTCAGCTGCACGATGGTCCTGGCGCGGCGGGAGAGGGCCCCCAGCTGCGCCCCCAACTCGGCCAGCTGCTCCTTCTGCTCCTGTGGGGCAGGTTTGGGGCACCTCAGGATTCGGGGTGTCCCACGGTGTTGAGGGGCATCAGAATTTTAGGGAGATACTGAGGGGGTTTTTTGAGAGAGCTGAGAAATATCAGGAGGTCCCAAAGGTTTTGAGAGCTCTCGGGATTTTTGAGAGAGGTCCCAGGAGTTTGGGGAGGGGTCAGGAATATGAGGCTGGGGGAGTCAATCCCAGTCTGTTGCAGCAATGGACGTGCTGGGGTCACCTGAGGGGCCGCAGTGGGACTCTGATTTTGGGGATCATTCTGGGGGCTGCAGGGGGCTGTCAGGGGCTGTGGGGTCACCCTGCAGGTGGGGTCAGCCTGGGTTTGCCATGGGGTCACCCTGGAAATGTCACCCTGAGGATCTCGGGGAGGTCCACACGGGCAGCACTCCTGGGCTCCCACTCACTCTCGCTACGAGATCTCGGGAGGGTCACCCGGGGGAGAAATCTCCGGGGCCTTAGGGTCACTGTGGGGGTGCCCCCGGGGTCTGGGGGTCTTCCTGGGGGTCTCGGGGGTGCTCTCACCGCCAGGTCCTGCAGCAGGTCCTCGAGGCGCGTGGCTGTGGTGCCACGGTCGCAGCTGAACTTGCGCCGCATCGTCTCCTCCGTCTTCCGCAGCATCTCCTCAGCCTCCCGCACCTCGGCGAAGAACTGGGGGGCCCGGGGGGGTCAGCACTGGGGTCACACCCTCCCTTCCCACTCCCGGCCCCTCCCTGGCACCCCCCCGTACCTGGAAATAGTTGGTGTTCTCCTTCAGGTGCGTCTCGATGCAGCAGCAGAGCTGGAGCATCCAGCTCCACTGGGTCTGCAGCGCTGCCAGGAATGCCTGGGGGGCACGGGGGGGACACCAGGGCTGGCACCGAGGGCACCTGCACCGGGTCAGGTGCCCACACCCTCACCTGACCTGCACCCGCACTGGTACAGGCAGCCACACAGTGACCCCCAGTCCCCACTTGGCTCCCCACCAGTGCCCACTGCACCCCACCCTGCTGACCCCCAGACCCTCCTGACGCCTTCCCCAACCCACCAAGGTGCCCCTCAGATCCTCCCAGCTCCTTCAGTCCCCCCAAGGTCACTGAGACCAGATTCTCCACACCCTCCCAGATGCCCCAGTCCCTGCAGCCCCCCAGCCTGCCCCATTTGCCCCCAGCTCCCCAGGCACCTCCAGTGTCTGCGCCCCGGGGTGCTCCTCACGCAGCAGCCGCTCCCCGGTGGTCCGCAGCTCCTGGATCCGCCGCTCCCGCAGCTCCAACTCCCGCATCAGCGCCTGGGGCAGGGGCAGGGCTCACGTTCATGGGCAGGGCCAGGAGGAGGCAGGGGGGCTCAGGGCTCACACACGTGTGCAGGGCCGGGGTGTCAGGGCTCACACTCGTGTGTATAGCCGGGTATTGGGTCAGGGTTCACACACGTGTGCACGGATGGGAGCCAGGGGGGCTCAGGGCTCACACACGTGTGCACGGATGGGGGGCCAGAGCGTGTCAGGACTCACACATGTGTGCACAGATGCGGGGCCAGAGCGTGTCAGGGCTCACACATGTGTGCATGGACGGGGGGCCAGGGGAGCTCAGGGCTCACACACGTGTGCAGGGCCAGGGGTGGGCTCAGGGCTCACACTTGTGTGCACAGCTCTGGGTGTATGTGTCCAGCTGTGGCTGTGTGTGCAAGGGGGGCTTTGGGGGTGCTCTGGGGGCTCTGGGTGTGGGGGGCACACAGGGGCTCAGTGCTGCAGAGCAGGGAGAGGACCACATGACACAGCAGTGTGCATGTCCATGTGTGGGGATGGCACACGTGTGTGTGACCATGGGTGTGTCCACATGGAGCAGCTGATCTCCATGTGTCTGCCCACATGCATGTCCACATCATGGCCACGCCCATCCCTGTGTCCATATCCACGCCCATCCCTGTGCCCATGTCCATGCTCATTCCTATGCCTATCCCTGTGTCTATGTCCATGCCCATCCCTGTGCCCATGTTGTGTCCATGCCCATTCCTGTGTCCGTGTCCATGTTGTGTCTGTGCCTATTCCCAAGTCCATGCCCACCCCTGTGTCCATGTCCATTCCCATGTCCATGTCTATGTCCATGCCCATCCCTGTGCCCATGTCCATGTTGTGTCTGTGCCTATTCCCATGTCCATGCCCATCCCTGTGCCCATTTTGTGTCCATGTCCATCCCCATGTCCATGCCCATCCCCATGTCCGTGCCCATCCCCGTGTCTGTGCCCATCCCGGTGCCTGTCCCAGTGTCCATGCCTATCCCAGTGCCCATCCTCATGTCCATCCCCATTCCCATCCCCGTGTCTGTGCCCATTCCCATCCCCATGTCTGTGCCCATCCCAGTGTCTGTGCCCATCCCGGTGCCTGTCCCCGTGTCCATGCCCATCCTCATGTCCATCCCCATGTCTATGCCCATCCCTGTGTCTGTGCCAATTCCCGTGTCTATGTCTGTGTCCATGTCCATCCCTGTGCCCAAATCATGTCCGTGCCCATCCCAGTGCCCATGTCTGCATCTGTGCCCATCCCAGTGCCCATCCTGGTGTCCATCCCAGTGTCTGTGCCCATCCCGGTGCCTGTCCCCGTGTCCGTGCCCATCCTCATGTCCATCCTCATGCCTATGCCCATCTCAGTGTCTGTGCCCGTTCCTATGTCTGTGTCTGTGTCCAAATCGTGTCTGTGTCCATCCCAGTGCCCATCTCATGTCCATCCCCATGTCTATTCCCATCCTCATGTCTGTGCCCATTCCCATCCTCATGTCTGTGTCCATTCCCATGTCTGTGTCTGTGTCCATGCCCATCCCTGTGCCCAAATCGTGTCCGTGCCCATCCCCGTGTCCATCCCAGTGCCAATCCATCACCCTCCATGCCCGTACCGAGTAACTCTCCTTCTTGGCCGCCATGGCGGCGTTGTTGTGGCTCCAGTCGAAGGCCACCTCCTCCTCCTCGCGCTCGCTCAGCCACAGCAGCTCTTTGGTGGCGGCGCTGACGAAGCCGTGGAGACTCTCCAGGTGCCGCAGCCGCGACTTGGAGGAGTTCTGCGAGAGTGTGGAGGGGGTTGGTTTGTAGCTGCGTCCTCGCCCTGCATGGCCACACCCCACAGCGCTGCCCCCTGCACACCCTCCGTGCCCCCTTACCCTCCTCCCCACGTCCCCCTCGTGTCCTGCATCCTCCTCCTCCTCCCCAGAGCCCCCCACACACAGCCCCACCACAACCCCACCATCACCACGGTCCCCTCCCTTCCAGCAGGTCCTCCCATGTCACACCGCAGCAGCAGGGCTCCCCCGTGTCACACACACTGTCCCCAACAGGTCCCCTCATGGTTACCCTCCATGGACCCCCAGCCACACGGCCCCAGCAGGTCCCCCCATTCCCGTCCCTCATTCCCGCCTCCCATTCCCGTCCCCATTCTCGTTCCCCCCCATTCCCGTCCCCCATTCCCGTCCCCCCCCATTCCCGTCCCCCATTCATGTCCCCCATTCCCGACTCCCCATTCCCGTCCCCCATTCCCGTCCCCCATTCCCGTCCCCCATTCCCGTCCCCCCCCCATTCCCGCCCCCCATTCCCGTCCCCCATTCCCATTCCCGCCCCCCATTCCTGTCCACATCCTCGCCCCCCATTCCCACCCCCCATTCCCATCCCCCATTCCCGCCCCCCATTCCCGCCCCCCATTCCCACCCCCCCATTCCCATTCCCGCCCCCCACTCACCAGCAGCTTGGCGTACTGCAGCTCCAGCTTGCCCAGGCACTCCCGGTAGGCGCCGCTGGGGCCGGGGGACAGCTGGCTCTGCAGGAGACACCCCATCAGTCCCGGGGTGTCCCCCACCCCAGCTGGCCCCTGCACCCCACAAGGGACTCAGGTCCCACACCCGGGGTGCCGGGGCCGGAGGATGCCCTCGGGGCACGGTGCCCCCCACCCTCCCAGGGCACCCCGGGGGCTCCGGAGCAAGGGCACAGCTGAGGGCAGGGGGCTGTGGGCGCCGGGATGGGTCACTGTCCCCAAACTAGGCTGGGCACAGCCCCAGGAGCAGAGGTGGGTGAGCCATGGGGGCCTTGGGGACACCCAGGAGCAGAAAGAGCGGCGGCCATGGTGCTTCAGGGAGCCTGGGGTACAGAGCAAAGGCAGCCCCTCCAGGAAATGCTCAGGAGCAGAGGAGGGGACAGCACTGCATGGAGCCCTCGAAGCAGAGTGGGAAGAGCCTCAGAGGACCCCCAGGATCTAGGGATCCCCAGCACCCAGGGGTCTCCCCTCATCATTCCCAGGACATGGGGACCCCCAGCACCCAGGGGTCTCACCTCATCATCCCCAGGATCTGGGACCCCCAGCACCCTGCAGGGTCTCACCTCATCATCCCCAGGATCTGGGATCCCCAGCACCCAGGGGTCTCACCTCATCACCCCCAGGGCATGGGGACCCCCAGAACCCTGCAGGGTCTCACCTCATCATCCCCAGGATCTGGGATCCCCAGCACCCAGGGGTCTCACCTCATCATCCCCAGGATCTGGGACCCCCAGCACCCTGCAGGGTCTCACCTCATCACCCCCAGGATCTGGGGACCCCCAGCACCCTGCAGGGTCTCACCTCATCACCCCCAGGATCTGGGACCCCCAGCACCCAGGGGTCTCACCTCATCATCCCCAGGATCTGGGACCTCCAGCACCCTGCAGGGTCTCACCTCATCATCCCCAGAATCTAGGGATCCCCAGCACCCAGGGGTCTCACCTCATCACCCCCAGGATCTGGGACCCCCAGCACCCAGGGGTCTCACCTCATCATCCCCAGGATCTGGGACCTCCAGCACCCTGCAGGGTCTCACCTCATCAGCCCGTGCCCGCTCCACCTTGGCACGGAACTCCTCGATGGCGCGGTGCAGCCCGCGGTGGGCGCCCAGGTGGGTCTCCACGGTGGGCAGGTCGGCCCCCCACTCGGCCGTGGCCACGCGCCGCTGGTTCTCCTCCACCCAGGCCAGCAGCTCCTGCAGGTACCGCAGCGGGGCCTCGTCCGGCTCCGGCCGCCGCTGCCCCGATGTCACCGACACCGCTGTCACCGCTGTCACCGGCGCCCCCGACTTGAGCCGCAGGTTGTATTCAGTGCGGATGGACACCAGGCGCTCGTGCAGGCGGTACACGCTGTGGGGAGAGAGGGGTCAGCAGGGGGACACGAGGGTCACGGGGGCTTTGGGGTCAGGAGGGGCTTTGGGGGTGTGCAGGGGGTACAGTGAACATGGGGAGTTTGGGGACATGGGAGGCTTTGGGGTCATGAGGACCTTTGGGGTGCACAGGGGCCTTTTGGGGGTGCAAGGGCCACAGAGAGTACGGGGGATTAGAAAGGCACAGGGGACACGGGGGACGGGCAGTGCGTGGGGGTCACAGGAGGCTTTGCAGGGCTTTGGGGGGCACAGGGGACACAGGGGTGGTTTGGGGGTGCAGGGAGCATGGGCGGCGTGGGGGACGCAGGGGACACAGGGGACTTGAAGGGCTTTGAGGGGTAGGAAGGACCAGGAGGGCTCCGGGTCACGGGGCCACGGGATCAAGCCCTGGGGACCCCCACAGCGCCCGTACCGACGGTACATCTGCTCGCCCTGGGGGTGCCGCCCGTCCTTGAGGCTCTGCACGTCGTTGAAGAGCAGCCGGATCATGGCATCCGCCTTGTCCAGGTCCCGCTCCACCTCCGCCGCCTTCTGCGGCGCCTTCCCGGCCGCCAGCAGCCGCACGTCCTGCGGGGACAGCGACAGTGAGGACACGGCCAGACACGGCCAGCGAGGGGCACGGCCGGGCTCGGTCCCCGCGGGCCGCCCCGCCCCGGTGCCGGCGGCACTCACCGCCTGCAGCAGAGCATCCGCCTGGTTCAGCTGCTCCTCGCACAGCCCCGACTCCATCTGCAGCTTGGTGACCACGCGCTGCAGCCGCTCCAGCCTGCGGGGACACGGCGGGGACACGGCGGGGACACGGCGGGGACACGGCGGGGACACAAAGGGACATGGTCAGCACAGGGGGCAGCTGTCCTGGCCATGCCCAGCACCAGTCCTGTCCCACGCTGTATCCTGTTCCCTGTCCTGCTCCCCAAGCCACTCCCAATCCCCCCACCATCCCCATTTGTTTTCCCATTCCCGTCCTGCCCCACATCCCGCTTACAATCTCAGTCCCTGTTGGAGCCCTGGAGGCTGAAAATATCAGGCTTTCTGTGCTTGGAAGGCACCGACCCTCAAGCAGGCACCACACTCGACCTGAGGCCATGGAACAGGCCAAATTTGGGATTTTATATAAGTATATTATAAGTATTATTATAAGTATATAAGTATATTTTATTATAAGTATATTTTATATACTTATATAAGTATCTAATTAATGTACGGGGCAATCCCAAATTCAAGTTTTTCACCTTGTGAGATCACACAATACCATTTAAACCACACGCCCACAACCCCAGCGCTATCACTCAACTTTGGGGGCCTGTTCCACAGCCCCAGGTCAGATGTGGTGCTTGCTTGAGGGTTGGCACCTTTTAGCACAGAAAGCCTGAGATTTCCAGCCTCCAAGGTTCCAACAAGTCCCAATCCCAGCCCCACATCCCATCTCAGTCCCACCCCTCATCCCATTCCCAATGCCCACCCGAATCCCCATCCCCACTGTGCCGTCTCCTGCCGTGCCGAGCTGAGCCGAGCCGTGCTCAGGCCGCAGAGGTTTTCCAGCAGGAGCGGTGACTCAGAGCCCTGTGGTTCCCCCTCGGGGGGGCCGGGACACCCCGCCCCGGCCCAGGGACACCCCGCCCCGGCCCAGCCCCGCGGTTTGGCAGCGGGACGGGGCTGTGGGTGCCAGGCCCTCCCCATTACTTGCCTCTCGAACTCTGCCCGCAGCAGCTTCTCCCGCTCCAGCACAGCGACGTGCAGCCGCCCCCACTCCTTCTCCACGTCCAGCGGGTGGTACCCGGGGGGCACCTTCAGCTGTCCCGACTGCACCGCGCCCTGCACGCCCCAAATGTCACACACTGCCCCAAGGGGCGTGCCAGCCACTGCCGCGGGACCCCTGGACTGTCATCCCCTTGGTATTCACCCCTCACCCCCAAGACCCCTGACACCCCGGGACCCACAGCCCTAGGACCATCATTCCCTTGGGATCTGCTCCACACCCCCCAAAACCCCTGACACCCCGGGACCCACAGCCCCTAGGACCATCATCCCCTTGGGATCTGCTCCACACCCCCCAAAACCCCTGACATCCCGGGACACACAGTCCCTAGGACCATCATCCTGTTGGGATCCACCCCACAACCTCTAAGACCCCTGACATCCCGGGACCAACAGCCCCGAGGACCATCATTCCCTTGGGATCTGCTCCACACTCCCCAAGACCCCTGACATCCCAGGACACACAGACCCTAGGGCCATTATCCCCTTGGGACCCACCCGGAGCCTCCCAAGATCCCCCAGCCCTTGGGGTCGCAACCACCCAGGACCCTCACACCCCTCAGGACCCCACCTCCAAGCCCCGCCCCAGCCCTTGGCCGGTACCTCCAGCGCCTGGAAGATGACTTTGGAGCGGTTCTTGTCGGCCTCCCGAGCCGGCAGCTCTGTCTCCTTGAACTTGAGGAACTGGCGCCAAAGGATCTGCCGGGGGAGGGGGGGCGCAGCTGAGCAGGGACCCCCAGCCACTGCTGCCCCCTTCCCAAGCATCCGCCCTCCCCAGCCTGCAATTTTCCATGTGTGCAGAGCCGGCGGGAAGGAAGTGGCCGCACTGGGCTTTGCCAGCGGTGACTCACGGCAGAACCAGGGAGGGTGAGTCAGAGGGCCCCCCCTTCATATGGGGCACCCGGCTCTGCCACGGCTCTGAGCCCCCAAAACCCTGCAGACCCCCAAAATGGCACTGGTGGGGCTCAGTGCCACAGCCACACCCAGGTCTCATGGTGACTCACGCACTTGACCACGTGCTGCCACGGGGGCTGCCACATGAGCCACCCACAGTGGGGCTGCTGGCCGGCTGTCACCCCTCACTGGGCATGAGCCACCCATGGTGGGGCCACAGGCCAGCAAGGACTCTGCCACACGCTGCCCCAGCTGTCAGTGGCTGCTTGGGGTCCGTCATCCCTGTGGCAGCATCATCCCTGTCCCTGTGTTTGTGCCTGTCCCAGTGCCAGGCCAGCAGCACTGCCCCTGTCCCTGTCCCCATGCCAGGCCAGCAGCAATGTCCCTGCCCCTGTGTTTTTGCCTATCCCTGTCCCTGTGCCAGGCCAGCAGCACTGTCCCTGTGTTTGTGCCTGTCCCCATGCCAGGCCAGCAGCACTGCCCCTGTCCCTGTGTTTGTGCCTATCCCAGTGCCAGGCCAGCAGCACCATCCCTGTCCCTGTGTTTGTGCCTGTCCCCATGCCAGGCCAGCAGCACTGCCCCTGTCCCTGTCCCCATGCCAGGCCAGCAGCACTGCCCCTGTCCCTGTGTTTGTGCCTATCCCAGTGCCAGGCCAGCAGCACTGCCCCTGTCCCTGTGTTTGTGCCTGTCCCCATGCCAGGCCAGCAGCACTGTCCCTGTCCCTGTCCCCATGCCAGGCCAGCAGCACTGTCCCTGTGTTTGTGCCTATCCCTGTGCCAGGCCAGCAGCACTGTCCCTGTCCCTGTGTTTGTGCCTGTCCTTGTGCCAGGCCAGCAGCACTGCCCCTGTCCCTGTCCCCATGCCAGGCCAGCAGCACTGTCCCTGTCCCTGTGTTTGTGCCTATCCCAGTGCCAGGCCAGCAGCACTGCCCCTGTCCCTGTGTTTGTGCCTGTCCCCATGCCAGGCCAGCAGCACTGTCCCTGTCCCTGTGTTTGTGCCTGTCCCCATGCCAGGCCAGCAGCACTGCCCCTGTCCCTGTGTTTGTGCCTGTCCCTGTGCCAGGCCAGCAGCACCATCCCTGTCCCTGTGTTTGCGCGTATCCCCGTGCCAGGCCAGCAGCACCATCCCTGTCCCTGTGTTTGCGCGTATCCCCGTGCCAGGCCAGCAGCACCATCCCTGTCCCTGTGTTTGTGCCTGTCCCCATGCCAGGCCAGCAGCACTGTCCCTGTCCCTGTGTTTGTCCCTGTCCCCATGCCAGGCCAGCAGCACTGTCCCTGTCCCTGTCCCCATGCCAGGCCAGCAGCACTGCCCCATCCCTGTCCCCGTGCCAGGCCAGCAGCATCACCCCTGTCCTCAGCCCTGGTGGCCTCACCTCGATCTCCTCGTAGCTGGCAGGGAGGCGACGCTCCTCGAAGAGCGCCGAGTGCTGCCGGCTCCACTGCAGCAGCCCCGTCACCACCTCGTAGTACTCCTGCCAGCGCAGCTGCAGCTCCTGCGGGTGAGAGGGACGCGTGTGGGGCCGGGGGTGATGCTGCAGGGGGTGGCAGCAGCAGTGGTGACCCCCAGCGCCCCAACTCACGTTGGCCTTGACGCCGTCCTGCACCTCAGGCACGCGGGGCATGGCGTCGTACAGCGAGGACACGTAGGTGATGATGGACTTCTCGTCTGGCTGCGCCACGTCCACGTCTGCGGGGAGACAGGGAGTCAGGTGGGGGACGCCGTGGTGGGGAGGGACGGGGGCTCTGCAGAGGGACCACCACAGTACCTTCGGGGTCCAGCAGCCGCGTCACCCCCAGGTCCCGCTCGGCCACGGTGAAGGCCTGGTCCAGGTTCTCCAGGTTGCTCTGGCGGTACACCCGGCTCATGTCGATCAGCATTGGCCTGTGGATGGGGAGGCAGCGGGTTTGTGGGGGCCCCAAAACCCCGAGGAGGGCAGGTCCCCCTTCCTGGGGCTGCCAGGGCTGCCTCCTCTGCCTGGCCACCTCACACCCTACACTGGGGACACCGCTGGCAGGAGAGATCCCCACAGCCAGAACAGGGACAGGAGGAGCTGGGGATACACACAGTCCCCAGTGGGAACCCTGGAACAGTCAGAGCCCCCAGGTCCAGCGAATTTGGCACCCTGACCCTGCATGGGGCTAACACCTCAATCCTCTGTGGGGCTGATAGCCCAGTCTCCTGTGGGGCTGGCACTCCAGTCCCCTGTGGGGCTGGCACTCCAGTCCCCTGTGGGGCTGACACCCCAATCCCCTGTGGGGCTGACACCCCATCCTCTGTGGGGCTGACACCCTCATCTTCTGTGGGGCTGACACCCCATCCTCTGTGGGGCTGACCCCACAATCCTCTGTGGGGTTGACACCCCAATCCTCTGTGGGGCTGATAGCCCAGTCTCCTGTGGGGCTGACACCCCCATCCTCTGTGGGGCTGATAGCCCAGTCTCCTGTGGGGCTGATACCCCAGTCCCCTGTGGGGCTGACACCCTCATCCTCTGTGGGGCTGACACCCCCATCCTCTGTGGGGCTGACACCCCCATCCTCTGTGGGGCTGATAGCCCAGTCTCCTGTGGGGCTGATAGCCCAGTTTCCTGTGGGGCTGACACCCCCATCCTCTGTGGGGCTGACACCAAAGTCCCCTGTGGGGCTGACACCCCAGTCCCCTGTGGGGCTGACCCCTCAATCCCCTGTGGGGCTGACACTCCAGTCCCCTGTGGGGCTGACCCCTTAGGCCCCCTTTGGGGCTCCGTGGTGGGGCCGAGCTCAGTGTGGCAGCGCCTTGGTGCGGAGCACGGCACAGCTGTGACAATGGCACGGTGAAGGTGACTCCCCCCATCTGGCACAGGCCTGTGCATATTTTCTCTCCCCAAACACACACAGCGGTCGCAGCAGGACCCGTGGGGACCTGCCTGCCACCGCCCCGGCACGCCAACAGCGGGCACGGCACTGCCGGCACAGCCCGATGGGCCGGGACTCGTCAGGAGATCACACTGCACTGAGCAGGAGCTGCACAGCCTCCCCACGGGGACAGGATCAGCACAGGCTCCCCATGGGGACAGGATCAGCACAGGCTCCCCATGGGGATGGGATCAGCACAGGCTCCCCATGGGGACAGGATCAGCCACCTCATGGGGATGGGATCAGCACAGCCACCCCACGGGGATGGGATCAGCCACCCCACAGGGATGGGATCAGCACAGCCACCCCACGGGGACAGGATCAGCACAGCCACCCCACGGGGATGGGATCAGCCACCCCACAGGGATGGGATCAGCACTGCCACCCCACGGGGACAGGATCAGCACAGCCTCCCCATGGGGACAGGATCAGCACAGGCTCCCCATGGGGACAGGATCAGCCACCCCACGGGGATGGGATCAGCACAGCCACCCCACGGGGACAGGATCAGCCACCCCACGGGGACAGGATCAGCCACCCCACGGGCACACGATCAGCAGGGCTGCCCCACTGGGCACACCCTGCCCATAGACCACACCATGGCACCCCCGTGGCGCCCACCTGTGCCGGTGGATGATGGCGTTGAAGAGGCGCCCGTCCCGCCAGCTGGTGGTGAAGTTGTCGCAGCGGAGGCCTTGGTAATCCTCCACCATCCGCTGTGACCACAGCAGCAGCTTCTCCTTGGCCGTCATGTCCTCGGACTGCCCCGTCACCTGGATGTCTGAGATCTGCCAGGACACAGCTGTTACTCTGGGAACTGGCACTGGCACAGTGACACTCGCTGCCAGTGACACCACTCCTGCCCCACTGGGGACCAGACCGGCCCGGGGAAGTCCCCAGCACCACGGAATCCCCCCGGTACCACTGTCCCTGTCCCACCCCGCCGGGCTCACCTGGAAGTGGAGGATGATGGTCCAGATGAGCCCCAGGGTGAGCTTGGGGTTGCCGTCGGCGATGTCATCGTTCCGGATGTTCACCAGCTTCACCTGCAGCACGGGACACACGCGGCTCAGGGACGGGGGAGCACAGCACAGCCCCGGGGCGTCCCAAGGCTCCGACCCCCTGCTCACCTGCCGATGCTTCAGGTAGTTGAGGGCGATCTGGACATTCTGCAGCTTGTGGAAGCGCATCCGGCCCTTCTCGCGGGGCTGGGGGAGAGGAGGGCGGTGAGCGAGGCCACGCTGGACACAGCCCCGCTGCATCCTGTCCCCGCAGCCCCCCCGCGATGCCACCGCACCGTCCTGCCATCCGCCACCCCCCGGCGCCACCCGGCCGCTCCCGGCGCCGCGCATGCCGATGGATCCCGCCCTCGCACTTTGTCCCCGCAGGGGTGGGGACGCTCCCCGTGCGCCCCCCCGCCAACCCGCCGGCACAGGCTGTTCCCAAGCCGCGCCCGGGAGCACCGGGACCATCGCAGCCATCCCAAGGGGACCCGACGTGCGGGCACAGCAGCCACTGCCCGGGGGGACTGCTGCTGGCCTCGGGGCCGGGGCACCGCGGGGCTGACAGCGCTGCGTGTGCGGCCCCCCCGCTCCCTCGCCATGCGGCTCCCCAGCGCGCTCCGGTGTCCCCTCAGCAGCACCAGGAACTGCCGAGATGGGTGAGACCCCCGGACCTGTGGGTCCCGGCCGGGGTCCCCTGGGTCCTGCTCAGAGCCCCCGCACATTCCTGTCCCAGGGTAATTCCCCCAGCTCAGCCTGGCTTTGGCTGCTGGGGGAGCTGGGAGCTCCAAGAACCCCCTTGTGCCACTCCTGCCCCACAGAAAGGGCCAACGCGGACCCACAGCTGCTCAGGGCCAGGGCCAGCCCTGGTGTGAGAGCCAGGGAGTTGGTGGCCATGTGCCACCCCACAGAGCGGCAGCACATCGTGGTGCCAGGAGCCACCATCCAGCTCCAGCCTGACAAGGCCCAGCACGGTGGGATCACTCCCAGTTGATGCTGCTTGTGGAAGACGAATTCTCTCTTGCTGCTGCCACTGAGTTCTGCCCAGGGAAACCCACCGCCCAGCCCTCGGCATCGGGGGGACACCGGGACAGGCAAAGCATGCAGGCAGAGCACTGGGGTGGCGCTGGGACTGGCACATGGCACATGGCACATGGCACATGGCACACATGCAGACAGTCCTGGCACTGCTCCATGCCACTGACACAGCCCCGCTGGCCGTGCCGGGGCCACGCCAAGAGCTGAACCACTCACCAACCGCAAGGTCCGGAGGACGTCGCGCTCCCGGGGCTGCCCCGGCCGAGCCGAGCCGAGCCGAGCGGAGAGGAGCAGAGAGAGGAAGGAGGAGGAGGAGGCAAAGGCGGCGGTGGGCCGGGGGCCGGCGCCAGGAAGCAGAGAGGGCACCAAAGCAAAGAGAGGTTAGAGGCGGGGGGCGCGGGCACTCCGGGGGCGCTGGGACAGACCGACGGCCAAGCAGGAAGAGAGGGACCAGAGGCAGGCAGCGAGGGTGAGGACGAGGATGAGGACGAGGATGAGGAGGGCCGGCGGAGGGGGGCCGGCGCGCGGCGGGGGGACACTGCGGGACAGGACAGCGTGGCACCACCTACCAGAGTGTCACCCGACAGCACCTCCAGCAGCGAGATGAGGTTGTGCCCGTCCCGCAGGTCCTCGTACAGGTCGTTGACATGGCGCTGTGCCTGTGGGGACAGCGGCGGTGTCAGGGGGGCTGGGGGCAGCTGCGCATCGCCCACCCCTGCCAGCCAACTCCAGGGGGCTGCCCGGCCACCCCTCAGTGCTCACACACAGCCCCGAGTGCAGCTGGTGTCCCCAGTGCCATCATCGCCCCCCAAACACACACACAGCAGCTCCCCCAGTGCCAGCGTCACTCCAGCGTCAGTCCAGTGTCACTCCAGCGTCACTCTGGCATGCAGAGACCCACCACGAAGGGGTCGGACCCACCACGAAGGGGTCGGACCCACTGCCCACCACAGCAGCAGCCCCAGGGCTCCATCCCCAGCGCGGGGAAAGGAGGGTGTGCACAGAGGGAGAGCGGTGGGACAGAGAGGAAGGACCTACCTCTGGTCGCCAGTGCTGCACGGGGCAGAGAGAAGAGAGCAGTTAGGAGAGAGCAGAGAGGGGACCCGGGACGGGCACAGCGTGGTGGCACCACGATGGCACCGCGGCGTCAGGGACACGTGGGGACACATTTGGGGGGCTGGGCCATGTCCCAGTGTGTGCCAGGTGACAATGTGTGGCTCTGCCCGTGGCAATGCACGCTGGCATGGAACGGGAATGGCAGGAGTGGGACAGGACTGAGGGTGCCAAAGTGCAGGACACATCCCCAGGTGCCAGGGGCACCGTTCCCTCCTGGCGTAGGTGGGAGGGCAGACCCTCATAATGGGGGCAGCTGGTGTGGCCCAGGAGCACCAGCACTGGCACCAGGGACCCTGCACGGCCACGTCCTGGGCCAGACCAGCACACAGAGCTGCAGCTGGGGGTCACTTGGGGCTGGGGGCCGCTGGGGCAGTGGTGCCCGCTGGACTGGTGGTGCCCATACCTTGATAAGGTGCTTGTTGACCCATTTGGTGAAGGTTTTCTTCTGGACACGATCTCGCTCATCTGCAAGAGAGGAGAGGCACAGGTGAGCCAGCAGCACCAGGACGGTGGCACGGCAAAAAGCAGGCCCCGCCGGTGGCACCGCAGGGCACGGCTGGCGCAGGAAGCGATGAGCCAACTGCTCTGGGGAACCACGGTGAGTCACGGGGTGTGGGGAGAGGAAACAGCTAACGGGGACCAGCCCCGGCGTGCCAGCGCCAGGCCAGCGCCCACCAGCACCTCCACACTGAGTGCTGAGATTAGATCAGTTGGCCAGAGCGGGGTGCTCCTAACGCCAAGGCCGCGGGTTCAACTCCGCTATGAACAAATTAACAGTTGGACTTGGTGATCCTTGTGGAGCTCCTTTCAACCCGAGACACTCTGCAGCTCTGTGGCTGCTGGGAGCAGGAGGTGCCCACCCAACGCTGAGCACTGCCCTGGGCTCCGTGGGCACTGACTGAGCGGGGTATGGCATCAGAGACAAGGCCATGGGGCGCTTGTCCTGGCACAGTTCCAGCCCCACAGGCAGGGCCCTGGTGGGACATGCATGGGATGGGGATGAGCCCACGCACCGTCTGCGCTGCCAGAGCCCTGGGACACCCCAGGAACACCCCACAGCCCCAGGACACCCTTCTGTGTGGGCACAGGGCCAGGCAGGGCTCCAGTGAGTCACGGCGCTCCCTGACTGCTGCCCTGTCATTAGGGGATGGCATGGCAACGGTGACACATCGGGATGGGAACCCAGGATCGCACAGGACCCACCCCCCAGCACCCACTACCAGCACCCACTGCCCTGCACCCCCTAACCCCCCAGCGCGCCGTGCCCCACTGCCAGCACCCTGTCCCCCTGGGTCCCCAGTGCCACCACCGGCGCCGGACCCAGCCTGATGCCCAAAGTGGGGGGTCAGAGGCCAAAAGTGACACCTCCCGCACCCGGGGCGATGCCCCCGCCGCCGCGGCAGCCACAAGGCCCCCCTGCCCTCGCCGTGGCGAGCCGGGCGCTCGCTGCGTGCCGGCTCTTGCCCCGCCGGAGCGTGCCGGGATCTGCCCACGCGGCACCCAGCGCCCCGAAGCCAACACTCCCCGCCGGGACAGCGCCCAGGGGTGCTGCGGAGCCCGAAGCGCCCCGCGGGCCCCGGGAGCGCTCAGCGGCACAGCCAGGGCGTGCCGGGCCGGCAGCGGCCGCGGTGCGAGAGGAAGGAAGGAAGGAAACGCGGGGCGCAGCGCGCAGCCGAGCGAGGGGCACCGACACCGTACGCAGCACCGCGCCCACCGCCCCGAGCCCGGAGGGGTCCCCGAGCGGCGCCCACCCCGCGGGGCCGCGCACCGAGAGCCGCGGCCGGGCCGGGCCGGGCGGGCAGGGCGTGGCAGGAAGCGACCGCGGGCACCGGGGATGGAGCTGGGCGGCGGCGTGGGGTCGCTCCGCTCCCGTCCGCCCCGCAGCCAGCCCCGGCACGGGGGTCTGCCCCACGGCCTGGCCGCAGGTACCGCCCTGGCGTGGGGGCCAGAGCCACAGCCCTGCCCTGGGGACACCGACCTGGGGACACCGCCCCGGCGCGGGGCTCTGCCCCACGGACACCGCCCTGCTCTGGGGGTCGCCCCGCGGCCTTCCTGGGGGGCAGAGACGCGGACGCAGAGGTGGGGCTGTCCCTAGGGACCCCGCCCTGGTGTGGGGGGTCTGTCCCGGGGTCACCGCCCCGTGTGGGGGCTGCAGTGGTGGGACTGCAGTGGTGGGGCTGCAATGGCGGGGATGCAATGGTGGGGCTGCAATGGTGGGGCTGCAATGGTGCGGCGGCCCCCCCAGCCCCCCGGCGCGGTACCTTTGCGGCCCTCGGCCGCCCGCAGCACGGCCAGGTACAGGTTGTCCTCGGAGCCCGTTCTGTCGGCCACCGCCGGAGCCTCCTCGGAGCTGCGCCGCGGCCGGGACATGCTGAGCCGCGACCCCGCTGCTCTCCCTTGCCGCTCCGCCGCCCGTCCCGCCGCGAGTGGGGCGGCCCGGGGAGGAGACGGGGCTCTCTCCCCCCGCCCCACGCCCCACGCCCCACGCCCCGACCCTGCCCACAGGAAACTCCCGAGCTTTAACCCTTCCCTCGCTGCGCCTGCGGGCGGGAAGGGACACGGACCCACGGAGCGGCCATGGGGCGCTCCACGGGGAACCGGCACCCCCAGACCCACTCGCGGGGCCGCGAGACCCCCCGGATCTGCAAGCGCGGGGAGCGGGACCCACGCTCCTGGAGATCGGGGTGCTCAGAAACCCCTCACCTCTCACTCAGGGCGGCCAGGACCCCACACCTCGGGGACCCTCAGGTCCACAAGTCTGGGGGGTGGCACCCACAGCCCGCGGCTGCTGGACCCCCAATCACCACACCTCAGGACCACCAGGTTTCCAATCTCCGGAGGCTCAGGTCCCCCAGATTTCCAGGTCAAGACCCTCCCTGCCTCTCACAGAGGGTCCCCAGAACCGCTCTGGCCCCGCGCTCAGGAGCTCCCCAGCCCCCAGTTGGGACCCTCAGTCCCCGTGGGGGTTTCGGCAGCACCCGGCCCCACAGCCCAGGGACCGCCCCAGAGCCCCCAGAACACGCCCTGGCACTGCAGGACCCTTGCTCCCCCCACCTGGGGGTCAAGCCCCCGCGTTCACCAGCCCCGAGTCCCACCTTTGAGGGGATCAGACCCCTGGGACCCCTCTTGAGGCGCTCAGGGCCCCCGTACCTGGGGCTGCAGGATCCCCAGGATGGGGGACTGAGCCCCACAGACTCCCCCGGGTGCCCCCATGGACACACCAGCCTCACCTGACAGGCACCCCACACCCCACCCTGTGCCCCACAGCACCCACGGGCCCTTACATCGGGAGGGGGCACTGTGGGAATCCCCCTCCCCAGGGATTCATCTCCCACCGCCCTCCCCCAGTGGGGGACACCAGCTGAGGGGACCACAGGGTAAACTCAGGGGTGGTGCCCCCCTGGGTGCTGCATCCCCCCGGGACGCCCCTCCCTGGGGTTGGGGACCCCCAGTGTGGCTGGCACAGGCTGAGAACGCACAGCCCTTTGGGGTGACACGGAGCTGGCAGTCCTGCCCATGGCGGCTCCTGTGTCACCAACGTCACCCGCGTCACCGCCGGTGGGGGTGGCAGCTGCTGGGGAAAGTGCAGCTGCAGTGCCCTGAGCGCTGCCAGCCTGGCACAGCCAACACCCCAATCCCTCGCTCTGCACCCCGACACACACGTCAGCGCTCTAAGGCCCACACCCTGCGCCCCAACACCTGTGTCTGCACCACAATACCCATGTCTGAACCCCAAAACCCATGTCTGCACCCCAACGCTCATGTCTGCACCCCAAAACCCAAGTCTGCACCCCAACACCCATGTCTGAACCCCAACGCTCATGTCTGCACTCCAACATCCGCAACGCTCATGTCTGCACCCCAAAACCCAACTCTGCACCCCAAAACCCATGTCTGCACTCCAAACCCCACGTCTGTGACCCAACATCCCGAACATCCATGTCTGCACCCCAACACCCATTCCGCACCCCAATATCCCTGTCTGCACCCCAACACCAATTCTGCACCCCAATCTCTCTGTCTGCACCCCAATCTCCCTGTCTGCACCCCAATCTCCCTGTCTGCACCCCAACACCCCGCTCTGCAGCGGCGGGCACTGCCCGTCCTCGGTGTGGAGTCCAAGGACGCGGGGCCGTGCCCGCGTCCTGCCGGTGACTCACGGTCCAACCGCGCGTCCGCGGCGCCACGGGAAGCCCCGCTGGCCCTCGCCCACGCGTGACACCCACCCCGACACCCACCCGGGACACGCTGTGGGAGCGGGGGCCCGTCAGGGAGCGGCAGCCGCGGCCGGGCCGATGCCCGCTGGGACGGAGCCAGCGCGGCCGCCGCGGAATGCGGGCGGCACCGGCCCGGCCCCGGCCCCGGCACGCACATTTTTCCGCCGAGAGCGCATCTGGCACAGGCACATCTGGCACAGGCACATCTGGCACAGGCGCATCTGGCGCCCGGAGCGCGGTGGGAGCCCTGCTGACGCACGTCGGGGGAGGCAGGGACACCCCGGAGCCGCGGCTACCGCAGCGCGCCCGAGGTGCCACCGGGCGAGAGAGGGACACGGCGAGGACACCGCCAGGGCGCTGACACTGCCAAGGCTGGCACGGCGGTGGCCTGGCACCGCGCTCACACGGGCCGAACCGCTCTCGACATGCCGAGCCGAGGCCGGGGCCGGCGGGTTCTGAGCCGGGAGCGAGAGGCTGGGATCGCTCCGGGGTGAGGGGCGGAACGACACCCCCGGCCCCGGCACCACCGCCTCCGGCACCCCCGGCTCCGGTACCCCTGGCCCCGGTACCCCCGGCTCCGGTACCCCCGGCTCCGGAACCCCCGGCTCCGGTACCCCTGGCCCCGGTACCCCCGGCTCCGGTACCCCCGGCTCCGGAACCCCCGGCTCCGGTACCCCTGGCCCCGGTACCGCCGGCTCCGGTACCCTCGGCTCCGGCACCCCCGGCTCCGGCACCCCCGGCTCCGGCACCCCCGGGTCAGGTACCGCCGGCCCTGGTACCCCCGGCTCGGTACCCCCGGGTCAGATACCCCCGGCTCCGGAACCCCCGGGTCAGGTACCCCCGGCCCCGGCACCCCCGGCTCCGGTACCCCCGGCTCCGGAACCCCCGGGTCAGGTACCGCCGGCCCTGGTACCCCCGGCTCCGGTACCCCCGGCTCCGGCACCCCCGGCTCCGGTACCCCCGGCTCCGGCACCCCCGGCCCGGTACCCCCGGCTCCGGAACCTCCGGGTCAGGTACCGCCGGCCCTGGTACCCCCGGCTCCGGTACCCCCGGCACCGGTACCCCCGGCCCCGGCGGGTACCGACCGGGAGGACGCGGCGGCGTCAGAGCGGGCGCTTTGAAGACCTGCCGGGGCGGCTCCTGGCACCGTCCCCGGCGGCTCCCGGGGCAGGCGGCGCCCGGCTCCCGGCCCTGGCAGCTCCCGGCTCCGGCAGCTCCCGGGCCAGCCGGGCCGGCCGGGCAGGAGCTCCTCAGCCTCGCCCGCGGCTGCCGACGCCACCGGGCCGGCCCGGCTCCCTCCCACGGCGTCTCCGGCCCTCAGGGCTCCGAGGGAATCCCCCCGGGAGCCGCCGAGCCGCCCCCACCTCGGCACCCGCACCCTGCGGCCCCCGGGGCTGTGCCCAGCGCCGTGGGGACACCCAGGTGACATCGCAGCGGGCCACGACAACGGGGCAGCAAAGGGGGCTCTGGCCACACCAGGGCTGGGGGACACCTCTAGCCCATGACAGGGAGCGCCAGGAGAGGCCGGGGCCTGTGGGCGCGGCAGCGAGCGGGGATTGGCACCGGGGAGGAGTGTCAGGGCCCGAGGGGACAGCACCGGGGACAGGGCCGGCACCAGGACACACGGGGCACGGTGGGCACACGGTGGGCACACGGGGCACCCCGAGGGTGCGTGGGCACGGGAAGCTGAGCTGAGAGACACACGGCGTGCACACAGACACACAGACACCGGCACAGGCACACAGGGCAGGCACACACACGTGCAGATACACACACGCATGCAGGGGGGGCACACACACACACACACACAGAACACATCTCGGCATGTAACACAGCTGTACACACACACGTGCACCAGGACATGGCGCACACACACAGACATGTGCAGACAAACACACGTGGGTGTGCAGGGGGCACACACACACAGAGAATACATCTGTGCACCAGGACATGGTGTGCACACATACACGTGTGCAGACACACACGTGGGTGTGCAGGGGGGCACACGCACACAAACACACGCAGAGAACACATCTGTGTGCCACTGCATGTAACACATTAGTACACACACACACGTGCACCTGGACATCGTGTGCACAAACACACACATGCACAGGACACATCTGTGCACCTGGACATCGTGTGCACAAACACAGACACAGAGAACACATCTGTGTGCCAATGTGTGTAGCACATTTGTACACACACACGTGCACCTGGACATCGTGTGCACAAACACACACATGCACACGCACAAAACACATCTGTGCACCTGGACACTCGTGTGCAAAAACACAGACACAGAGAACACATCTGTGTGCCAATGTGTGTAGCACATTTGTACACACACGTGCACCTGGACATCGTGTGCACAAACACACACATGCACAGGACACATCTGTGCACCAGGACACTCGTGTGCACAAACACACACATGCACACGCACAGAACACATCTGTGCACCAGGACATCGTGTGCACACACATTGAGACACACATGCACTGGCCCGCACAGGTGTGCACTGGCACATACACGTGTGAGCACACACAGAGACATGCACACGCACCCCCAAGCACGAGTGTGCAGCAGCCCACTCCCACGCACACACAGCCCCCACAGACACGCGTGCAGCATGTTCACACTCTCACACACTCACACGCACGCCTGCACACACTCGGGTGCACGGACACACGCGAGCAGAGGCACACACAAACACAAACACGCATTTACACAATCACCCCGTCCCGGCTGAGCCCGCCCCAAGCTCAGCTCGGCTCAGGCAGGCCCCGAGGGCGGGGACACGCAGGGGGCGTTGCTCCGGGGGGGGATCAGCGCACACCCCGCCCTTCCCCGTGTCCCCCCCGCCCTCCCGGGTCCCCCCGGCCCGCCGCTCCCGCAGCCCCGGCCCGGGATCCCCCCGCGCTCCGCTCCCGGCCCGGGACCCCCCCGCCGCTTCCCCCGCGTCCCCCCGGCCCCGCGCCCCTCGGTCACCGGTGCAGCAGAGCCGGGCGCTCAGGTACCGCCGCCGCTCGGGCCCGGAGCCGCCGCTCAGCCAGTCCCCCCCGGGAGCGGACATGGCCGCGCCGCTCCACCGGACGGCACCGGACGGGAGCCACCATCCACCGACCGACGGACGGACCCAGGGCCGGGACCGACCAGCGGCACCGGGCGGACGGGACGGGCGGAGCGGGGGGGGAACGGGAGGGACCCGCCCCGCTCCGCCCCGCCCTTCCCTCGGTGGCCCCGGCTGCGCCACCGCCCGCGGCACCCGGGGAAACCGGAGGGACCCGGGGGAATCTCCATCCTCCATCCCACCCGCCCAGGCTGTCTCCGGACGGGACAGCCCCTCCCGCACTCGGGACCCCCGTGCTGGGACCCTGCGCCCCACACAGCCCCTTTACCCCCTCACCCCTCCGCCCGGAGCCTCCAGGACCCCCCGGTCCCGCAGTCACGGGGCTCCCCCACCTCTCCAGCACCCCCGGATCGACCCCTCCTCACACACACAGAGCTCCCGGGGGTGGGGGCAGCCCGCGCCCCCCGGCACGAACCGCTTCCTCCAGCGCCCATTCCCCCCGGCTTCCTCTCCCCACAGGCCCCACACGCGTCCCTGTGCCGGGGGGAGCCCTCAGCGTGTTTTCCGCTGGCTCCCCACCGACGCCCCCCGAGCTGCCGGGACCCCCTGTGCCCAACGCCGGATCGCATCGCCCCCGCCCCGCGCTCGGACGAGCCTCCAGCACACGCAGGGCCGGATCAAGTTGTGCCGGGAAGGCGCCCGGGGCCGGAACGGGGGTCCCGGGGGATGCCACGGCATTCCCGATCCCCCCAAGCCCCTGGCCCGCAGGTCACCTTCTCCCGGCCCGCAGCAGCAGCAGCAGCAGAGCGAGAAGCCCATGGCGCGGTCCCGCTCGGCGTCCGGCCGCGTCTGGTGGGAGTGCGGCGGAATCCGCGCCCGGAGCGCGGCCAGAGCGCGGCCAGTGACTCACACAGCCCACGGCCCCCGCCAGCGGCTCCTCCTGCTGCCGGGCAGCGCGGGGCCCAAACCCGGCCGGGACCCCCCGAGCCCCGCGGGGCTGTGGGCAGAGCGCAGCGGGCAGCTGGACAGAGCTGGAGGGGCTGGAACCAGCGGGCACGGCACGGCACGGCACGGCACGGCACGGCACAGGAGCCCCGGTCAGCGAGCCGCTGGAGCGGTTTGAGTTCAGCTGCGGCCCGTCTCAGCACTGGGGGGGCTGCTGGAGCAAGGCATATCCCTGCTGCGGGGTCTCGGGGGGCTCTCGGGGGGCCTGGGGGGCTCTAGTGTCAAAACCCAACACGGCACAAGCCAAGCCGGGATGAACCAGGCCAGCAGCAAGGCCCGGGAGTGGGGGCTGGGCACGGCACGGCACGGCACGGCATGGCACGGTGCCCACGCGCGGCTCAGCCCCACGGCAGCGGCAGCGTCCCAGCTGCGCTGCGGAGATAAGGAGCGGGGGGGCCGGGCCGGGCCGATAGCAGCCGGCGAGCGGGGAACTCCGCCGGGAACGGGACACGTGTCCCGTGGGATGAGCCTGCCACGCCCGCCACGCTTCCCGCACGCTGCCACGGCTCGGACACGCTTCCCGGGGCTTCGACACGCTTCCCAGGGCTCCGGGACGCTTCCCACGGCTCCGATACCTTTCCCCTGGCTCTGACACCTTTCCCATGGCTCTGGGACCCTCCCCCGTGGATCCGACACCCTCCTCATGGATCCGGCACCCTTCCCCTGGCTCTGACACCTTTCCCATGCCTCTGACACCTTTCCCATGCCTCTGACACCCTTCCCCTGGCTCTGACACCTTTCCATGGCTCTGACACCCTTCCCATGGCTCTGACACCTTTCCATGGCTCTGACACCCTTCCCATGGCTCTGACACCTTTCCCAGGGATCTGACACCTTTCCCCTGGCTCTGACACCTTTCCATGCCTCTGACACCTTTCCCAGGGATCTGACACCTTTCCCATGGCTCTGACACCTTTCCCAGGGATCTGACACCTTTCCCAGGGCTCCGGGACGCTTCCCACGGCAGCACCGCGGAGGACGTGGGACAGCGCCGGGAAGAGCTTCCCCACGGCCGCCAGAGGCAGCGCCGGGGGGCGGAGGCCGTGTCGGGGGGGCCTGGCCGGGGATGCCGGCGGTTGCCAGCCACGGCCCCTCGGGGCCGGTGAGTCACTGCTGCGGCCAGAAGCAGCATCCAACAAACCCTCCCGGCCTGGCACAGCCGGAGCCGCCAGCGCGGTGGAAAAGCTGAGTGCAGCGGAAAGGGGGACACGGGGGGGGGTTCCCAAACCTCTGGGGCCCCCACCCGCCCACTGCCGCCACGTCCCTGGCAGCCTTGGAAACCGGAGCGGAGCCAAACAAACAGCGGCATCCTGCTGCCAAAACCAGCCAGCGCCGCCAGCGGGCTGCCAAGCTCTGCCTCGCCCTCCTGAGCTTCTCCAGCCCTATGCCCTCCAGCCCTGTGCCCCCAGCCCCGTGCCCCCCAGCCCGAGCTTCTCCAGCCCTGTGCCCCCAGCCCTGTGCCCCCCAGCCCTGTGCCCCCAGCCCTGTGCCCCCAGCCCTGTACCCCCCAGCCCGAGCTTCTCCAGCCCTGTGCCCCCAGCCCTGTGCCCCCAGCCTTGTGCCCCCCGCCCTGTGCCCCCCAGCCCTGTTGCCCCCAGCCTGGTGCCCCCAGACGGAGCTTCTCCAGCCCTGTGCCCCCAGCCCCGTGCCCCCCAGACGGAGCTTCTCCAGCCCTGTGCCCCCAGCCCCGTGCCCCCAGCCCTGTACCCCCCAGCCCTGTGCCCCCCAGCCCCGTGCCCCCCAGTCCTGTGCCCCCCATCCCGCGGGCGTGGGCACGCAGACACGGACACGAGTTCCGCTTGAGCTCTGGTGTCCCCCGAAAACACCTGCCTTGGCACTGTGCCACAGCTGACACCGAGAGCAGCTGAGGCAGCGCCCCGCGGGCACCGGGCAGCCCCCCACGGACACCGGAAAGCCCCCTGCGGGCACCGGGCAGCCCCCTCGTGTGCACCGGGCAGCCCTCTCGTGCTCACCGCAAGAGGTGGGCAGCCTCTTGTTGGCACTGAGCAGGCCCTTCGTGGGCACCGGGAAGCCCCCCACAGACATCGGGCACCGCGGGCACCCGACAGCCCCTTCGTGGGCACAGGGAAACGCACGGCGGGCACCAGGAATCCCCCGGCGGGCACCAGGAATCCCCCCGCGGGCACCAGGAAACCGCCTTGTGGGCACCGGGAAACCCCTTCGTGGTCACCGGGCAGTCCCCCGTGGGCACCGGGCAGACCCCTCGTGGGCACCGGGCACCGCAAGAGTGCGATGCAGCCTCTTGTTGGCACTGAGCAGTCCATTCGTGGGCACTGGACAGCCCCCCACAGACACCGGGCACCGCGGGCACCGGGCAGCCCCTTCGTGGGCACAGGGAAACGCACCGTGGGCATCAGAAATCCCCCCGCGGGCACCGGGAATCCCCCCACCGGCACCGTGCAGCCGCCTTGCGGTCACCGGGTGGGCACCGGGAATCGGCCCGTGGGCACAGGGCAGCCGCCTTGTGGTCACCGGGCAGTCCCCCGTGGGCACCGGGCAGTCCCCCGTGGGCACCGGGAATCCCCCCGCGGGCACCGTGCAGCCGCCTTGTGGTCACCGGGTGGGCACCGGGAATCGGCCCGTGGGCACCGGGCAGCCGCCCTGTGGGCAGCGGGCACCGCAAGCACCGGGAATCCCTCCGCGGACACCGGGCAGCCCCCCCTCGCCCCCCACGAGGGTTTTCACGAACAGAGCCCAAGAGCAAAGCCGCAGCCGAGGCCGGGAGCCAGCGGAGGGGCACAAGCCCCGAGGCCCGAAGGAGCCGCAGCAGCGCAGAGCCGAGCGCCGCCAGGAGCAGCCGCTGCCGCCGGAGCCCCCGGGAACTCCCGGCTCGGGGGGGTCGCGGCGCGCCGCGATGACGGCCCCCGGCAGGTGCGACCTTGGGGGTGTCCTTCGCTCGGGACGGGCGCCAGGGCCAGCGGCCCCCCCGGGCTGGCAGCGGCGGGGGCTCCAAGGTGCCCTGCCCGCCTTATCTGGCACCGGCACCGGCACCGGCAGCGGCCGCCACCGGCCGTGGGTTCCCGGGAGCGGGGCCATCCCGGAGCGGCCCCGTGACGGTGCCCAGCGCCGCACACGGATCGACGGAAACCGCAGCCAACGCCCTGGAAATTGCCGGCGGGGAGGGAGCGCCGGGCCCGCCGCCGGCAGCGCGGAAGCAGGTGGCCGCGGCCGCGCCGGGGGAGCGTGTGGGGGTCTCAGAGGATCCCCCCGGACACCGGCATCCTGCCGGCCCTTCCCGAGCCCCCCTGTCACCAGATACCCGCCCCCAAAAATATCCGGCACCTCCGTGCCGCGGGACGGGGATGCTGCGGGAGGGTTTGGGCAGCCAAGTCAAGCTCCTGCCGGGACCCCCACCCGTAAAAGTGTCAGAGTGGAGGGGGTGGGCGCGGGGCCGCGGCGCTGGGGGGGCCACACTCAGCAGTGCTGAGTCACCCTTGGGTACCACCGCGCCCACCCGCTTGGGTACCACTCCCCCGGGGATGCTCCCCCGCGGCAGGTGAAGCCCCCCAGAACGCAGGGCAGACCGCCCCTCCCCTTGCCCGCCAGCCCACGGTGGGTGAGCCCCCCCTAAATCCCCCCAGGACCCCCACCCGCCCGGGACCCAGCGGGGCTGCAGGTGTCGTGTGGCTCCCCCCTTTTCCCGGGGCCGGTGGGCGGAGCGAGGGGCCGAGCCGAGCCGAGCCGGGCCCGGCGCGGGGGGGCCGAGCGGGGCCCAACTCACCGGTGCCCCCCGGCTCGTCCCGCTGCCGCCGCCAGTACCAGACCAGGGCGAGGGATGCTGCGTGCCCCGCCGCCACCAGCGACGGGAACAGGGACCCGCTGTCCTCCATGAGGGACACGGGACGGGCTCGGCACCGGCCGGGCTCGGCGGGTCAGGGACGAACCAGCGCCCGCCCCCACGGGGCAGCGCCCGCTCCGCCCTTAACCCCTCCCGAACCGCGGCCCGGAGACGCCTCCTGCCCGCCGCACCGGCAGGGCCCCCCCGTTGTCCCCCCAAGCCGCGTTCTCCCCCCCATGCCCCCCCGGAGCGTCCCCTTCATCCCGGCTTTTTATATCCCGGGACAAGGCGCCCCGGCGGCGCCAGCCCCCCCCGGCCCCGTCCTTTCCGCAGCCCCACGGGTCTCACCCACCCGGTACGACCTTCATGGGCAGGCAGGGCGCGGGCAGGTGCGGCAGGCTGCGGGCAGGTGCGCAGCGCGGAGCGAGGGCAGCGCGGCTCCGCCGGTGGCGGCGGGGGCCGGGGGGGGGCGGGCAGGGAGCGGGCGCCGATATAAATAACCGGGACCCGTCACCGAACCCGAGTTAGAACATGACACGGGTGGGGGCGGGACGGGGCCTCCGCGGCGGCGCCCCAGGACCCCCGAACCCCCCGGCAGCGGGGCGGGTCACCAGGTTGTCACCTCGGGGGTCGCACTGACATCAAGACTGAGAGCCCCGGCACGGCCCCGCCGCCCAAGGAGGCCGACCCCCGGGCAGGGGGGAAATGGGGCCGCTGGGGGGTACCGGGGTCCCCTCCGCCCCGCGGGGACCCCCAAAACCCCCCGCACCCGGCGCGACCCCGTCCCCGAGAGCAGTAACTCCAGGCCGGGTTTTCCGGCAGCGGCTCCCGGGGCGGAGGGAAAGCCCGGAGCCGGATCCGCGGGCACGGCGGGACTGGACGGGACGGCCGGGGCTCCGCCATCGCGTCCCACGGGAGGGTCGGGCAGCGACCGCGGCCCCGGAGCCCAGGGCGAGGTGTGAGCCCCGGGCCAGAGCTCGGGGGAACCCCTCCGGTGCCCACGGGACGTGCGTGGGGGCTCCCCGCGCAGGTCCCGCACCCACGGGGCAGCAGGCGCGGGCCCGGCCCCCCCGGCAGCCGCCGGTGGGTGACTCACGGCGCTGGCAGGGCCCGGGCTCGGCGCCTCCAGGCTGGAAACTTGGCCCGGAGGCGGCTGCCCACGGCCGCGGGGCTGACTCACAGCCCGGGGGGAGCGGAGCGGGGGGGCTTTTACCGCCGCCTCGCAGAGACACCGCAGCTGCCCCGCCCGGGGGGGTGGGACGTGGGCCGCCCCGCACCCCGCCGGGCCCAGCTGCCGCCGATCGTGTGTCGGGATATCGCGTGTCGCCGGGGAGGCGGGGTTGGGGACCCCCCCTCCGGCCGCAGCCGCAGCCCCCTCCCCACCCCGCACTGCCCGCCCCAGCTGCCGCCGTCCGTCCGACCCACCCGGGGCCCAGTGGGGCGCAAAATCCCCACGGAATGCCCCCCACCACCCCCGCCAGGGCGCCCCTGAAGCACGGCGCCCCACGGCACGGGCACCGCATGGCACAGCCTCCCCATGGCAGTTTCCCTATGGCACAGCCTCCCCATGGCATAGTTTCCCCATGGCACAGCTCCCCCATGGCACGGACACCCCACGGCCCAGTTTCCCCATGGCACAGCTTCCCCACGGCACAGCTTCCCTATGGCACAGTCGCCTCCCCACCGCGGAGGAGCCCGGCAGGGCGGCAGCAATGACACCCCTGCAGTGCCCCAGGTCCTGTCACCCCACCGGCCTCCTGGGGGACCCCGGGAAGCCACCTCACTGTCCTCCAGCCCCCGTGGGTCAGCGGAGGCCCCCCAGCGCCCTCTTCCCTCCCCACAGCGCAGGGGCCTGCAGGGACCCCCCACCCCATCCTTGGCCAGGAAGCAGGGGAGGGTTTCGGGGAGCTGATCCCTGGGGAGCAGAGGGGCTCAGGTGCCCCCCACCCACGGCAGCTGCAGCAGCACCCCGGGGCGCTGATCGGTACCTGTGGGCGGGCTGGGCTGGGGGGGCGGCCGGGACACCCCCTGCCCTGCGGTGACAGCGGCGGCTTCCACGTGCCCCTCGTCCTTCCTGCGGTAGAGGCGGTCACCGCCGGCAGGACGCGGCCGGGGGGCGGCAGCGGCTCGGCGGGGCTCGGGCCGGGGGGCGGCGGGCCGCGGGACGCGCTGCAGGGATCGCGGGACCACGTCCGGCGGCAGGCGCAGGTACTGGCGCAGGTGAGCCACGCCGGCGTCCGTCAGGTACCAGTAGAGGTGTCGCCAGGCCGCCGTCTGGCGCACGAGGCCGCGGGAGCGCAGCGAGGCCATGGCCCGCCGCACCTCCACGTTGGCCACGCCGGGCAGCTGCGGGTGGATGCGCCGGGGACACCCGTCCCGCTCCCCGACCAGGACACCCTCGCGGAACAGCAGCTCCAGGATGGAGCGGAGCCGCTCCAGCGGCATCAGCATCCCCGCCACCATGGCGAGTGCGGCACGGGGCACGGGGCTCGGTTACGTCTCACCCTGCACGGCTCGACAGAGTCCAGAACCGCTCCGTGTGGTGCAGCCCGGGCTGGTCCAGTACAGCCCAGTACGGCCCGGCTCAGCCCAGTACGGCCCGGCCCAGCCCAGCTCGGTATGGTCCGGCACAGCCCGGCACGGTCCAACACGGCTCGGCGCGGTCCAGCCCAGCCCAGTACGGTCCAGTTCGGCTCGGTCCGGCCCGGCGCAGCCCAGTGCGGTCCAGTACAGCCCCGTACGGCCCGGCACGTCCCGGCGCGATCCGACGCGGCGCGGCGCTGGCTGCCGGCACGGCGGGAGCGGCTGCAGCTCCACCCCCGGCCGGGGGGGTCGGGGGGGCCCCAGGCCCAGCCCTGACTCACCAGCGGCCCCTCCCCGGGCCCGGCTCCCGCCCGGGGGGGCCACGGCCGGAGCCGCCTCCCCCTTCCCCCCCCGCCCCGACCCACCCGGCCGGTTCCTGCGTGGGAAGCCCCGCGGGTCCCGCCCCGCCCCCGCCCCGGGACCGGCCCGTGGGGTGCCCGGGGGGACCCGGAGCCGGGGGGTGTCCCTGACCCGCGGGGGCCCTTGAAGGGGACCCTGAGGGGATCCTGGAGCCCGGGAGGAGGGGGACATTGGGCTGCGGGGGTCTCTGGGCTTGAGTGGGACCCAGAGCCCGGGGAGGGGACCCTGAGCCGCGGCTGTCCCTGAATTCGGGAGAGGACCATGAGAAGGGGGTCCCTGAGAGGGGGGAGGCCCGAGCCGGGCACGGCACCGCCCGAGCATCCCGCAGTGCCGGGCTGCGGGCAGAGCCGCGGGCAGGGCACCAGCAGGTGCCTGGGCATGGGCACGAACATGGGCAGGGCTCGGCAGCCACATCCTGCCACGTCAATATTTGCTCCGCTCCTGCCCCTGATTACCCCGGCATCCCCAGGGAGACCCCCCGGCAGTGACACGGCCGCGCGGTGGCGGTGGCACAGCTGTGCCACACCACATCCTGCTGGTGGCAGCTGGGGACGAGGCAGCTGCCGCTCCCCCGAGCCCCCCGGCACCGAGAACCGCACATCGAACGCCCACCGGCACCGCGGGGACCCCAGCACGGCCCCCGGCGCGGCAGCGGGACCCCCAGAACCGCCGTGGGAAGAGCCCCGGCACCGGGGACGGCCCCTCTCCGTGTGAGGGTGGCACCCCCCAAACTGTGTGGGACGAACGGGGGTGCCAGGGTGGTGTCCGCACGCCGGGGGGATCCCAGACCCACAGAACCCCCCCAAGGCTCCCTCCGCACCCCCGGCCAAGTGAGGTCGGGGCACAGGGAGGCTGCGAGGCTGCAGCAGGAGCCCCCCGGCAGCCTCGAGGGAAGGGAGGGACGCCCCCCGGCACCCCCCGTCCCTGCCCATGGCACTACCGGGAGTGACAGAGGGGCTCACTGGGATTCCCTGGTGGGGAGCAGTGACCCAGGCCTGGGGGATCCCAAACCCGCGGGGGCTGAGGTGCGTGCGCTGGCATCTCCGGGGGCCCCACCAGGACTTGCACAACTTCCCCATCCCGGAGGGCACAGCGGGGTGGCCGAGCGGGGCTCCCGCTGTTCCCCATCACAGCTGCTGCAGGGGCGCGGGGAGCACTGGGGTGCCCAGAGCCCCTCAGAGGGGATCCCTGGGCGGTCTGAGCCCCACATGTTCCACCCACAGCGCCCCACAGAACCCCGGGGAGGGTGGGACAGAGGGCAGGAGCGAGGGGCATAGAGAGGGGCAGGGATGAGGGGCAGGGATGGGGCCCAAGGGGGCAGAGATGAGAAATGATGGGGAGCAGCAGTGGGGGAGTGATGGTGTCCGCGATGGAGGAAGCGATGGGGGCAACGACCGCGGGAGCGATGGGGCAGCGGGAGGGATGGGGGCAGCGGGAGCGATGGGGGCAGCGGGAGCGATGGGGAGGGATGGGGGCAGCGGGAGCGATGGGGAGGGATGGGGGCAGCGGGAGCGATGGGGGGCAGCGGGAGCGATGGGGAGCGATGGGGGCAGCGGGAGCGATGGGGAGGGATGGGGGCAGCGGGAGCGATGGGGGCAGCGGGAGCGATGGGGGCAGCGGGAGCGATGGGGAGGGATGGGGGCAGCGGGAGCGATGGGGAGGGATGGGGGCAGCGGGAGCGATGGGGGCAGCGGGAGCGATGGGGAGGGATGGGGACAGCGGGAGCGATGGGGAGGGATGGGGACAGCGGGAGCGATGGGGACAGCGGGAGCGTGTCCCCCCCGAGCCGCGGCCCCGCACCCCCAGCCCGCAGCGGGGTCACGGCCGCCGGCTCCCTGCGGGAAATGCCGCGTCAGCGCCCGCCGCCCGCCGTGATCCAACGCGATGTGACAGCGGGGCCATCGCCAGCGGCCCGAGGGGCTGGGCAGGGCGCCGGGACCCCCCCGCAGCCGCCGGGGCAGCGCCATCCCGCCCCGGCCCCGCGGCTCCGCTCAGCGCGCCGCATCTCGGGGCGGGCCGGGAGCGCCGGCTGCCAGCACGGGGGGGCTGCGGGACCCCCAAACCCGGTCCTGTGCACTCCAGGCGCCCCTCAACCCTCGGAGAGGGGGCAGCCCCCCAAATGTGGGGCGGGCGGCGCTGGTGGCAGCGGCTTCTGGCCACGGGCCCGGCGCTGCCGTGCTGGTGCCGGTGCCAGCGCCGGTGCCGGTGCCAGTGCTGGGGTTTGGCGGGGCCGCGGGGCTCCCCGTGCCCAGCGGAACAAAGCCGCGGCTGTTCGCGGAGGGCACGGCCGCCTCATAATGAGGCCGGTGCCGGCGGGGGTCCCGGTGCCAGCGGGGAGTCCCGGCGCCGGGATGTTTCTCACCGTAAATCAGCCTCGCCGCAGGCCGGGCTCTGCCGGAGGGGACACGACCCGGGAGCCCCTCGCTGGGGCCTGCGGCATCTCCGCAGCCGCCGGGCGCCCTGACCCTGCCGCGGTTCACGCCGAACCTTGCCGCGATCACCCCCAGGTCCGCCCCATCCCCACCCAGCCGAGGTGATCCCGACCCCCGCCGGTCTCCATCCCGTCCCGACCCCCGCCAGTGTCCACCGTGAGCCTCCCGGGCTCCATCACCACTTTCCCGTCCATCCCGTCTCTGGCCGGGCACACGCGGACCCTGCCCGGGCTCCGCTGCTGCCCGAGCCCGGCCCGGCGGCCCGCTGCGGTGCCGGTCCCCGCGGTGGCTCCGTGCCCGCTGCGGTGACACAGGGGCCGGTGGCCGCCAGCAGCCCCGTGACCGGCGCCCGTTACTCACGGCCCAGAGCTCCGGCCCCGCAGCGCGGCCGGGTACCGCGGGCCCGGCGACACCGGGGGACCGTGCGCCGTGCCGCCGCTGCCGGGGCGTCCCCGCTGACCCCCGCCCTGCCGCCTGCGCTGCGACAGCGGCACGGCAGCGATGCGGAGCTCCCCGGGCCGCGCCCCCCCCCCGCGGGACGCGGAACCCTCCCCGGGACTCGCCGCCGGTGCCCGCGGGGCCGGCCCCGGGCCGCTCCCGGTGGCGCTGCCCCGGTACCTTTGAGCGAGGCGATCTCGTGGTGGATGCCCCGCGCCCCCTCCATGGCCGCCCGCGCTCCCGCACGCCGCCGGCCGGTCCCGCAGCCCCGGGGCGGCTCCGGCCCGCCCCGCCCGGCCTCGGCCCCGCCCCAGCGCCGCAGCCCCCCGCCCCTGCGGCACCGACACCGCCCCCCGGCAGCGGCTGGGACCGGGGCCGGCCCCGCAGCCCCCGGCTCGGCACAGAGCCCCCGGGACAGGAGAGAGCCCCCCAAAACGAACACAGACCCCCGGCTCGGCACAGAGCCCCCGGGACAGCAGAGACCCCCCAAAAAACAACACAGACCCCCCGGCTCGGCACAGAGCCCCCGGGACAGCAGAGACCCTCCCAAAAACAACACAGAGCCCCCGGCTCGGCACAGAGCCCCCCCAATAACAACACAGCCCGATCCCCGGGACAGCAGAGACCCCCAATAACAACACAGACCCCTGGGACAGCAGAGACCCCCCAATAACAACACAGACCCCCGGGACAGCAGAGACCCCTCCTCAACAAGAATACAGCCTCCCCAGCACAGCCCAGCCCTGCCTGGCCCCCAGCACAGCAGAGACCCCCCAATAACAACACAGACCCCCCCGGGACAGCAGAGACCCCCAAAAACAACACAGCCCCCCGGCACGGCACAGAGCCCCCGGGACAGCAGAGACCCCCAAAAACAACACAGACCCCCCAAAAAACAACACAGACCCCCGGGACAGCAGAGACCCCCCAATAACAACACAGAGCCCCCAGCACAGCCCAGCCCTGCCCGGCCCCCAGCACAGCAGAGACCCCCCAATAACAAGAACACAGCCCCCCCCAGCTCAGCCCCCCGCCCCCCAGAAGCTCAGCACAGCCCCTCCAGCAGCGTTCCCCCACCACCCAGAGCCCCCTGCAGCACAGAGCCCACCTCCATCGGCACATGCAGTGCCCCCCAGGCACACCCAGCCCCTCCCCAGGCCACTGCAGCCCCCCCAGAGCTCACTCAGCCCACACCCCGGGTCTCAGCCCAGCTCTGTCAGTGTTCTGGGGGGTGTCTGTCCCCGAGAGGGGCAGAGGAGTCCCCAGCTGCCCCCACTGGCACCGGGGGGGTCCTGGCAGGAGCCCCTGGCACCGGGCCAGGCCTCAGCCCCAGCCCCGTGTGGCCACAGCAGCCCCAAACCCAGCCTGGAATGGCCACAGCACTGTGACCACTGCGGCCACCAGCTGGCCCTGGGGACACCAGGAGGGTGACCAGCACAGCCACCACACTGCAGCCACCAACCAGCCCTGGGGACACCAGAAAGGCCCCAGCACTGTGGCCACCAGCCAGCCCTGGGGACAGCAGGAGTGACTGTGGCATGGCCACCACGCTGTCGCCACTGGCCAGCCCTGGGGACATTGGGAGGGACTCAGCACAGCCATCACACTGCGGCCACCAGCCAGCCCTGGGGACAACCAGGAGGGACCCAGCACAGCCACCAGCCACTGCAGCCACTGGTCACCACAGCACAGCCACCCCAGAGCCCTGGGGACACCGAGAAGGGGCTCTATCGGGGCTCTGAGGGGACATTGTGGAACAGCCACCACACCGTGGCCACCAGCCAGCCCTAGGGACACCAGGAGGCCACCACACTGCAGCCACCATAGCTGCTGGCCACCACACTCAGGACACTGACCAGCCTCCAAGCCCCAGGGACACCAGGAGGGACTCAGCATCTCCACTGCACTGCAGCCACCATGGCCACTGTGGCCAGCAGCCACCCCCAGGGACACCAGGAGGGGTCCCAGCACAGACACCTGCCAGCCCCCAAGCCCCGGGATACTGGGGGGACTGTGGCATAGTCACCATACTGCACCCACTGGGCCACTGTCCACTCCCGGGGACACTGGGAGGGACTGTGGCCTGGCCACTGTGACCACTGTGACCCCCAGCCACCTCCAGGGACCCTGGGAGGGACTGTGGCCTGGCCATTGTGACCACTGTGACCCCCAGCCACCTCCAGGGACCCTGGGAGGGTCTGTGGCCTGGCCACTACCCTGTGACCACTGAGACCCCCAGCAATCTCCAGGGACACTGGGAGGGACCTTGGCACTGTCCCCACTCCACAGCCCTGGTGAAGGGCCGGGGTGTCCCCAGCTGTCCCCCACGGGTGACTGTGGATGGACACTGTGCCAAGCCTGAGGCCCAGCTGCCACAGTGACAGTGGTGATGGTGGCAGTGGGGACAGTGTCCGCCAGCCCGGCTTCAGTGCCCACAGGGCACAGTAACGGATGACAGGAAAAGCCTGAGGGGCCCATCCCACCCGGGGATCGCAGCACCCACCATCATGGGCACCCCATGCCAGGGCCACCACCAGCTCCTCCAGCCACGCATGGCAGTGTCCCTGGCAGAGCGGGTGTCGTGTCCCCTGGGCCCCGAGCCTCAGGGCTGGCACGTGCCAGCCGTGCTGGCAGGGCCCATCAGCTCCCATGGGCTCCGTGCCCACCGCCGCTGTGTCACCCTTCCCGCCTGCCCTGGCTGGTGACGCTTCCCGGCCGTGCTGGCTCAGCCCTGACATCATCACCCCTGCAGACAAACTGTCCTCTGGCCACTCAGCCACCCGTGGGGCCACCAAACCCGCCAGCACCTGGCATGGGGTGACAGGAACTCCCATTCTGAGTCCCACACCCACCGGTGCACAGTGAGGTGGGACAGAGCAGTGACACCAAACCCCCGGCACCCAGCGAGCAGTGACTGTGGTGGCACCAAACCCCCGGCACCCAGTGAGCAGTGACTGGTGGCACCAAACCCCTGGCACTCAGTGAGCAGTGACTGTGGTGACACCAAACCCCCCTGGCACCCAGTGAGGAGTGACTGTGGTGACACTGAGCCAAACCTGTCCCCAAACCCCCGGCACCCAGTGAGGAGTGACTGTGGTGACACCAAACCCCTGGCACCCAGTGAGGAGTGACTGTGGTGACACCGAACCCCTGGCACCCAGTGAGGAGTGACTGTGGTGACACTGAGCCCAACCTGTCCCCAAACCCCCGGCACCCAGTGAGGAGTGACTGTGGTGACACTGAACCCCCCTGGCACCCAGTGAGGAGTGACTGTGGTGACATCAAACCCCCGGCACCCAGTGAGGAGTGACTGTGGTGACACTGAGCCCAACCTGTCCCCAAACCCCCGGCACCCAGTGAGGAGTGACTGTGGTGACACCGAACCCCTGGCACCCAGTGAGGAGTGACTGTGGTGACACTGAGCCCAACCTGTCCCCAAACCCCCGGCACCCAGTGAGGAGTGACTGTGGTGACACTGAACCCCCCTGGCACCCAGTGAGGAGTGACTGTGGTGACATCAAACCCCCGGCACCCAGTGAGGAGTGACTGTGGTGACACTGAGCCCCCTGGCACCCAGTGAGGAGTGACTGTGGTGACATCAAACCCCCTGGCCTCAGTGAGGAGTGACTGTGGTGACACTGAGCCCAACCTGTCCCCAAACCTCCTGGCACCCAGTGAGGAGTGACTGTGGTGACACCAAGCCCAGTCCAACAGCACCAAACCCCTGGCACCAGGCAAGGTGGGATCAAGTGGTGACACCAAACTTGCCAGCACCTGAGGAAGTGACACGGTGACACCAAACACCTGCCCCAGGACCTACAGCACTGGACCTGCTGGCACACGGTGAGGCGTGAGCAGAGTGACACCAAACTCCTACATCAGGACCCACTAAACCAAAGCCACCAGCACCTGGCAAGACGGGACAGCATGGTGACAATGAACACCTGCCAGCACCCAGCGAGGTGGCACACCATGGTGACAACAAACACCCGCCAACACCCAGTGAGGTGGGACAGTAGGGTGACAATGAACTCCTGCCAGCACCTGGCAAGGTGGGACAGAATGGTGACACTGAACTCCTGCCAGCACGGTGACACTTAACCCCTGCCACTTGCCCAGCACCACCAGCCAAGTGACACCAACCCATGCCACGGTGCTGTGGCACCGCTGAGGGACAACAGCTGCCCAGCCATGTGCCATCGCTGCCGGTGGCACCCGGAGCGTGGTGAGACCTGCGGGGCTCGGCCGTGTCCTGACAGTGCACCGGGGTGTCCCTCAGCCGGGGGACAGCGGGACCGTGCTGGTGGCACCAAGCAGGGGCTGCGGGCCGTCCCCTCCAGCCCGACCCTGGGGTCCCGCTGTGGTGGGAGCAGTGGAAGCCCCGGGACCCCGCAGCGGGGACAGCTGGGACCCCCGGGGCCGAGGGGCCGGGGGGGCTCCCCCCGCACGCAGCGCCCGCTCCCATGTAAGGGCATGGCCGCGGCCGCTGCCGGCCCCACGCCGCGACACCGGGGCGCCCTCGGCACCGGGGGCACTGCGGGCGGCACCGGGGTCAGACCCTCCTCCCGGCGGGGGGCCCGCACCCTGAGATGCCACCGATGCCACCAGTGCCACCCATGCCACCGCCGAGCGCCGCAGCTCCGCTGTCCCCCGCTGCCGCACCGTGCCCGTTCCGCGCCGCCCCCGGCAGCCCCTCTGTCCCCCCCCGGACATTCGGAGGGACCCCCCCGCCCCACCCACGACCCCGCCAGTCTCTCCGGGGGGGCGTGGGCACAGCCCCCCACCCATCCGCGGGCACCGAGCCCCGCAGGGCAGCGGCCCGGGGGGTCCCGGTGGGGTCCCGGTGGGGTCCCGGTGCCGGGCCGTGTCCTCTGACCCCCCCCGGCCCCCCCGGCCGTGCCGGTGCCGGCGGTGCCCGTCCTGCCCAATTATGGGAATGAGCGGCCGCGCTCCCCGCGGCGCCCCCGCGGCCCCCCCGCGCCCCCCGGCCGTGTCCCCGCAGTGTCCGGGGGGGTCCCGTACCCTTGTAGCGCTCCCGCACGTCCTCGTAGGCCTGGATGAAATCCTGCTCCTCGGGCGCGGGAGGGGGGCCGGCGGCGGCCATGGCGGCGGAGGGCGGATTTTGGGGGGCGAGGGCGGGGGCCGGGGCCGGGGTCCGGCGTGTCCCGCGTGTCCGGCGTGTCCGGCGGTTCCGCGGCCCCGCACCCCGCGGCTGGGCAGGGGCACCGGACGGGACAGGGGACGGCACGGGGGACGGGACATGCCCCCGCCCAGCCCTTTAAAGGAGCCGCCGGACACCGCCCCGAGGCGCGGAAACGGCGCCCACGGGCACGGACACGCCTCGGGGCAGGGCACCCACTGACACGGCACGCCGTGGGGCGCGGACACCCCGTGGGGCACGGGGAAAGTGACATCCTCTACACCCCCCAAATCGAGCACTGCCCGAACCCCCGATCCTGCTGGCCCCGTCCGTGGGGAACCCACGGGTGCCCAGGGGAGCGCGAGGGGTGGGTGATAGGGGACAGGGTCACAGGTGATAGGGACAGTGTGGGGCTGGGGGCGCAGGTGATAGGGGACAATGTGGGGCAGGGGTAGCAGGTGAGAGGGGACAGTGTGGGGCTGGGGGCGCAGGTGATAGGGGACAATGTGGGATGGGGGCGCCGGTGAGAGGGGACAGTGTGG
This sequence comes from Sylvia atricapilla, assembly GCF_009819655.1. Lineage (NCBI taxonomy): Eukaryota > Metazoa > Chordata > Aves > Passeriformes > Sylviidae > Sylvia > Sylvia atricapilla. Next base: position 152,951,967 of record NC_089140.1, read on the forward strand.
GACAGGGGTAGCAGGTGAGAGGGGACAGTGTGGGGCTGGGGTCGCGGATGATGGGGGACAATATGGGATGAGGACGCCGGTGATAGGGGGGACAGTGGGGGACAAGGGTCGCGGGTGATGAAGCGGACAGCGTGGGGCTGGGGGCGCAGGTGATGCGGGATGGGCTGGGGGGTGGCCGGTGCACCCCACAGGCAGCGCAGGGACCCCCCGATTTGCGCCCTGACCTCCCCACCGTCGCTCCGGGCGCCCCCTGCCCCAGCGAATGCTCAGCCCCTCACAGAGACCCCTCCGCGTTCTCTCCAGCTGGTGGGGACAGGGATGTCACTCCCCTCCGGAATCCCCCCAGAAGCCCCACGAGCACCGAGGGAGTTTTTAAAGCTCCCAGTGCCACCACTGGGGCACTGAGGGGGCCCCACCGCAGCTCCCAAAAGCCCCCCTCGCCAGGAGCCCAATTCCAGCCGTGGGCGAGCTGCGGGGGGGACACCGGCCCCACGGGACGGGGCATCGTCATCCCTAAAAATAGACGCTTATGCCCCGAAACTCGAGCGGGGACAGCTCGGGGGGGTGAGGGGGGGCGGGGACGGAGGGAGGCGGGGAAGGGCGGGGAGGAGGAACGGAAATAACCGGGGGGGCGGCTGGGCGCTCCGTGGGGGGGACACGCTGAGCTCTTTATGGGGACACGCTGGAAGCCATGTGGGGACGGCTCGGCGCAGCTCCCAGGGCGCCGTCACCCCTCGATTCCCCGGCCCGCGTGGGACTCCCACGGCATCGCCCCACGGGTCTCCGGACACCGCCGGCCCCTCCATCCCCCCGCCCACGCCGAGTCCCCTGGACCCCCGTCCTGGACCCCCGGACACATCCCGGCCCTCGGTGACGCCGGACCCCCCCAGCCCCTCACGGCCGAGCCCAGCAGACACGTCCCGGCTCGTGTGTCACCTCCCGACCCCCGGCCAGGTTCCCGAGCCCGGGCCGTACCTGCGATGCGGATGACGGCTCTCTCGGCGGGGTCCAGCACCGTCCCGTTGCCCGCGGCCGCCTTGGCGCGCTGGGAGCGCTGGTGTTTGCCCAGGTTCCAGGGCAGCGTGTCCCCGGCGCCAGGCGAGCCGCTGCTGCCACTCGAGCTCTCCTCCGCCATCGCCGCCGACCCCGGCTCCTGCGACAGAGCGACGGCGTCAGGGCCCCCCGGTACCGGGACCATCGCCTTCGTGCCCTAGGGACCCCCGGCACCGGGGCACCAGGGACCCCCGGCATCACCACTGCCTCCCTCTCGCTTTAGGGACCCCCGGCATCGCCACCTCCTTCCCTCTCGCTTTAGGGACTCCCGGCACCAGGGACCCTCGGCATCGCCACCTCCTTCCCTCTCGCTTTAGGGACCCCCGGCACCAGGGACCCTCGGCATCGCCACCTCCTTCCCTCTCGCTTTAGGGACCCCCGGCACCGCCGACCCCGGCTCCTGCGGCAGAGAGACGGTGCCGGGGACACCGGGCACCGGGACCACAGCACCGGCAGCGCCCGCAGCGCCCCAAGGCCGGTGCAGCAGCGCACGGCAGAATCACGGGGCGCCCGGAGACAGCGGGACCCCTCGGGGCAGCCCCGGCGGAGCGGGTCCGTGCCGAGCCGTGCAAAGCGGTGTCGCCAGGGACGCGGTCCCCACGGGGCCACCGCGGCGAAGAGACGGGCAGGGAGCGGCGGTGATGGCTGATGCCGCACCGGGAATTCGCCCGTGGGAGCGGCCGCCGGTGGGGCGCGCACGGGCAGAGCAGCCAGACCGAAGCCGTGGGAGACAACACCGCACCGGCAGCGGGGCAGCGGGGCAGCGGCCGGGCCGGCTCCGTGTCTGGGGTTCGGCCCGCGGGGTCGGTGCCGCTTGCAGCACCTCAGTGCTCCCAGAGGAGCCGGACGGAGGGTGCCGGTACCGGGATGACTCCATGATCCCGGTGCCGGTACCGGGATGACTCCATCATCCCGGTGCCGCCGCGATGGTGCTCTCTCCCTCCCGGCACCTCCGCCATCCCGCCTCCATCATCCCGGCACCGCCGTGATCCCGCCCCCGCCATCCCGGCACCTCCGCCATCCCGCTGCCTCCGCTCTCCCGGCATCTCGGCCATCCTGCCTCCAGCATCCCGGCACCTCCGCCATCCCCGCACCTCCGCCATCCCCGCACCTCCGCCATCCCCGCATCGCAGCCCTGACACCGGCTCAGGCTCGTTCCCCCAGGAGCCGCCAGCACCGGGCGTTTGCCGCGGCCGAGGCGCCATTTGCAGGAGCTCCGAACCCCAGAAAACCACCGGGCCCCGGCATCACCGTGCCCGGCACTCGGACCCACCGGCATCTCCGACATCGCCGCGCCCGGCTCTCTCGGCAGCCCGGGCCCCCGGCGTGACCGACATCGCCGGCGCCCCCAGACCCACGGGCATCAGCGGCAGCCCCGGCAGCGCGGCGGCAGGCGGGGGGTGGGCGTGGGGAGCAGGCGGGGGGCGGGCGCAGGTGAGGGGGAGCAGGCGGGGGGCGGGCGCGGGGGCCAGCGCACGGTGCCAAGCCTGAGTCACCGGCTCCATCGCCCACGTCCCCTGAGCAGCCCCTCCACCCCAGGCCTGGCACGCCGCCTCCCCCCACCACGGGGGCGCCCACAGGGACCCCCCCGGCCCCCAGACCCGGGTCTCAGCACCCAAACACCCCTGGCACCCCCAGCAGAGCCCTCCCGCACCACCGCTCCCCGCCGCAGCCCCCAGCCCCCACGGCTCCTGCAGCCCCCCAGCCCTGCGGCAGCCCCGCAGCACCCTCCGAATCCCCCCCGGGGCAGGGGGTGACGAGGGTCCCACGCGTGGGGACTCACCGAGCGCCACGATGTCCGCCAAGACGCGCCGGGGGGGCATGACCGGGGGGACGGGGAAATGGCACCGGCACCGGCAGGGCTCCGGAGGGGAGGCGGCACCGGGGAGGGGCGAGCACCGGTACCGCGGGGGCTCCGGGGGGAAATGGCCCCGGGGGCTCCGCCCGCAGCGGCACCGGCTCCGGCTTCGCGGCAGGGGCGGGGCGGGGGGCGGGCAGCGGGGGGCGCCTTATCTCAGCGCCCCACCCTCCACACCCGGAGCACCCCGTGGGGAGGCACCCCCGGGCCCCTGGCGCGGGAGGGATTAACCCTGACCGGCGCGCCCTGCACTGGAGCTAACCCCGACCAGTGCTCCCAGTACAGCCCGACCAGGGCTCCCAGTACAGCCCGACCAGGGCTCCCAGTACAGCCCGACCAGCGCTCCCAGTACAGCCAGCATGGCACGGGTTAACTGTGACCAGTGCTCCCAGTACAGCCCGACCAGGGCTGCTGCCAGTACAGCCAGCATGGCACGGGTTAACTGTGACCAGTGCTCCCAGTACAGCCCGACCAGGGCTCCCAGTACAGCCCGACCAGCGCTCCCAGTACAGCCAGCATGGCACGGGTTAACTGTGACCAGTGCTCCCAGTACAGCCCGACCAGGGCTGCTGCCAGTACAGCCAGCATGGCACGGGTTAACTGTGACCAGTGCTCCCAGTACAGCCCGACCAGGGCTCCCAGTACAGCCCGACCAGGGCTGCTGCCAGTACAACCAGCATGGCACGGGTTAACTGTGACCAGTGCTCCCAGTACAGCCAGCACCAGGGCTCAACCCCAACCAATGCTCCCAGTACAGCCCGACCAGGGCTCCCAGTACAGCCAAAATGGCACGGGTTAACCGTGACCAGTGCTCCCAGTACAGCCAGCACCGGGGCTAACCCCTACCAGCGCTCCCAGTACAGCCCGATCAGTGCTCCCAGTACAGCCAGCAGCAGGGCTCAACCCCTACCAGCGCTCCCAGTACAGCCCGATCAGGGCTCCCATTACAGCCAGCATGGCACGGGTTAACCGTGACCAGTGCTCCCAGTACGCTCCGTACCAAGATTAACCCTCCCCGCTACACCCGACACGGAGGGAATTAATTCTCCCCAGTACACCCAGTACAGAGAGGGTTAACCCTGACCAGCGCTGCCAGTACACCGAGCACATAGAGGTTAACGGACCAGTGCTCCCAGTACACCCAGGACAGAGAGGGTAGCCGTGACCAGCACACCGAGTACGGAGAGGGTTAACCCTCACCACTGCAACCAGTGTGGAGAGGGCGAACCCCGCCCCGCGCTCCCAGCGAAGCCGGTCCCGCCCCGCGCTCCCGCAGGGAAATCCCGCAGCCGGGTGGGCGCTCGGTTGTGGGCACAGCACCGGCACAGAGCGGGCACAGCACGGGCACGGAACCGGCACGGCCCCGGCACGGCAGCGGCACAGAGCGGGCACAGCATGGCCACAGAACCGGCACGGCACCGGCACGGCACCGGCAGAGCCCCGGCACACCGCGTTTGATGGTGGCACCGCGGGCTGCCGCATTCAGAGCCCGGGGGAGCCGAGGGATGAGACGGGAGCCGCAGCTCGGCCCTGGCACGGCCCTGGCATCGCTCCGGTGCGGTGCTCACACCCGGCCGGCCGCCAGCCTCTCTCCTGGCCGGAGAACAGAGCCCGGCTGCAGCCAGCAGCGCCGCAGGAGGACTCTGCTCCGGCGGCTGGGGAGGCTCAGCAGCCGGGGATCCCCGGTGCAGCGGGGAGATGGGGCTGGGGGCTGGAATCAATACCGGGAACCGGTGCCTTGATCCAGAGCCGGCGCTGAGAAGCGGAGCCGCTGCCAGGTCCCCGAGCTGGTGCCGAGAAGTGGAGCCGGTACCAGGAACAGGAAGTGGTACCAGGAGCTGGAGCTAGCGGGAAAAGGAGCTGGAGCCAGGAACAGGAGCCGGGAGCGGGAAAGGAGAGGAGAACAGGCGGGTGCGCAGCCCCGCGGTGCGTGCACACACCTGGGTGTGGACGCAGGTGGACACGCGTGTGCCCGGCCCTGGCCCGCAGGCACGCCCCGGCACAGGAACACACCTGCGCACACCTGCGCACACACACACTGGGGGGGTCTCGGCATTCAAAGGCTCCCGGTGCCCCCCACCACATCCAGTGGCTTCACTAGGCACAGTCCCCCGACCCCCAGCCCCACCGCGTGCCAAACTGAGCCCGACAACCCCAGTACAACCGCGCCCACCCCGCGGGGCCAAAGACCACCCGGGCCCGGGAGCACCCCTGGGACCCGACGCCTCGGAAGGCCAAAGTGGCACCGACAGCGCCGAGGTCGGGACCCTCTCCTGGCTCCACAGGACACTCGATCCCCACCGCGATGGGGGCCCAGGCTCAGAACCCCCCACCCGCTCTGGCCGCGGCCGTACCGGGGCTGCCGCTCTCTCCGTCCGTCCGGATCCGGTGCTGGCGCGGCCGCTCTCGCCGCGGTCATGTGCCGGTGCCGGCACGGGCGCACAGAGCGAATCCCCCGGCCAGAGCCGGACAAAGGGCCCTTTTCAGCGGCGCTGGGCCCCGCGGGCCCCTCGGCGTCAGGGGACAAAGGTCCGGCACGCTTGGCACCGGCAGCGCCGGGCACTCCCCGCTCGGGGCACCCGCGGGGCGCCGGGCACCGGACTCTGCAGAGGCGGTGGGCGTGCGGCCAGGACCCGCTTCGTGCACCCCCGACCCTCTCGGCTCTCACCTCCATCGCCGCCGCTCCCCGGGGAGCGGGGCTGGCGCCACGTGCGCGGGGCTGGCACGGCTGGCACCGAGCCCGGCGGGATCCCAGCGCCTGGCACACGTCAGCGGGGCTGGCACACGCCGGCGCGGTGCCGCCGCACCCTGCCCGTGCCCGCGGGGCCGGGGCCGCTGCTGCCACACTCGTGCCCGCTCCGTGTGGGCTCCCCAAAGGGTCACGGGTGTCACCGAGACCCCCGGCCCCACGCTCGCCCACCTGTGAGCTGGGGCATCTCAGTGGGCAACACGGAGGGGAGGCTGTGCGCCCCCCCCTGCCCCCGGCGCTGCCCGCTGGGGGGTCTCACCGGTGGGCAGCAGAGCCACCAGCACTGTCCAGGGTGGGCGCTCTGCCCACTTCCTTCGGGTGGGCACCCGGGTCCCCCCAGCACTGCTCGGAGCTGCAGTGGGACACAGGAACAGGGAGTAACAGGATGCGGGGAGGAAGGAGGCAGGAAGCAGCTGGGGAACAGGCAGGGTGCAGGGAGCAGAGGGAGGTGCAGAACGCAGGTAGGAAGCAGGTGGGGAGCAGGATGCAGGCAGGGAGGAAACAGGTAGGGAGCAGGCAGGGAGCAGGATGCAAAGCAGGCAGCAGGTGGGGAGCAGGATGCAGGCAGGGAGGAGGCAGGGAGAGGTGTAAGGGTGGCCGGGTCCAGCCCTGGGGTGACCCAGAGCCACTGCCCAGCACTGCCACCCCACAGGGGGACATCGCACCCACACACAGCCACGCTCCCGCCTGACCCCAGCTCCCAGTACTCCCAGTTGGGCTTGGGACTCCGTCCACCCCAATCCCAGTTGGAACTGAGACATCCCCCCCATTCCAGTGTTCCAGTGTTCCCAGTCAGGACTGGAACATCCATCCCCCTTCCCTTACCCCTCCCAGTGCCCCCTCAATCCCAGCCACGCAAAAGGCCCCAATTTATTACCAATTTTATTTAAAGTTTTATTTTAAAATTCACTGGCATCACACGGGTGACCCCAAGTCCTCCTGTCCACCTCCTGCCCCGGCACGAGGGTGCCCGGGAGCGTCCCCAAGCGAGGATCCCCCCTCTCTGAGCTCCTGGGTAGGGCAAGAACCTCCCTGCACACCGAGCCCCGATGGCAGGGCCCCTTCGAGCCCCTGGACACCGTAACCCCCTCAACGGCACCGGTGCCGGGGGGATCAAAGGGGGTCCTCGAAGCAGAGCTGCTGCCTGGGGGGCTCCCAGGGCTCAGAGGGGTCCCCCGTGGCGGCTGCGGCAGGTGACGAGGTACTGGGGGTAGGCCTGGGTGTCGTTGAAGATGACGAAGATGTCGGGCTGCCGGGGGTCATCCACCACGCTGTGGAAGCGCCGGGGCACCCCCGAGCCCTCCCGCAGCGGGGGTGCCCGCAGCCCCGGCTGCCCGGCCGCGAACTCCCCGGTCAGCACCTTGGCCACGAAGATGAACTTGGCGCCGCTGGCGCTGGGCGGCGAGTACCGGTCCCGTGCCGAGATGGCCGAGCGCGCCGCGAAGTAAACGCCGAGGCCGTAGAGCGTGGCTACGGGGGTGGGCATCAGCCGGGGTACAGGGGGTGTGCCAGCGGCGCCCCAGGACCACCGGCACCCCGTTCCACCCTGTGAGCACCCTATTCCATCCTACGAGCACCCTATTCCACCCTATGAGCACCCTATGAGCACCCTATTCCGCCCTATGAGCCCCCTATTCCACCCCGTTCCACCCTGTGAGCACCCTATTCCATCCTACGAGCACCCTATTCCACCCTATGAGCACCCTATGAGCACCCTATTCCACCCTGTTCCACCCTGTGAGCACCCTATTCCGCCCTATGAGCACCCTATTCCACCCCATTCTTCCCTGTGAGCACCCTATTCCACCCTATGAGCACCCTATTCCACCCCATTCCTCTCTGTGAGCACCCTATTCCTGCGCCGATGGCACCGTGCCCACCCCACCATCCCATTCCACACTGCTGGCACTGTGCCTGACTCATCACCCTGTTCCCAAATGCTGGCACCGCACCCACCGTGGCACCCCATTCCCACACCAAGGGCACTGTGCCCACCTCAGCACCCCCTTCGCACGCACCCATGATCACCCTATTTCTGTGCAAATGGCACCGTGCCCATCTCACCACCCCATTCATACACCGCTGGCACCATGCCCACCTTGGCACCCCCTTCCCATTCCAATGGCACCACACCCCCCTCGGTGCCCCATTCCCATGCCAATGGCACGGTTCCCATGCTGGCACTCTGTTCCCATGCCGACGGCACCGTGCCTCCCTCGGCGTCAAGGGCACGCTGTGCCCACCCCAAGGACACCCCACGCCCACCCAAAGGACACCCCATGCCCACCCCAAGGACACCCCATGCCCACCCCAAGGACACCCCACGCCCACCCCATGGGCACCCTGCGCCCACCCCACACACGGCCAGCGCTCACCGTTCTTCCCGCAGAAGCTGCGGTTGAAGCCGTGCAGGCAGATCTCGCGGCTGGACGCCTTGGTGGTGCCGTGGAAGAGCACACGCTCCACGGCGGTGCCGGCGGCACAGGCACGCTTCACGCTGCCCTTTTTCAGCTGGTACTGCTTGTACAGCACTGGATGGATCAGCTTCTGCACCTGCCAGGTTCCGCTGTGTCACTGCTGCGCCACGGGGACGCCACGGGGGTCCCCCACGCCCGGACCCACCTGCACGATGCTGATCTGGTTGTGCAGCTCCTCCAGCGTCCCGCAGAAATGCTGCACCGTGTCAGCGAACTCCTCCGAGTCCTCTGCCAGCGCTATCAGCCGCACCTCCTCCTCCTGTCCAGCCACCTCCGGCCCTGCTGGACGAAGCCCCGGTGAACACGGGCGCGGCGAGGGGCAGGCCCGTCCCCGCGGCACCCACACGCACCGAGCAGGCAGTAGGTGCTGTCGAGCGGGGGCTGGCTGCGGCACACGGGCACGGCACGGGCATTGCCGATGTCAAACTCCTCCATGCGCTCCAAATCCACGGTGAAGGGCCTCCCATCCAGCACCAGATCCAGCCGGCGCTCCTGATGCAACCAGGCCTGCTCCAGCAGCGCCGCTGCCTCGGGGGCGTAGGGGACAGCGGTGCCAGAGTCATCCCAGCGCACCCAATGTGCCGTGGGATGGGCAGCGGTGGCATCGGTGGCAGCGGTGGCATCGGTGGCATCGGTGGCACCGTGCTCCGGCGGTGGCAGGCGCTGCAGCAGCGACGTGAGCTCTCGGGCGGCAGGGCCGGTGTACTCGGCGAAGCCCCGCACCGCGGCGGTGCCGCCGCTCAGGCTGAGGTGCACGGCGTGCCGGCTCCGCAGCAGAACCAGAGCGCAGCGGCCGGCGGCCGGCAGCGCCCGCAGCCGCTCGCTCGCCACCTCCCGCGCCCGCAGCCGCGCCGCCAGCGCCCGTTCCAGCTCCCGCGGCGCCGCCGAGGCGTCCCGCTCCGAGGAGCAGAACACCGTCACCCGCGCCGCGTCTGCCGCCAGCACGGCCTCCTCCAGCGAGGCCTCCAGCGCGGCCAGCAGCCCGGCGTCCTCCTCGGCACGCTCCTGCTCCTGCTCCCGGCTGTAGGAGCGCAGCGACAGCGCGGTGGCCCGCGCCAGCTCCTGCTCCTCGCCCCACGTGCGGTCCATGGAGTACTGGATGGCCAGAGCCATCTGCACCTCCTCCTCCACCCCGGTGTCCGATAGCGGCTCCCCGGTGTCCGATAGCAGCTCCCCGGCGCCGTCCCCGCCGGCCGCACAGGGGAGCTCAGCCTCGGGGTCCCACTCGCTGTCAGGCCACAGCTTGGGGCTACCGCGGCAGCTGGCGTGACTCGGCTGCAGCGCTGCCATCACCTCCTTGATCTCCTCTGTGGGACCAGTGGGGTGCCAGCCGTGAGGCTCCACCACGTCCTGGGGGAGGACAGCACCCCACGGTCCCCTCATCCCCACCCCTCACCCCCCTGCAGCATGCGGAGCACCCTCGCCCCTCACCTGCGCTGGAATGAAAGCCATTGTCGCCTCCATCCCCACTGTCCCCAGCAGCAGTGTTGTTGTCCTCAGGCCAATCCCGGTGCCAGGAGTGTGAGCGGGGCTCCCTGTGGATGCTTGGGCGCAGCAGCTCCTCCAGCTCCAGCTGCGGGGATCCAAGGGCAGCATCACCAACGCTGCTCCGGCCGAGCAGGGACCAGCACAGTGGCAGAGCCCTCCCCACGAGGCCGCACCTGGGGATCCGGAGGGGTCCAGGGTTCACCGTCCAGCTGGATGACGCACTGGAAGCGGCTCTCCAGCTGCTGGAGGAGGCTCTGCCCAGCCGGGTCCCACAGGAAGCGGGCAACGCCGGGGAAGCGCAGGGTTGTGGGGTGTGAGGCCACCGAGTCCAGCAGACTCTGCAGGAAATCTGCCACTGCCCGGCACTGGCCCGGCTCCCCGCTCACCTGCCAGCAGATGGGCCAAGGGTCAGCACCTGGGCACCAGCACCTGCCCAGATCGCCACTCACTGCAGGCAGCGTGGGCAGCACCAAGGGGCTGGCAGCCACCAGCATGTGACATGAGTGGGGAGGTGGGACCACGGCACAGAGCCCTGCCTGCACCTGTCCCCACCCCTGCCCACACCTGCCTGCACCGACCCACACCTCCCTCTACCTGCCCACACCTCCCTGTACCTGCCCACCCCTGCCTGCACCTGCCTGTACCTGCCCACACCTGTCCACACCTGCCCACACTTCCCTGTACCTGCCTAGTCCCCTGCCTGCACCTACCCACAGCCCTGCCTGTAGCTGCCCACACCTCCCTGTACCTGCCCACACCTCCCTGTACCTGCCCACACCTCCCTGTACCTGCCCACTCTCCTGCCTGTACCTGCCCACACCCCTGCCCACACCTCCCTGTACCTGTCTATACCTCCCTGTACCTGCCCACCCCTGCCCACCCCTGCCTGCACCTGCCTGTACCTGCCCACACCTCCCTGTACCTGCCCACTCTCCTGCCTGTACCTGCCCACACTCCCGCCTGCAGCTCACCCGGAAACCCGAGACGTCCCCTCCCTCCAGTGGCAGCAGGGACACTTCGGGGATGTTGCTGAGCATTTCCTGGTAGTGCTGCTGCAGGTAACGCAGGGCTCCTGGCTCCGCCGGCACCAGCACCTCATCCTGCACCAGCGCTGCTGACACTGGCTCCGGGACCAGCTCCGGGACCAGCTCCGGGACCACCGGAGCCAGCCCCGAGCTCTGGGTCTGGCTGGGCACGGCCCCGAACCCCTCGGCGTCCTTGTCCCTGCTGGAGAAGGCGGCTGACGGCTGCCCTGGCACCGGGTGCTGTGTTGGTGCTGCTGGCACCGGGACGGTGGCAGCTGTGTCCGATGGTGGCTTCGTGCGTGCCACGGTGGGCTCCGAGGACGGCTCTGTGTCCGGCGGGCAATCTCCATCCACCAAGAGGTCCGTGACCAGCAGGGGCTCCGGGTCAGGAGGAGGGGCCCTGTCCGGAGTGGGGACAGTGTCCAGGGGCGCGTCCCCGCTCCCCTGCAGCAGCTCCAGGAAGGGGTAGTGGGGGTCAAGCTCCAGCACCACGTCCTGCAGCCGGTGTGGCCTCTGCAGCACCCGCTCTGCAGCTGCGGGGGGACAAAGGCACGGGCAGGCGGCGGCCCCAGGCGGCTCCCCGCGCTCCCCGGCACTTCCAGGGGGGTTCCCGCTCACCTGCCGGCTCCTGGAAGGTGACGACGGCCCCCGCGCCCGCCGGGCAGCAGCCGCACATCCCTGACGCGGCCCCCGCCGCTGCGCCGGTTCTCGAAGTAGAGCTCGAGCAGGTCCCGGCTCGGCAGCGGCCCCGCCGCCCTCAGCAGCACCGCGGGGCTCCGCGGGACCCGCAGCAGCTCCAGCCCCCGCTGCCGGGCCCGCCGCTCCGCCGCCGCCAGCTCTGCGGCACGGGCAGCGCTGGCACCGCAACACCGCGGGGCTGTCACTGTCCCCGGGGTGCTGCCACCGCCCCCGCGGTGCTGCCACCGCCCCCGCGGTGCTGGGCACCCCACAGAACCCACAAATGGTACCCCCGGCCCATCAGTCCCCTGTCCCCGCAACACTCCCACCCCCGGCAGCATTGTCACCCCAGCGCTCAGAAGCCTGATGGTGTCACCCCAGCCCCTGTGTCGCCACACCACTGCTCCCCAGCACCCTGGCAGCTCCATCTTGTCACCTTTGCCCTCCACAATGCCATCCTGCTGTCCCCCAGCACCCTGGCAGCTCCATCCCATCACCTGTCACCTCCCTGGCAGCTCCATCCTGTCACTCTTGCCCTCCATAACCGTACCCTGTATCCCCACCCCACTGCCCCCCGGTCTCCTGGTAGCTCCATCTTGTCACCTCTGCCCTCCACAATGCCACCCTGCTGCCCCCCAGTCGCCTGGCAGCTCCATCCCGTCACCTGTCACCTCCCTGGCAGCTCCACTCCGTCACCTTTGCCGTCCACGACCCCACTCTGTATCCCCACCCCACTGCCCCCCGGTCTCCTGGCAAACCCATCCCGTCACCTGTCACCTCCCTGGAAGCTCCATCCCGTCACCTTTGCCGTCCACGACCCCACCCTGTATCCCCACCCCACTGCCCTCCAGTCCCCTGGCAGCTCCATCCCGTCACCTGTCACCTCCCTGGCAGCTCCATCCCGTCACCTTTGCTGTCCACGACCCCACCCCAGCACCCTCATCCCCCCCGGTGTGTCCCCCACGGCCCCCATGTCCCACCTGGGGGGGTCAGGGGGTCCTGCAGACGCAGCAGGCTCCAGCCGGGCACGGAGCCCCGGCACAGGGTGACAGTGCCAGGGGGGACCCCCAGCAGGGTGTCCAGGGATGGGTGCAGGTTCTGGGAGGGGGTCCTGGGATCAGGGCTGTGCAGCAGAAGGTGGGTGGGGTCCCAGGGGGGGGCCGGGAACACCCTCAGCTCGACCCCCCCGAGCCTGTGGCTGCCGTGGGCCAACACGTTCTGAGCATCTGTGGAGACAAAACAGGGTCACTGGGGGCTCACGCAGTGACCCTCGGGGACACAGCACTGCTCACCAGTGCTCCCAGTGGGACTGGGAACCCCAAACCCCATCCCAGTGCTCCCAGCAGGACTGGGATCCCCCAAACCCTGTCCCAGTGCACTTAGTGGAACTGGGAACCCCAAACCCCATCCCAGTGCTCCCAGCAGGACTGGGATCCCCCAAACCCTGTCCCAGTGCACTTAGTGGGACTGGGATCCCCACAGCCCATCCCAGTGATCCCAGTGGGGCTGGGAACCCTCACATCTTGCCTCAGTGTACCCAGTGGGGCTGGGAGCTCCAAATAGAATCCCAGTGTTCCCAGTGGGACTGAGACCCCCAAATCCCATCCCAGTGATCACAGCTGAGACTGGGACAGTTACACACACACACACACCCCATCCCAGTGATCCCAGTGGGGCCAGGACCCACCACACCCCATGCCACTGCTCCCAGTTGGAACTGAGACCCCCAAACCCCATCCCAGTGATCCCAGTGGGACTGAGACCCCCAAATCCCATCCCAGTGCTCCCAGCTGGGACTGGGACAATCACACACCTCATCCCAGTGATCCCAGTGGGGCCAGGACCCACCACACCCCAAGACAGTGCTCCCAGTTGGGACTGAGACTCCAAATCCCATCCCAGTGCTCCCAGTTGGGACTGAGACCCCCAAATCCCATCCCAGTGATCCCAGTGGAACTGAGACCCCCAAATCCCATCCCAGTGCTCCCAGCTGGGACTGAGACCCCCAAATCCCATCCCAGTGCTACCAGTTGGGACTGAGAGCCTCCCAAATCCCATCCCAGTGCTCCCAGCTGGGACTGGGACAATCACACACCTCATCCCAGTGCTCCCAGCTGGAACTGGAACACGACCCTCTGCCCACACTTACCCCGGGGCTCCTCGAAGGTGAGGAAGAGGAGGGGGCCAAGGCGCTGGCAGCTCTGCACGGGCCCCCCGCCGGAGCGCCGCCGGCTCTCGAAGTACAGGATCAGCAGCTCCTCGGGGGCGTCGGGGGGGACCCCCTGCACCTCCAGCACCCCCCCCGCCATCCTGGGGCACCCGCACATTTGGGGTGAGACCCTCTCGGCTCCGTTACAACCCCGGCCCCGCTGTGATCCCCCCGCCCCAAGGAACCCCCGTGCAGCCCCACGGGACCCCCAACTCCCCTCCCCAAAGCCCACGGCCGTGTCCCCCCGCACCTCCCTTACCGAGAGCCCCCCAGGCCCACGTCCGCGGGGCGGGACCCCCCCGAGCCCCGGGCTGGACCCCCCCGAGCCCCGGGCTGGACCCCCCGATGGCCCCGCACCTTTCCACCCCCCGGGAGCCCCGCACCCCCGGAGGGCCCGGGCCCCCCACGGACCGGACACGGCGCGGCTCCGCCCCGGCCGAGAACCGAAACCGAAACGGGGCCAAAACGGGAAGGGGAAGGGCGGGGGGCGGGACGGGGGTGGGGACACGGGACAGGCCCCACGCGGGACACGGGGACGCGTGACCGGCCCGCAGAGGGGGACCGGAGGGTACGGGACCGGCGTCACGCGGGATCGGCCGCACGGGTGACAAGGGGACAAATAAATGTCCCTCGTGCGTGACCGGCCCCACGAGTGATCGGGGGACACGGAAGTGACCCCAGCTGTGACGAGGGGACACGGAAAAAGCGCCTCGGGTGACAGAGGTACACAGGAATGACAGGCCTCACGAGTGACCAGGGGACACGGAACTAACCCCAGATGTCGCGAGTGGACACAGGGAAAGCCCCACGGGGCTTTTTTACGCGGGACCGTCCCCGAGACTGACACGGGGACACGAAGCCAGCCACACGGGTGACAGGGGGGCGAGTGTCTCTCCCTCGGCGTGACCAGGCGACCCGTGACCATCCCCACGAGTGACCGGGGGACACGGAACTGACCACAGACGTGACGAGTGGACACAGGAACAGCCCCACAGCTGACAGGGGTACCCGAGAATGACACGGGCACACGGGCCAGCCCCACGGGTGACGAGGGGACACGTGGCCGTCCCTCGCGCGTTACCGGGGGCGCGTGACCGTCCCCACGCGGGACACGGCGGAGCGGCGGCGTGCGCGCCGCCGCCACCAGGGGGCGCACTTCTGACCACGCCCCCAACGAGGCCCCGCCCCCAAGCGACCCCCCGCCTCCTGCGGCCTACGCAGCTCTGAAAGGGGCGGGCCCCGCCCCCTCTAAGCCCCGCCCCCTTTAGGCCCCGCCCATCCGGCGCGCAGATACCGGACCCCGCGCAGCTCGGCCCGGCCGGTGAGCGGGGGCTCGGGGGGTTCCGGGGCTCGGGCGGGGGCCGCGGCCGGCGAATAGAAGGTGCGGGGGCTCCGGTGCCGCCCCCGAGCGCGGTTCCCTCCGCCGCTTCCCGCTGCCGCATTCCGCAGCGCACGGGTTCGGTGCGAGGACGGGGGGGGTGGGGGGGTAGCGGCGGGGGTGGCGGGGCCGAGCGGGACCCCGCGAGTACGGCGGTCAAGGCGGGGGTCTCCCGGCTGCTCCCCCCCACGGCAGCAACGCTCGGGGATTAGGCTCGCTGCTGCCGTAAATAGGCCGCGTCGGGGCTTTACCGAGCGTCAGGGCAAAGCGGCTTACGGGACTCGGGAGAGAACCGGCGGGGGGGGGAGCGGGCGGTGGCACCCCCGCAACCCGTGATGCGGGAGCACCTGCACCCCCGCAGCCCCGCCCGCAGCGCCGTGGGCATCCCTGCGCCCCCCGCACGCCGTGCTGCCGGTTCCCCTCCGCCCCCTGAAGCCGCCCGCACGCCGTGCTGCGGGCACCGCCGCACCCCCGCAATCCGCGGGGCGGGCACCCTCCGCACCCTGTACTGCCCCAAATTCGTGTAGCGATTCCCCCAAGCCCCCCGCTGGGGTACCCCCACACGGCGTGTCCCCCGTGTCCCCTGGCCCCGCTCGGGGTGCCCTCCGTCCCCCCAGGGAAGCCCCCGGAATGTCCCCCGCTCCGCGGGGCCGAGCCCCCCCGTCCCGCCGCCCGCCCGGGGCGCGGGGCCGTCACGCGGCCGCTGTGGTTGCGCCACCGGCCGGCGCTGCCCGTTGGCCCGGCCGCGGCCGCTGCGGCACCGGAACAGCGGCGGCACCGCGCCGGGACCGCGGGGACACGGCCAGCGCCGCCTGCCAGGCCGCGGCAGCGCAGCGGTACCGCACGGGGCACCGGCGCCGGTACCGCACCGCCCGGCCCGCGATCCCCGCTCGGGGCGCAGCCGCCGCTGTCGCAACCCCCCCGGTTTTGTAACCGAGCTCCGGGAGCGGGGGCGGCCCCGCGGCTGCGGTGGAGCCCGCCCGGCTCCGTGAAGTGCGGCCGGGGCTGGCGCCGGGCCTGGCGGGACCCCGCTGCTCCCGGTGGCGGCCCAAGGGGGCGGTGAAGCGGCGCCGGAGCTGCCCCGCGCCGCTGCCGGTACTCACGGCACGGACCGGCCCCGCACATCGCCCCCCGGCCCCTCACATCGCCCCCCGGCCCGTGTCCCCTCGCTGTGCCCGGCCCGTGTCCCCTCGCTGTGCCGGCCCCGACATCTCCCCCTGCCCCGGGGGTTGCCATGGTAACGGCCTCGCCGCCGCCATCTTGTGCCGGCGCGGGGGAAGGGGCCGCGGGACGGGACCCCGATGGCGGGGACCCCCCGTGCCGGCAAACCCCGAGTGGGGAACCGCCGTGGCGGTGTGAACCGGCCCGGGACCCCCGCGGCTGAGGGGTGGAGGGGTGGGGGTGATGGCTGGAGAGCCCATGGCCAATGGAGGCTTGATGGCATGGAGAGGATGAGGCGAGGGGTGACAGCTGAGGGAGGGTGACGGCCGTGGGGGGCTGATGGCTGTGGGGGACTGGCCATGGGGGGCTGAGGGCCATGGGGGTGATGAGGAAGAGGTGATAGCTGTGGAGGACTGATAGCCGTGGGGGTGATGAGGAAGGGGTGATAGCTGTGGGGAAGTCACAGCCATGGGGGGCTGAGGCCCATGGGGGTGATGAGGAAGAGGTGATAGCTGTGGAGGAGTGATGGCCGTGGGGGTGATGAGGAAGGGGTGATAGCTGTGGGGAAGTCATGGCCATGGGGGGCTGAGGGCCATGGGGGTGATGAGGAAGAGGTGATAGCTGTGGGGAAGTCATGGCCATGGGGGGCTGATGGCTGTGGCAATGATGAGGAAGGGGTGATAGTTGTGGGGGGCTGAGGGCCATGGGGATGATGAGGAAGGGGTGATAGTTGTGGAGGACTGATAGCCGTGGGGGTGATGAGGAAGGGGTGATAGTTGTGGAGGAGTGATGGCTGTGGCAGTGATGAGGAAGGGGTGATAGCTGTGGGGAAGTCATGGCCATGGGGGGCTGATGGTTGTGGCAGTGATGAGGAAGCAAACAACAGCTGTGGGAGGGTGACAGCCATGGGGGGCTGCTGAGGACAGGGTTGTAGCTGTGGGGGGCTGAGGGCCATGGGGGTGATGAGGAAGGAGGTGACAGGACTGCTAGGGTGACAGCCATGGGAGGCTGCTGAGGACAGGGTGGTGGCTGTGGGGGCATGAGGGGCTGTAATGGGTGATGACTGGGGGGGACGATGGCTGTGGGGGGTGATGGAAGGGAGGTGGGTGACACCCACAGAGGGGTGATGCCACCATCTCTAACCCCCTGTTCCTCCTCCCCACAGCACAAAGGCGGCCGCAGCCTGTGGGCCACCATGTCCCACGAGAAGAGTTTCCTGGTGACGAGCGATGGCTTCGGGGGGCAGCAACCACCGACAGTCCCCCCGGCCTACCCTCAGCCCCCCTACCCCGTGGCCCCGTACCCCCAGCCCCAGTTTGGCCCCACACCCTACCCGCAGCCGGGCTTCACGCAGGGGCCGGGGCCGTACCCGCCACCGGGACCCCCGTACCCCCCCGCCGGGCCGTACCCCCCCGGGCCGTACCCCCCGCCCGGGCCCTACCCACAGGGGCCCTACGCACAGCCCCCCTATGCCCAGCCCCAGCCCATGGTCCCTGGCGACCAGGACTGTGAGTACCTGTGGGGACGGGGTGTGTGGGGGGCTCTAAACGGGGTGTGTGACCTTCCTGGCGCCCAGGTGGGAGCTGCAAATGGGGTGTGTGACCCTCCTGACTCCCAGAGGGGAGCTGCAAATGGGGTGTGTGACCCTTCTGGCTCCCAGATCGGGGTCTCCAATGGGTGTGTGACCCTCCTGGCTCCCAGATCAGGGTCCCCAGTGGGTGTGTGCCCTTCCTGGCTCCCAGGTGGGAGTCCCCAGTGGGTGTGTGACCCTCCTGGCTCCCAGATCGGGGTCCCCAGTGAGTGTGTGACCCTCCTGGCTCCCAGATCGGGGTCCCCAGTGGGTGTGTGACCCTCCTGGCGCCCAGATCGGGGTCCCCAGTGGGTGTGTGCCCTTCCTGGCGCCCAGATCGGGGTCCCCAGTGGGTGTGTGCCCTTCCTGGCTCCCAGATTGGGGTCCCCAGTGGGTGTGTGACCCTCCTGGCTCCCAGATGGGCATCCCCAGTGGGTGTGTGACCCTCCTGGCTCCCAGAGGGGAGTCCCCAGTGGGTGTGTGACCCTCCTGGCTCCCAGAGGGGAGTCCCCAGTGGGTGTGTGACCCTCCTGGCTCCCAGATCAGGGTCCCCAGTGGGTGTGAGACCTTCCTGGCTCCCAGATGGGGATCCCCAGTGGGTGTGTGACCCTCCTGGCTCCCAGATGGGGATCCCCAGTGGATGTGTGACCCTCCTGGCTCCCAGATGGGAGTCCCCAGTGGGTGTGTGACCACTCCCCGGGCTCCTGTCTGTGTCTGGGGGCTTCAGGTGTGCAGGGCAGCCCCTGGTTTTGGGCACTGAGGGCAGCTTGGGGGTGCTGCCTGGGAGGGGGGTCCTGTTTTGGCAGCGCTGTCCCTGTTTCAGCCTGGCTGTGCAGATGGTGGGGGGCTCTGGCAGCCCCCCGTGGGTCCTGGTGTCCTGGGGGGCCGTGCCCACAGGGGACAGCGCTGCCCATGACCCTGGGAGGGGGGACACTGCCCAGAGCTGTGACACCTGGCTTAGGGGGCGCAGAGCTCCCCTCCCCATGGCTCCTGGGAGCCCCCCACTGAACGCAGTGTCCCCACAGCCCCCCTGCACAGCACCTACCATGAGGACGGGCCCCCCTCCTACTATGACAACCAGGACTTCCCGTCGGCGCACTGGGACGACAAGAGCATCCGGCAGGCCTTCATCCGCAAGGTGGGACACGGGGGGCTCAGGGAGGGTGTCTGGGGCCTCGGGGGGACCCCCTGTGACCCTCCCCGCCTGTCCCCAGGTGTTCCTGGTGCTCACGCTGCAGCTGACCGTCACCTTCGCCTTCGTGACCGTCTTCACCTTCGTCAAAGGCGTGCGGGGCTTCGTGCAGCGCAACGTGTGGACGTACTACGTGTCCTACGCCGTCTTCTTCATCTCCCTCATCGTCCTCAGCTGCTGCGGAGACTTCCGCCGCAAGCACCCCTGGAACCTCGTGTCCCTGGTGGGCTGGGGGGCTCCGGGCTGGGATGAGTTTGGGGATCCAGGGACACGCGGAAGGTTTGGGGGTGCCACAGTGGGGGATGCTGAGCAAGGTTTGGAGGTGCCAGGCTGAGGGGGCAGATTTGGGGGGCTGTATCACAGAGGTGTCAGGGCAGATTCGGGGTGATGGGGCACACACAGGGTTGGGGGACGCTGACCCAGGGGGCACATGGTGAGTTTGGGGGTGCCAGGCTGAGGGGGCAGATTTGGGGGGCTGCACTGCTGCAGGTTTGGGGGTGCTGAGCTGGGTGGGGTGATGGGGCACACAGAGGGTTGGGGGATACTGAGCCAGGGGGCACACGCCGAGTTTGGGGGTGCCAGGCTGGGCAGACAGGCCTGATGAATTCCCCCCTTTGCCTTCTCAGTCCATCCTGACTGTCAGCTTGTCCTACATGGTGGGGATGATTGCCAGCTTCTATGACACCGAGGCCGTCATCATGGCTGTCGGCATCACCGTCGTTGTCTGCTTCACCGTCGTCATCTTCTCCCTGCAGGTCAGTGCCAGGGCTGCCCCTGCTCCTGCCTGGGGGGGCTCCAGACTGGGGATACAGCTCCCCACTGACTTCCTGCTGGGTTCCTGGGGGGCTGTGCGATGTTCCCTCAGTTCCCTCCCAGGTTTTTGGACCCAAATGGGATTTGCAGCCCTCCCCCAGCTGCCTGCTGGGTCTGTGGGCTTCTGAACGGGGTGATGACCCTCATCCCTCTGAGGTCTGGGGTCTCTGGGGCCTCCACACCGAGCTCTGATCCCTCCCCAAATCCCCTTTTCCACAGACCAAGTACGACTTCACCTCATGCCGGGGCGTCCTCATCATCTGCCTGGTCGTGCTCATCCTCTTCTCCATCCTGTGCATCTTCATCCGGAACCGCATCGTGGACATCGTCTACGCCTCGCTGGGGGCCCTGCTCTTCACCTGCGTGAGTTGGGGGTCCCCAGCTGCTGAGGGGGCAGTGCCTCCAGCACCCCTGGGTGCTCCAGCCCGCTGGGGACACGCGGGGTGTGGGCTGGAGGCTGCAGGGTGCTCTGGAGGAGCTTTGGGGTAGGGAGGTGACCTTTGGGGACCTGCTGCTGGTGCCTTCCACCCCCTGACACCGTCCTGCCCCGCAGTTCCTGGCGGTGGACACGCAGCTGATCCTGGGGAACAAGCAGCTGGCGCTGAGCCCCGAGGAGTACATCTTCGCCGCGCTCAACCTCTACACCGACATCATCAACATCTTCCTCTACATCCTCGCCATCATCGGCAGGGCCAAGGAGTAGTCCCGCCCTTCCCCGAGCCCCGCGGCCCCGCCCCGGTCGGGTCCCCTCCCCGTAGCCGGTTTTGTTGCCGTTCTCATCGCGTTCCCCGGCGGTTCCTGCCCCCGCGGGGGTTTGCTGGTGCGGGGCTGTCCCGGCCCCCCCAGCCCCCTGCTCCTCCCTGCTGTCAGCCCCTCCCCTTGCGTTGAACGCGGACTGGAAGCACTTTGGAAATCCCCCCTCTCGTCCTGTCCTGTCCCCACCGCGCTGTCCCCTCCCCTGTCACCACTCCGGCCGCAGGCAGGGGCAGTGCCGGCAGCACTGCAGACCCCCCCAGGCCACTGACCCTGCCTGTCCCCACCCCCAGGCCCCCCCCGAGCCACAGCCCCTGCCTGTGGCGCCTCCAGACAGTCCTGAGTTCCCCTTGATGTAGCACCAGAGCCCCTCGAGCCACTGTCCCTGTCTGTCCCTTGAGCACCTTCAGACACTCTTGCTCTGAGCCACTGTCCTCATGTGGAGGCACCCCCAGACCCCTGGATGTCCCCAGCCCTGATTCCCTGAGCCACAGTCCCTGCCTGTGGCACCCCCAGACCCCCCTGTCCCCTCCCCGCGTGGCCGAGGCCCCATCCTGGTCCTGCTGTTAATAAATTGTCTTGTTCATCTCCCACGGCTCCAGCTCCATCCCAGCGTGTCCTGGTGTCCCCAAGCTCCCAGTGTCCCCACCGCAGTCCAGCTGGGGCTCAGGTGGCATCAGAGGACAGCCTGGGGACAAGAAGGGCAGACCCCAGCCAGGACCAGAGGAGGCAGCCAGGTGAGGTTGGCTCCTGCTCCCGGAAAGGGGAAGAGGAAACGGCCTCAGGGGAGGTTTAGGATGGACACTGGGATAATTCCTTGCAGCGGGGCTGGAGCCCCCATCCCTGGGGGGATTTAATATGTGTATATGGCACTTGGGGATGTGGCTGGGGCTGGCCTTGGCAGTGCCAGGAGCAGTGCTGGACCTGGTGGGCTCAGAGGCTTCTCCATCCAACCCAAAGGATTCTGTGATTCCTGGATGCCCAGTCCATCCTGGCAGCCGTGGCCAATATTTCTGTGTTCTCCCTGGAGAGACATTCCCTGCTCTTCCTTGGCTGCTCCCAGAGCTCTCCTGTGTTTGAGAGTTTTAAGAGCAGCTTTTAAGGGTTTTAAGGTGGCAAAGGCACCAGCAGAAGCAGGGTTGAAATAAAAGCAAAACCACAATGAGGTTCGTTGGCAGAGCTCACTCTGCTGCTCACTCAGTGGCTAAAGCACCCAAAGAAAACAGTCTGGTGTCAGTCCAAACCCAAAATCACCCCAGGCTGACTTCACCCCCCAAAGGGAAGGGGCTGGAGCATCCCAGAGGAACATTCCCAGTGCCTTTGCTGCAGCTCCCCCCCAGGGGGCACCTGGAGAGTTGGCAGCAGGCAGGTGCAGGGGCTGCAGGCACAGGTGGGGCCCGGGGCAGGCACAGGGGCAGGGACAGGTTTCCACCTGGGAGAAATGTCCCCAGAGCCTGGGGGAGGACTCGGGGCAGTGCCTCTGCTCTGCCCCAGGGCTGAAGGGCTGAGCCCTGAGGAGTGGGGAGCAGCCCAGGCTCCAGCCTCGGTTCTCCAGAACAGCCAAGGTGAGGTCCTGCTCCAGGGGAGGGCAGGCACAGCCCCCTGAGGGGCAGAGAGCTCCAGAGATCTCAGGATGGTGTTCACAGGCCACAGCAGGCTCCAGAGCTCTCAGGATGGTGTTCACAGGTCACAGCAGAGCTCCAGAGCTCTCAGGATGGTGTTCACAGGTCCCAGCAGAGCTCCAGAGCTCTCAGGATGGTGTTCACAGGTCACAGCAGAGCTCCAGAGCTCTCAGGATGGTGTTCACAGGTCACAGGAGGCTCCAGAGCTCTCAGGATGGTGTTCACAGGCCACAGCAGAGCTCCAGAGCTCTCAGGATGGTGTTCACAGGTCCCAGCAGAGCTCCAGAGCTCTCAGGATGGTGTTCACAGGTCACAGCAGAGCTCCAGAGCTCTCAGGATGGTGTTCACAGGTCACAGGAGGCTCCAGAGCTCTCAGGATGGTGTTCACAGGCCACAGCAGAGCTCCAGAGCTCTCAGGATGGTGTTCACAGGTCACAGCAGAGCTCCAGAGCTCTCAGGATGGTGTTCACAGGTCACAGGAGGCTCCAGAGCTCTCAGGATGGTGTTCACAGGCCACAGCAGGCTCCAGAGCTCTCAGGATGGTGTTCACAGGTCACAGCAGAGCTCCAGAGCTCTCAGGATGGTGTTCACAGGTCCCAGCAGAGCTCCAGAGCTCTCAGGATGGTGTTCACAGGCCACAGGAGGCTCCAGAGCTCTCAGGATGGTGTTCACAGGCCACAGGAGGCTCCAGAGCTCTCAGGATGGTGTTCACAGGCCACAGCAGAGCTCCAGAGCTCTCAGGATGGTGTTCACAGGTCACAGGAGGCTCCAGAGCTCTCAGGATGATGTTCACAGGTCCCAGCAGAGCTCCAGAGCTCTCAGGATGGTGTTCACAGGTCACAGGAGGCTCCAGAGCTCTCAGGATGGTGTTCACAGGTCCCAGCAGAGCTCCAGAGCTCTCAGGATGGTGTTCACAGGTCACAGGAGGCTCCAGAGCTCTCAGGATGATGTTCACAGGTCCCAGCAGAGCTCCAGAGCTCTCAGGATGGTGTTCACAGGTCCCAGCAGAGCTCCAGAGCTCTCAGGATGGTGTTCACAGGCCACAGGAGGCTCCAGAGCTCTCAGGATGGTGTTCACAGGCCACAGCAGAGCTCCAGAGCTCTCAGGATGGTGTTCACAGGTCACAGGAGGCTCCAGAGCTCTCAGGATGGTGTTCACAGGCCACAGGAGGCTCCAGAGCTCTCGGGATGGTGTTCACAGGTCCCAGCAGAGCTCCAGAGCTCTCAGGATGGTGTTCACAGGAGAGCTCCAGAGCTCTCAGGATGGTGTTCACAGGTCCCAGCAGAGCTCCAGAGCTCTCAGGATGGTGTTCACAGGTCCCAGCAGAGCTCCAGAGCTCTCAGGATGGTGTTCACAGGCCACAGGAGGCTCCAGAGCTCTCAGGATGGTGTTCACAGGTCCCAGCAGAGCTCCAGAGCTCTCAGGATGGTGTTCACAGGAGAGCTCCAGAGCTCTCAGGATGGTGTTCACAGGTCCCAGCAGAGCTCCAGAGCTCTCAGGATGGTGTTCACAGGTCACAGGAGGCTCCAGAGCTCTCAAGACAGCCTGTACAGGTCACAGCAGAGTGGACTTTGGCCACTGTCGTTTTCCAGCCCAGCTGTAGTCTGAAAGTGTTACAGTGAAAATATTCCACTTGGGTTGTTCTTCAGGCAAGAAAAATACGTTCTCAAGGCTGTTTGTTAAAGGAGGAGCTCGTTATCCAGCAGGAATTCCTGGGAACAGACAGTTCCTGATAAGCTCCTGGGGCACGTGCTGCTTGTTGGGGCAGTTCTGGGATCACAGAACGGTGTGGGGAGTGCAGCAGCCCCAGCTCCATCTCCCCCCTGTCTGTTCCCGGGGCTCCACATCCCACTGCTCTTTGTAGAGCTGCACCTCCAGCCTTTCCTCTCCCAGGGCTCCCCTGTCCCTCTCTGTCCCCTGTCCCTCTCTGTCCCCTGTCCCTTTCTGTCCCCTGTTCCTCTTATAGGGCTGTGACCTGTTCCTTTCTGTCCTCTGCTCCTCTTACAGGGCTGTGACCTGTCCCTCTCTGTCCCCTGTCCCTCTCTCCCCTGTTCCTCCCCCGTGGCTCCCCAGGTCCCTCTCTGTCCCCTGTCCCCCTCTGTCCCCTGTCCCTGGTTTGCGGAGCAGCCGCTGGCTCTAGCAGAGCTGGCAGAAGCCCTGGCAGCTTCTCCTTTCTCCGGCCTCAGGATTCCACCTGCTGCGGCCGCGTTTGTTTATTTCTGTAAACCCCTCCCCAGCACCTGTCGTGTTACTGCTGTCCCCGTCCCACCCCTGAGGCCGTGTGTGTGTGTCACCCAGAACAGTGTGTCACACACAGGATCCCCTGGGATCGTGTGTGTGTCACCCAGAACAGTGTGTCACACACAGGATCCCCTGGGATCGTGTGTGTGTCACCCAGAACAGTGTGTCACACACAGGATCCCCTGGGATCGTGTGTGTGTCACCCAGAACAGTGTGTCACACACAGGATCCCCTGGGATGTCCCTGTGTCACTCAGCCCCGGCACTATCCTGGCTGTCCCAATGTCCCTGTGTCCCTTGGCCCTGGGGCTGTCCTGGCTGTCCCAATGTCCCTGTGTCCCTCAGCCCTGGGGCTGTCCCTGTGTCCCTCAGCCCCTGTGCTCCCTCCTGCCCTGGCTGTCCCAATGTCCCTGTGTCCCTCAGCCCCGGCACTGCCCTGGCTGTCCCAATGTCCCTGTGTCCCTCAGCCCCGGGACTGTCCTGCCTGTCCCAATGTCCCTATGTCCCTCAGCCCCGAGGCTACCCTGGCTGTCCCAATGTCCCGGGATTGTCCTGGCTGTCCCAATGTGCCCCAGCCCCTGTGCTCCCTCCTGTCCTGGCTGTCCCTGTGCTGTCCCAGAGCCAGGGGGGGCACTGGGGGTACAGACGGGGACAGGAGCAGCTGCCAGGCCAGTGACACTGCCAGAGGCCGAGGCTGGAGCCACTGGAGCCCTCTGGGTTCTGGGATGGGAGTGGGGCACTGACCCCTTCCCACCATGGACCATTCCCACCGGGATCGCTCTGCCAGCTCTGGGCTCCAGCACAGAGAAGATGTGGAGCTGCTGGAGCGGGTTCAGAGGAAGCCATAGAGCGGTTTTGAGGGGTGAAGCCCCTCTGCTGTGGAAACAGCTGGGAGTGTTCAGCCTGGAGAGTGATCCAGGGGGACATCAAAGCCGCTTCCTGGCTAAAGGAGCTCCAGGAGAGCTGGGGAGGGACTTTGGACAAAGGCATTGACGGACAGGACAAGGAGAATGGCTTATCACTGTCAGAGGGCAAAGTCATATGGGATATTGAGAGGAATCCTTCCCTGTGAGGCTGGTGATGCCCTGGCACAGGGTGCCCAGAGAAGCTGCGGCTGCCCGGTCCCTGCCCGTGTCCAAGGCCAGGCTCGAGGGTCCTAGAGAAGCCTGGCGCAGGGGAAGATGTCCCTGTCCATGGCAGGGCTGGCACAGGACGGGCTTTAAGGTGGCTCCATCCCAAACCATTGCAGAGTCCCGGGGCCGGGATGGGGCGGGGCGGGCGCTCGGCAGCGCCACCAGCTCGTGCTGCCGCCTGGTGGTGACACCCGGAACTGCAGCTGAGGGGGCAGCACATGCGCAGTGCTGCTGTTTAACCCTGCTCGCTGCTGCCCTCCGGTGGACAATTCCTGAACGACAATCACGGCGAGTTCAGATGTGCGGGATGAAGTGGAGAAATTCCCCGATTTGAAAGAAAAAAGAGGTTCTTGAGCGAAGCATCAGGTTTTTTCCGTAAATGAATTGGTGATGGTGCCTCTCTCCCCGAGTCTCGGGCTGCTCTGTGATCTCAGAAATGCCCTCAGACCCAACAAGCAGCATGTGCCCCGAGCTCCTCTCCAGCTTATCAGGAACTCTGTCTGCTCCCAGGAATTCCAATTCCAGGGATTGGATAACGAGCTCCTCCTTTAACAAACAGCCTTGAGAACGTATTTTTCTTGCCTGAAGAACAACCCAAGTGGAATATTTCATTGTCACACTTTCAAACTGCAGCTGGGCTGGAAAACGACAGTGGCCAAAGTCCACTCTGCTGTGACCTGTACAGGCTGTCTTGAGAGCTCTGGAGCCTCCTGTGACCTGTGAACACCATCCTGAGAGCTCTGGAGCTCTGCTGTGACCTGTGAACACCGTCCTGAGAGCTCTGGAGCCTCCTGTGACCTGTGAACACCATCCTGAGAGCTCTGGAGCTCTGCTGTGGCCTGTGAACACCATCCTGAGATCTCTGGAGCTCTCTGCCCCTCAGGGGGCTGTGCCTGCCCTCCCCGGGAGCAGGACCTCACCTTGGCTGTTCTGGAGAACCGAGGCTGGAGCCTGGGCTGCTCCCCACTCCTCAGGGCTCAGCCCTTCAGCCCTGGGGCAGAGCAGAGGCACTGACCCGAGTCCTCTGCCCCGGGCTCTGGGGACATTTCTCCCAGGTGGAAACCTGTCCCTGCCCCTGTGCCTGCCCCGGGCCCCACCTGTGCCTGCAGCCCCTGCACCTGCCTGCTGCCAACTCTCCAGGTGCCCCCTGGGTGGGAGCTGCAGCAAAGGCACCGGGAATGTTCCTCTGGGATGCTCCAGCCCCTTCCCTTTGGGGGTGAAGTCAGCCTGGGGTGATTTTGGGTTTGGACTGACACCAGACTGTTTTCTCTGGGTGCTTTAGCCACTGAGTGAGCAGCAGAGCGAGCTCTGCCAACGAACCTCATTGTGGTTTTGCTTTTATTTCAACCCTGCTTCTGCTGCTGCCTTTGCCAGTGGTTCTCTAAGTGGCCTTAAAACTCTCTCATGTGCCACAAATGGCAATATATAACCTTTAAAGTGTTTGTGGCAGTAGCTGTTGTTCACATCTGGGAATATGTGACCACGGGCTGGTAAATTGAATTAATTTTGTAATTTTTTTTTTGGTATAGTGAGGTTCAAAATTTCAGCCATAAGGAAATTCCTGAGTTATAAACCTAAAATGATTCAGTGGCGTTTCCATGAGCTATAGATGCAGTGGTCATGGCCCTGAGCAGGGCAAGGAACTCTGGGTGGGAGCAAGCAACAGTGAGAGGAAAATGTTTAGAATTTGCCTTATTTACTACAGATTTTAAAATCCGTGCAGGATTTTTGTGAAGCGTGAGGAGGATTCCTTCATTGTGCCACTGAGCTTTAGTTTTTCATTGCATCTGGGGTAACAAAGGCTATGGCCAAAGGAGTTGTGGAATCATCTTGTCTGTATCTCTTAAATATTTTAAATTACTGCGATTTAAATATTTTAAATTACTGAAAGTTTTGTCAGCTGGCAGGGCCTGGTTTTCACGGAAAAATACTTGGCAGAGGCGTTATTTCAGTGGAGGAATTTCAAGCAAAACACAGTTCCAGGGGTTTTCATCACAGCACATGAAATAGTCCAACCTGATGATTCCAGCGTGTGTCCCTGGCAGGACAGTGTGAGGAATGCCAGGATGTCTACAGCAGCTGGGTTTGGGATGCAGGATTTGGGGTTTGGGATGCAGGGATTTGGGATGCTGTGCCTACAGCAGCTGGGTTTGGGATGCAGGGATTTGGGGATGCTGTGCCTACAGCAGCTGGGGTTTGGGATGCAGGGATTTGGGGATGCTGAGATTTGGGGATGCTGTATCTACGGCTGGGGTTTGGGATGCAGGGATTTGGGGATGCTGGATCTACAGCAGCTGGGGTTTGGGATGCAGGGATTTGGGGATGCTGAGATTTGGGGATGCCATGCCTACAGCAGCTGGGTTTGGGATGCAGGGATTTGGGGATGCTGTGTCTACAGCAGCTGGGTTTGGGATGCAGGATTTGGGATGCAGGGATTTGGGGATGCCGTGCCTACAGCAGCTTTAGCGCTGTCTTTGGCAGCCCCGAGCTTTCAGGGCTATCTGCACAAACCACTGAGCAGCTCCGTCTGTCAAAGGAGCCTCTGGCGTTGAGGGAAAACCTCCCCCAAGCGCAGGGCGAAGGAAGCACGGGAGCCTGTTCCCGGAGCGCTGGAGCTCGGGCTGAGTGCGGCCAGGGCCGGGCTGGGAGGGGCTCGGGGCCGGTCCGGCCCTGCCCATGGCAGGGGCTGCCCCAGAGCAGCTTTCCAGCTCCCTCCCGGGCCGTGCTGCGGGCTCCGAGTCCAGCTCTTCTCATCCCTGAAGGGAGCAGCGCTGGGGATGGGCCTCCACATCTGGGCTCACAGGATCCAGCTGCTGCCAGAGCAGGGCTCCTGTGGTCCTGTTCTGGAGCAGGAGCAGCTGCAGTGGGGCTGGAGCAGCTGCAGTGGAGGTTGGAGCAGCTGCAGTGGGGCTGGAGCAGCTGCAGTGGAGGTTGGAGCAGCTGCAGTGGGGCTGGAGCAGCATTGAGCCCCAGAGCCCGGTCCCAGCAGGACAGGATTGGCTCCAGGCTCTGGGGTTGGATCATTTTCGGGGAAAAGGGAGCTCAGGGGCTCCTGCTCCTCTGCTGAGGGTTGCTTCCCTGGAGAATCAGGCTGGAGGTCTCACCCCCGATGGATACAGGTGCCTGAGTGAGCTCAGTCAGGCATTCTGTGGTT
Organism: Sylvia atricapilla; assembly: GCF_009819655.1. Lineage (NCBI taxonomy): Eukaryota > Metazoa > Chordata > Aves > Passeriformes > Sylviidae > Sylvia > Sylvia atricapilla. The sequence continues at coordinate 152,980,520 of NC_089140.1, forward strand.
ACAGGAGGCTGAATTCACCTGAAACTGGCTCCTGTCCATTCCTGTAGCTGCCACTGCTGTTTCCCCTCACCCTTCCCAACATGGAAATGCATTTCTCCAAGTCTCTTTGATGTGAATAATCCATCACCAGCTGCAATGCTGCATCTGGACACCCCATTAGAGTATTCCTCGTGGTAGATGAGCAGGAGGAGCCCAATTCACTCGGGAAGCAGCTGCCTGAAGCAAAGCAGCTGCACGAGAAGGCTGCTCTGTGTCTCTCTGGTGCTTGGACAGCCTCTGCTCACATCAGCTTCACCGAAGTTAAACGGTTCAGCTTGGTGGGGAAAAGGGAAAATCCTGTTTGTCAGCGTTTTCCTGTGTGCTCCCTGGTGGGGAGATCTTCCCGTGGCTGTTGGGAGAGGAATGGCAAGGCTGGGAATGCCAACACACGGGAGTGCCCTGTCCTTCCAAACCCCACCCGGCGAGGAGATGGCAGCACCAGAGCTGGTGAGATTGTGTGGGTGCTCCAGAGAATCCTCCATCTGCAGCCCGACCCAGGAGGTGGCTGAAATCACCTCAGTTTACTGCCATGGATGTTGTTTCAGGGGGTTTTTTATGTGAGCTGATTACCAGGCTTTTCCCTGGCAACTGTGTGGGCAGTGACTAGGGAAGCGTCTATTGGTCCAACAATTCCTCCCTGGATGTCAGCAGAGCCCGGAGCAGAGCTCCAGCTCAGTCCCAGCTGTCCCCAGTGAGATCAGAGCTCTGGGGATGGTCCCTGGGACCTCCCTCCTGCAGAACCCAAGGGTCACTGCTGCAGGCACAGCTCTCTGTCACAGGAGCCATCTGCTCTGAGATGAGCCATCATTTCATGGAATTCTGGAATGGTTTGGGTTGGAGGGACTTAAAGCCCACCCCACTGCCATGGGCAGGGACACCTTCCCCTGGGCCAGGCTGCTCCAGCCCCCGTCCAACCCTGGCCTCAAACCCAACCAGCCATCCCCGCCCTGAGACAGAAGGAGAACATCATGGATGTTATGTTTATGCTGTGTTATGTTTATGGAGCCAATAAATGTATTTTATGGATCGCTGTGACCAGAGCTCTGTGTTTCCACTGCCAGAAGGGTTTGTTCGCCTCCATGTTCAGTTCCCCCAGGTCACAGACAGGTGGCCTGGGGTCAGTGGCCCGCCCTGGTGGGGGAGCAGGGCCGGCTGTGTGCAGGCGTCAGCAGCGCTGCCCCCTGGGCACAGCGCTTCTCCCGGAGCAGCTGCTCCTGCTGGTCCTGCAGCCGGCTTTTGGCGTCCCTGAGCAGCTGGCAGTGCTGGAGGCGGCCGAGCAGCTCCTGGCGCAGGAGCCTGTTCTCTGCCTTCACCTCTTCCACGTGCTGGACCAGAGCCTGGAGCGCCACCTCCTCGGCTCCCCAGGTGAGCTCCTGCATCCTGTGCTGGAACTGCCGCTCGCACTCGGCCTTGTCCCGCTGGAACGTGCTCCTGACGGCGCTGGTTTCCTCGGCACAGCGAATCCTGGTGACGCGCAGCTCCTTCTCCAGCGCCTTCACCTTCTGCTCCGCCTGCACCTTCTGCTCCTTGCAGGGCTCCAGCTGCTGCAGCTCCGTGTTCAGGAGCGAGGCCGAGGCCTCCGTGTCCCTCAGGGCGCTCCTCACCTCCTGCTCCTTGCTGGCATATCGTGGGATCAGCTGCTCCTTCTGCGCCTGGATTTGGGCCAGCTCCCGGCGGTTCTGCTCCTCCAGGGTGATGACCATGTCCGGGGGGTCCCGGCTGAGCTTTGCCCCGCAGGACAGGTAACACTGCCTCTGCTCCTCGGTGCCCTGGGCTTCCTTTGCCAGGCGTTTGTTTCCCTGCAGGAGCCGCTCGGCCCTCCCCAGGTACGTGTCCAGGTGTTGTGTGAGGATCCTGCATTCCTCCTGCAGGTGCAGTTTCCTCTCCTGGACAGGGTCCTGCGTGTCACTCGGTTCTTCGGGTGCCTCTCCATCCTTGCCCTTTGTTGTTTTGGATGCCATGTCCCAACCAAACTCTGAAAAACTGGAGCAGAAGAAAAAAAGCTCAGAGTGAACATTTCTGTTCCAGCCCTGCCTTTGTGTTTCCAGCTGGTTCTTGCAACAGCTCACATGTTTAACCCAGAACTGTTTGGGGTGGAAGCGCAGGTGCCGCACGTGGATTTGCATTTCCCATCCTGAATTGCCTCAGAGGAAACCAAAAACGCATATTTTTAAAGATTTCTCTTTTTTGCCGTAAAATGTTGGCATATTCCTGCAGTTTGGAGGAAAAAGTGCAAGTCCACCCCATTCCCCCCTTACTGACTGTGGTGTTTGAAGGGACAGCTGCATCCCAAACCAGTATCTCCTGTCCAAACCAGTATCTCACATCCCAACTTCAGGAGATTCTCTTTAAAAAAAATACTTATCAGCATTAATGTAAGGAGATTCAGGTTTTTAAACACATTTTAGGCATTAATTTCAGGATTGGCTGCATCTCTGAACTATTTATTCCAGTGTAGAATACTGGAATTCAGGATTTAGAGCTGAAGTCTGACAAGTCCAGTGGTTTTAGTGAATAATTTGTTAATAAAAATTTGCATTTCCTAATACAACTCATGTCAATTCTTAAGGGAAAAAAACCTGCAAAATTCTAGGAGATGGTTGAAAAAGAATAAATCCACTAAAATCCCAGCACAGGCTGCAGTGGTGCTGGAATTTTGGGGGCTTGGTGTGGGGGATGTGTGAGGGTCAGAGAGCTCCCCGTGGGAAAAGGCCAAAGTTGGGATTGTACAAGATTTGGTCTTTTAAGGCACTGACCTTTCCTGCTCTCAGGTTTTCCCCGTGCTCCCACCGCTCCCGGGTTGCTGCTGGCCAGCAGAGTCCTGGAGATCCGGAGTGTTTGGGGCTGTGTCCATGGAGATGGAGCTGAGGTCACAAGGGGAGGGTGCAGTGACAATCTGCAGCGGGACCCCACCCCCTGGACTGACCCTGTGGTCAGCTTCCCCAGTGGGATCTGATCCCCGAGGAGGCAGGATCCCACCCCTGGGAAACTCTGCCACCAGCAGCCCCAGAGCCTGTCCCAGATTTCCAGCTGCTCTGTCCCTGGAGCCTTCCACGGGGTTGTTGTGACCTCATGGCTCAGGGGGGGACAGTGACAGCTGCCAGCGCTGCCAGGAGGAGTCCAGTGAGCCCTGGGGCTCCTCTGGGACACCTCTGCCCGAGAAGGGGGTCAGGAAGAGCTCCCTGCTTTGTGCAAAGTTGAATGAAAACCAGAAATCCCTCGCCTCGGGGTGTGGAATAGTGCTGTGTCCAGGAAACAAACCCACCGTGGTATCCCATGGATCCCATCCCATGGGTGCCATCCCATGGATGCCATGCCATGGATCCCATCCCAGGGATCCCATCCCATGGGTGCCATGCCATGCATCCCACCCCATGGATCCCACCCCATGGATCCCATCCCATGGATCCCATCCCATGGATCCCATCCCATGGATCCCATCGCATGGGTGCCACCCCATGGATCCCATCCCATGGATCCCACCCCATGGATCCCACCCCATGGATCCCATCCCATGGATGCCATGCCATCCTATCCCATGCCATCCTACCCTCTCCTGTGCCATGCTGTGCCATCCCAGGACAGCAGCTGGAGCTGAGCAATGCCTCACACCCGAAGCTCTGCCACTGCCATCACCTTTCCCAGCACCAACCCCCCTGTCCCAGCGGAGCTGGAGCCATCGTGGCCCCCACAGCCACCCCAGCTGCAGTGTCCCCACCCCAGCTGCAGTGTCCCCACCCCGGGTACAGTGTCCCCACCCCAGGTGCAGTGTCCCCAGCCTGGCTGCAGTATCCCCACTCCGGGTGCAGTGTCCCCACCCCAGCTGCAGTGTCCTCACCCCAGATGCTGTGTCCCCACCCCAGGTACAGTGTCCCCACCCCGGCTGCAGTGTCCCCACCCCAGCTCCAGTGTCCCCACCCCAGGTGCAGTGTCCCCACTCCGGGTGCAGTGTCCCCACTCCAGCTGCAGTGTCCCCACCCCAGCTGCAGTGTCCCCATGCCAGGTACAGTGTCCCCAGCCCGGGTGCAGTGTCCCCACCCCGGGTGCAGTGTCCCCACCCCAGCTGCAGTGTCCCCACCCCGGGTACAGTGTCCCCACCCCAGGTGCAGTGTCCCCAGCCTGGCTGCAGTATCCCCACTCCGGGTGCAGTGTCCCCACCCCAGCTGCAGTGTCCTCACCCCAGATGCTGTGTCCCCACCCCAGGTTCAGTGTCCCCACCCCGGCTGCAGTGTCCCCACCCCAGCTCCAGTGTCCCCACCCCAGGTGCAGTGTCCCCACTCCGGGTGCAGTGTCCCCACTCCAGCTGCAGTGTCCCCACCCCAGCTGCAGTGTCCCCATGCCAGGTACAGTGTCCCCAGCCCGGGTGCAGTGTCCCCAGCCCGGGTGCAGTGTCCCCACCCCGGGTGCAGTGTCCCCACCCCAGGTGCTGTGTCCCCACCCCAGGTGCTGTGTCCCCACCCCGGGTGCAGTGTCCCCACCCCGGGTGCAGTGTCCCCACCCCAGCTGCAGTGTCCCCACCCCGGGTGCAGTGTCCCCACCCCGGGTGCAGTGTCCCCATCCCAGGTGCAGTGTCCCCAGCCCAGGTGCAGTGTCCCCACTCCAGGTGCAGTGTCCCCACTCCAGCTGCAGTGTCCCCATGCCAGGTGCAGTGTCCCCATGCCAGGTACAGTGTCCCCAGCCCGGGTGCAGTGTCCCCACCCCAGGGTTGTCACAGGTGTAATTGCTGTGCATGCCGTGGCAGCGGAGGTGGATGCAGGTCTCGTTGCCTTAGTGGGTGATATCGGTGACCTTGAAGGTCTCAAAGGGTGGGATGAGGATCTCCTCCTCCTCGGGGTAGTTGGAGAAGTTCTGGGTGTCAGCACCATGGCAGGTGTCCACCTGGAAGGCGCCATGGGACACGCTGACATTTTTCGCAGGAGGTGGAGGTGAAGTGGCCGAGCCATCTGAGCCTGGTGACAAAGTGGACAGTGACACTGTGGTCCACGTGCAGCCCAGGACTGGCTCCGGGCACTCCACAGGTCCTCCAGGGCCTCCACCAGCAGGAAAGGCAGCACCTTGAGGCAGAAGGAGCACAGGTATTCCCACCAGGAGCTGTGGCCTGGCTGAACTCGGGGTACAGACCCTCCTCCATGTTCAGGCCAGCAGGGAGGGCTGGCTGTGCCACAGGGCCACCACCTTGCTCCAGGGCTTGGCACAGTCACTGTCAGGGACACACTGGGTGTGGTTGAGTGCTGTCAGTGCCCTCATTATTTTGAAGTGAAGGAGCTGGGCCATGCTCAGTACAATGCTGATGGCACCACCACGTTCCCACCAGCGCAGGTGGATGCTGGTGGCCAGGTCCCGGCCAGCAGCACCAGTGACAGGAGCTCCACGGTGGGCAGAGACTCCCCAGGGCCCCAGCACTGCAGGGACTCGGGGGGATGTGGCTGGATGCTCTGTGAGGGGCAGAGGAGGTGGGAACAGGGAGAGTGGACAGTCCAGGGAGAGGGGACACCCCGGCTGCATCTCAGGCCAGTTGTCCCCTGGCTGTGTCCCAGTGCTGCCCTGAGCCTGGCTGGTCCCATGGGCTGTTGTCCCTTCACATCCAGACCCCCAGCCTGGTCCCCACAGCCCCACGGTGTCACTCCTGGGACCCCAACCCAAAGCCTCACCTGTGCCCTGTGCTGGGTGTGGGGTCTGGGTGCTGCTCTCAGGCCCTCCCTGTGCTCCTGGGGACATCTGGTTCCTCTAGCTTTTTATTGCTGGGATGGCTGGGCTTCAATCCAGACACTCTCCCTGCTCCTGGGCAATTTTACTGTCCCCACCACAGGACTTGGAGAAGCCACCATCCTCTCCAGCCCCAGGGATGGGCAGGAACCCCCTGACAAATCCTCTCAGCCCCCACCCAGGTGTGGAGGGTCAAAATAATTCAGCACAAGTACAAGCAAAAACAAAAGGTTGCACAAGAAGAGGGAAAAAAAGATTTTATTCGCTACTTCCCATGAGCAGTCTGACCACTTCCCAGAAAGCAGAGCTCCAGCACTTGGAGCTGTTTCTCCGGAAGGTAAATATAGTAAATGACAAATTTACCTCCCCTCCTCCTTCTTTCCTGAGCTTTTCCATCTGAGCCAAGGTCACGAGGCCTGGGATACCCCCGGGGTCAGCTGTCCTGGCTGTGTCCCCTCCCAGGGCCCTGGCACAGCAGATGGGGCTGGAATGTTGGGGAGTCAGTGCTGGTCCTGCCCAGCAGCACCAAGCTCAGGGGTGTCAGCACCTGCCCAGGTCCCAGTGTGAGCCCAGCGCTGGGAGGAAACAGGAGATCCAGCTCAGCCCCCTGACCCTAACCCAACACCAGGACAATCAAAGGTCCCCCTGCAGGGCCCAGGGGGGAGACAGGGAGGGGACAGAGCCTTGGAGGGGCTGGGGCAGGACCTGGGGATGCCCCGGGAGCTCCCCAGGCTCAGCTCAGCAGCAGAATCCCTTGAAGCTCTCAACAGTTATTGATTAACTTGACAACTTGATTGTTTGTTTTCTCTCAAAGGAGAAAACAACCAAAAATGAGGATCTGCAGAGACTAAACTGCAGAGACTAAACAGGATCAGGACAACTTGATTGTCAACTTTATTGATTAATGTAGACACTGCAGAGACTAAACAGGATCAGGACAGGTGAGACTGATGGGCCAACGCCTACAGAGGAGGTTCAATGAGGCCAGGTTCTGGGTCCTGCTGTGACCTGGGCTGAGGACAGAGCAGCTGAGAGGCTGGAAAAGGACCTTTGGGTGTTGGTGACAGTGGCTGAACATGAGCCCAGGTGTGCCCAGGTGGGCAGGAGGCCAATAGCACCTGGCTGGTATCAGCCAGAGAGTGGCCACAGGCCCTGGCCAGGCCCGTGCTGGACACTGTTTAGTCACCTCCCATCCTGGGTCATCACAAATAACTAATTTTGGGGCCATCACAACTAAGGGGGTGGAATGTGTGCAGGGAAGGGTCGTTCAGCCTTTCCAGATCCCTCTGCAGAGGTTCCTGCCCTCCAGCAGACCCATGTTCCTACCCAGCCTGGTGTCCTCTGAGGTGCCCTTGGTCCTCTTGTCCAGAGCACTGACACAGAGATGAAACTGAGCCCAGGGAATCCCAGTGGCCCCAGTCCCCACCAGTGCCTGGCCCAGCCATGAGCCAGGAGCAGCCAGGCTCTCCAGGAGAATGCTGTGGGAAACATGCCAAAGCTTCACTCAGTCCAGGCAGACACATCCACAGCCTTTCCCTCAGCCCCTGAGGAGGTCACCCAGGCCCAGAGGGGGAGCAGGTTGGGCAGGCAGGACCTGTCACAGCCCCAGACTGGCTGGGCCTGATGGCCTGGTTGTTCTGCACGTGCTGATGACACTGAGGATGATCTGTTCCATGACCTTCCCGGGCAGGCTGGAGCTCCCTGGCTCCTCCTCTGGATCTGCTTGTGGATGGGCATCACACTGGCACCTCCAGTCCTCGGGGACCTCTCTGGGCTGCCAGGATGGGTGATAAGCACTGGAGAGTGCTTATCAAGCTCTCCCTGGAGACACACATTGTGTCTGCCCTCTGAGCCTTTTGCAGAACTGTAATTCTTGTCTTTGTCCCTGCCGTGATCTTGCACTTCTGCTGAGGCTTAGTGGACCAATGAAACCATCCTCAAAGCACCACGGGTTTGCTCCATGGTGCTGCCTCTCCATTTATTGGGAACAGAGCTGGGACCATCCTACACCTGCAACTCCCACGCTGGTACAAATGCTCAGAGCTGGCCTGAAAATTTAAATTTAAATTAAATTTAATTTAAATTTCATCTTTCATCCTGATGGCAAAGTCATTGTCTCTCTCACACCACCTGCCACCATGCCCATATTATTCTGCTCCCCTGATGATTTCTGACAGGGCACGACACCAGCTGATGCATCACCCCAGGTACTGCCCCAGGAATAATAATTAGTATGAAGTCACAGCTTCATGTTCTGTGTGGCAGGATTGTTCTATTACAGGATTGCTGTGACAGACACAGCAGGATATCTCTGTTACAGACACTGCAGTTGAGGCAAATGAAAGCTCAGTAATCCCAAATGTTTAAAAATGGAGTGCCAGGACAAGGAGGAATGGTTTCCCAGAGGACAGGGATGGGATATTGAGAAGAAATCCTTCCCTGTGAGAGGGGGGAGACCCTGGCACAGGGTTCCCAGAGAAGGTGTGGCTGCCCCTGGATCCCTGGAAGTGTCCAAGGCCAGGCTGGATGGGGCTTGGAGCAGCCTGGTCCTGTGGAATGTGTCCCTGCCCATGGCAAGGGCATGAAACTCGATGGGCTTTAAGGTCCCTTCCTACCCCAAACCCTCCTGTGATTCAATGACTTCATAAATTCCCTCTTTCCTCCCTTCCCAGTTCCACAGCCTCTGCCTGTTGTGGACGCTGAAAGGACAATGTTCATCTCCTGCCTGCACAAGGACCAGTCCCTTGCCAATGTCAGTGCCTCACCAGCTGCTGGTCACTCTCTGTTCATTGCAGGGTAGTTTCTGACCCTGCACTCTTGATTTGTTAAAAAATATGGATATTGATCCAACACCGATATCCAACTATGACAGACAAAGACTCTCTAACAGTTTGAAGTTACAAAGTGTGTGTTTATCACGACGCTGGGCAGCGTGAGGGATAGCTCCCAAATACACACCGCAATTTACAGATGCTCACAGGGTCTTTTTATGTCCAAAAGTGTTGAATACCCAAAACACAAATGCATATTCATAACTCTGGTCCATCCCATTCCCTGCTTCGTATGGTAATTAGCCAAAAAGCAATTAAGCATGCGTAGTTTGTTCTTTGAAATGGGTCGGTGGTCCTTTTTAGGGGGTGGGGTCTCAAAATGATGAAGTAAGATGGGTCTTCCTCGCTTTGCCTTTTTAACCTTTTAGTGTTGGTGACACCTGGATCCTGTTTTCTCAAGACTATCTGATTTATGATCACATTGTGTTCTTGGAGTCTATTGATTAAGTTGACAGGTCTCCTGATTTATCGGTTCTTTAAATCCGGCTTATGTTAAAAAAAGGGAAGTTTACCTCAACAATGTCTAGTTAGTAGAAGGGGAGTCTACGTCAGCAATGTCTAGTTTAACTAAAGTCATTTATTCTTCAAAATGTAAAGGGAAGGCTACGTCAGCAATATCTAGTTTAACTAAAGTCCTTAATTCTTCAAAATTAGTATCTCCCTCTGAGGATACGACTGAAATGCGGTATTTTTCCCGGCCTGGATTGATGTCCCAGGCTGTTCTGGGGCACTGGGCTCTGCTCAGTGTCACACCAGTGACAGAGTTGTCACAGCCACACCGTGAGGAAAGAGGATCGATAACTGAGATAACCAGGAGCTGGTGGGGAGCTGTGTGCGAGGCAAAAGGAGCTGGATCCAGCAGAGGTCTGGGGAGGAGATGTTCTGAGGGCCGTGTGATAGCGCTGGCGTAAGACACTGAGCAGGGACAAAGTTCACTGAGGAGAAACTGGACACGGAAGATAAAGAGCGCCGAGGCAACCGGGAAACTGAAAGCAGTAGGGGATAGAACAGGGAGGAGGAGGAGTGCAGTGTCCTGGGACAGCTCAGAGGGAATTATTCCCTTTGCATTTTGGCTCTGGTCACGAAGCAGCACCCGGGCGCAGTGTCCCGGGGCGGACCCATGGGGGCTTTAATCGCTCTGCAGTGAGTGCCCTGTGCCGGGAGAAGGGCTGGAGGCGGTGCCCGCGGTCTGTCCTGTGCCGGCGCCGGTTCCTGCAGTCCCCAGGGCGGCGGCGGCCGCTGCCGGCCCCGAGCGGGGCGGACTCCATTTCCCGGGACCGCGTTTCCCGGGGACTCCATTTCCCGGGGACCCCGTTTCCCGGGGACTCCCTTTACCGGGGACTCCATTTCCCGGGGACCGCGTTTCCCGGGGACTCCATTTCCCGGGGACCCCGTTTCTCGGGACTCATTTCCCGGGGACCGCCTTTCCCGGGGACTCCCTTTACCGGGGACCCTGTTTCCCGGGGACCCCGTTTCTCGGGGACCGCGTTTCCCGGGGACTCATTTCCCGGGGACCCCGTTTCTCGGGGACCGCGTTTCCCGGGGACCCCGTTTCTCGGGGACCGCGTTTCCCGGGGACCTCGTTTCTCGGGGACCGCGTTTCCCGGGGACTGCATTTCCCGGGGACTCATTTCCCGGGGACCCCGTTTCCCGGTGACTCCGTTTCCCAGGGATTCCGTGTCCCGGTGACTCCCTTTCTCGGTGACTCCGTTTCCCAGGACTCCATTTCCTAGGGATCCCATTTCCCGGTGACTCCCTGTCCCAGGACTCCATTTCCCGGGGATTCCGTGTCCCGGTGACTCCGTGTCCCGGGGACTCCGTTTCCCAGGACTCCATTTCCCAGGGATCCCGTTTCCCAGGGATCCCGTGTCCCGGGACTCCCTTTCCCAGGCGCACCCGCGGAGGGCGGCGCGGCGCCGGGAGCGGCGCCGGGAGCGGCTGCAGGCCAGGGCGGAGGGAGCGGGGCGGGGGCGCTGCCGCAGCGGGAGCCCGGCCCGGCCCCCGCACATCCGGGCGCTCCCGCAGGCCCGGCCCGTGTGTCCCGGGCGGCTCGGCCCGGCCCGGCGCGGCCCGGCGCGATGCTGCGCTGCATGCCGCCGCTCTGGCGCTGCAACCGGCACGTGGAGGCGCTGGACCGGCGGCACTGCTCCTTGCAGGCCGTGCCCGAGGAGATCTACCGCTACAGCCGCTCGCTCGAAGAGCTGCTGCTGGACGCCAACCAGCTCCGAGAGCTGCCCAAGGTGAGCCCCGGCACCGGCCCCGCCGCTCCCGGAGCTCGGCCCGGGGCCTGCGCAGCCCTGCCCGTGTTACCGTGCTCCGGGCCCGGCACCGAGCGCCCCGTGGCCGCGGCGGGCGGGGGACAGCCCCGGCTGGGCGGGAGCCCCTCGGGGTCCGCGCTGCCATCAGCGGGGAGAGGGTCCGCTGCCCTGGGGGAGAGCGCTGTGCCCCGGTCACCAGCCGCTGCCGAGCAAAACACGGCGTGAATTAAACCCTCTGGTTTAATCGGTAAACTGCGAAAAGTGTCGAGTAAGTGAATTAAAGGCGATAGAGGTGCTTTATGGTTATGGCTGCAGAGGTGCTGTGGGGGCTGGAGCATCTCTGCCGTGAGGACAGGCTGGGGGTGCTGGGCCTCGAGAAGAGAAGCTCTGGGAAAAGCTCAGAGCCCCTTCCAGCCCCTAAAGGGGCTCCAGGAGGGATGGGAAAGGACTTGGGGCAAGGGCCTGCAGGAATGGGATAAGGGGGAATGGCTTCTCTCTCCCACAGAGCAGGGTTAAAGGGGTTATTGGCCAAAAGTTATTTCCTGAAGGGTGGTGAGGCCCTGGCACAGGATGCCCAGAGAAGCTGTGCCCCATCCCTGCAAGTGTCCATTCCGGGTCGGACAGGGCTCGGAGCAGCCTGGGATGGTGGAAGGTGTTCCTGCCCATGGCAGGGGTTAGGGACTGGGTGATCTTTAAGGTCCTTTCCATCCCAAATTATTCTGTGATCTGGGGCTCCAGCCTGCACTTTCAGCTTCTCTTGCAATAGCATTCAGCTGCAGAGCTCTGCACACAGGGAACAGCATCAGGACAAGGCCTCCATGTGCTGTTTGTGCCACAGGGACCGCTGCAGAAGCAAAGGGCTGGAGATCTGCTCCACTGCCAGCTTGGCCCAGCATCTCGTGACTCCCGAGGGTTTGCTTTGGCAGGGCAGGGCCCTGGGATGGGGTGAGCTCAGTTTGGCTCAGTTTGGTGAGCTCAGTTTGGTTCAGTTTGGGCCATGAAGTACCATCCAAGGAACCCAAGCCAGGGTGTTCCCATTCTGCCTGGTAATCTGGCACACAGGATGGTGCAGGTGGGAATTTGAGCCTGATTCTTGGGAAGGAAGAGGCTTTAAGGTAGTGCTGGGCTGTGGGATACTCCAGAGGAAGTTTCATTGTGTGTCCCTTTTGGAAACAGTATGATTTTAAAAGTTATTTAAGTTCTGCCTGCACAGGGAGAAGGTGTTTGACTGCCGTGAGTTTGGAGAGATGGTCTTCAGGGAATAGAGGCTGAGTTGCATGTTTATTAAAGAAATGGAGAAGCAGGTCATTATCTTTCAAGATTTTTATGGAATATTGACATGTTACAGAATTTGTCATCAAATCTAGATTTAAAAAAAACAAGAGATTCTCTTGTCTGCAAGCAGCAGTTCTTGCTCTGGTATTTTTGGGTTCTGTTTGTCTTTCCTGCTTATCTCTCCCCGGACCCTGGTGAGGTGGGCTTCAGCTGTGAGGTTCTTCAGGTCTGGAGACACCAGTGTGATGCTCTCAGGTAGCTCAGCATCTTGTTGTGCTTCCCAAACTACTGGAAAATGTGTGTTCTGGGCAGGGACGTGGGGCTGGGTGTAAGTCCCACCTGCAGATGAGGTGATTGTGACGCACCTGCAGAGAACCTGCTGGTCCCTGTGCTCTCAGCTTCGTGTGTCCTGCTGAGCAGCCACAGCCCGGCCTGGTGCTGCACTGAGCCCCGTGGAGCTGGGGCAGGCTGGGCTTTGGGAGCTTGGGAGGGCATCTTTTGGATTAAAAATGGAAATGTTGTTCTGGCCTGTGGGTACAATCCTGCCTGCGATGGCAGGTGCTGTGTGTGTGCCCTCGGTGCCTTCCTGAGTCACCCCAAGAGCTTCTGTTCCACAGAGCTGTGGCATCTCTTCAGCTTGGAGCGTCAGAGTTCTTGCCGTGACCTGTCCTGGGCTCACAGGCTCCTCTCTGGCCTTTGAGTGCCCCTTTTGGAGTCTTCTGGCAAAGAATGATTAGAATAACAAATTGAAGAGAACAGAGAGATCCTGGTCTCAGGAGATGGGGTAAATCAGGAGGGGGACAGAGAACGAGGAGCAGCAAAGAGTGTGACCAGACCCAGTGTAGGAGAGCTTTTGCACAAGGGAGGTGAAGGATTCCAGGATGTCTCCATGTGTCTGGGACAGGCAGTGAAATGTTCCCCATCGATGGCAGAGGCCTGGAGTGTAAATGATGGCCCCGAGGAGGGGACAGGGAGCAACTGACTGCTGCTGCTGCTGCTTGCAGGAGGGCATTGAGTTAAACCAAAAAGGGCTCTGTTCTCAACGAGTGAAATCATTCTCCATGCAAAATGTAGTTTACCTGGGCTGTGGAACCACCTGGCACATGACACGACAAAGCTGTGAGTTAACACAAGCTCAGGAGAGAAGTGGAGCAGTCCACAAAGGAGAAAACAACAAAAACTGAGGATCTGCAGAGACACCAGTGTGTGTGTTTGCACTGCCTGTTCTGGGAGAGGCTGGGAGGGAGTTTGGCTTTGGACTTGCTGTACTCACACTCCTCCTCCTCACCTCCTGTCTGGAGCTGCTGAGGGCTTTCTGTGGCCAGGTGTTGGCCCATCCCCAGCCAAACCTAAATGTCCTCACAAGGCAGGTGAACCTCAGGTGCCTGCAGCTGTGGACAAGGAGGGAGGCAAGCAGAGCAGCCCTGAGTGCTGCTGCTCCTGAGAACATCCAGGGAGTGTGGGGATGTCAGAGCCCCAAACTGCTGCTCCTGAGAACATCCAGGGAGTGTGGGGATGTCAGAGCCCCAAACTGCTGCTCCTGAGAACATCCAGGGAGTTTGGGGATGCCAGAGCCCCAAACTGCTGCTCCTGAGAGCATCCAGGGAGTTTGGGGATGCCAGAGCCCCAAACTGCTGCTCCTGAGAACATCCAGGGAGTTTGGGGATTCCAGAGCCCCAAACTGCTGCTCCTGAGAACATCCAGGGAGTTTTGGGATTCCAGAGCCCCAAAGTGCTGCTCCTGAGAACATCCAGGGAGTTTGGGGATGTCAGAGACCCAAACTGCTGCTGGGAGCATCCAGGGAGTTTGGGGATTCCAGAGCCCCAAACTGCTGCTCCTGAGAACATCCAGGGAGTTTGGGGATTCCAGAGCCCCAAACTGCTGCTCCTGAGAACATCCAGGGAGTTTTGGGATGCCAGAGCCCCAAACTGCTGCTGGGAGCATCCAAGGAGTTTGGGGATTCCAGAGCCCCAAACTGCTGCTCCTGAGAACATCCAGGGAGTGTGGGGATGTCAGAGCCCCAAACTGCTGCTCCTGAGAACATCCAGGGAGTTTTGGGATTCCAGAGCCCCAAACTGCTCCTGAGAACATCCAGGGAGTGTGGGGATTCCAGAGCCCCAAACTGCTGCTCCTGAGAACATCCAGGGAGTGTGGGGATGTCAGAGCCCCAAACTGCTGCTCCTGAGAACATCCAGGGAGTTTGGGGATGTCAGAGCCCCAAACTGCTGCTCCTGAGAACATCCAGGGATGTTCTCAGTTTGGGGATTCCAGAGGTGCTGAGCCTTGGAGACAGATTGGGCAAGGAAAGCAGAATTGCACTCTGCTGTCTCCCCTTCCCAGCCCCTCTGGGTTCCCTGTGCCTGGTGCCATGGCTGGTCCAGAGGCAGGTGAGGAGGAGGAAGAGGAGGAAACCTGCAATTGGTGGAACAAGGAAGCAGGTTTGGCCCACCTTAGGTTTGACCCAATGTGTGTCCTGAAGGTTTGTGCTCACAGTGCTTCCCTGAGCTGTGCCAAGCTGTGTTTGGGGCCAGGCACACGGGTCACTGCAGGAAGGGCTTTTTTTGAGGATATTCCTGTTGGTAGGGACAGATACCTGAGGCAGGAGTAGGAATCTGTGTAGTGTGAGGTGAATATGGTGATGAAAAGTGAAAATAACCTGCCATTCCACGAGGAAGAGGGAAGGTGGGAACACTGGGTTTAGGCATACGCTGTCCCTGAAGGATGGTGGTGGGAAAACTCTTTGGGTGGGTCAGGGAGATGTTTTCCAGGTGAGGAACCCTTCATGGGAACAAGGCTTTTTTTGGGAAAGGGGTCCTGGGAGGAGGGTTTGTGCTTACCATGAGGGAAGGTGGAGAAATGGCACCTCTGGAGAAACAAGCCCCGTTCTGTGCTTGTTTCATCAGAACTGCACACGTCCATTCTGTGGGAGAAGGTCTGAAGGACACAGGGAAGTGCCTGTGAAGATCTGTCAGAAAAGTGGGAATGGGAGAGTGTGCACAGCCTTGGGCAGCACGTTTGTGTTCGAGGGGTTTTAGGGAAGACTTCCCTGTGGAGATGATTCTTGAGGTGAAAGGACTGGAGGGGCAGCTTTTGGAAAGGTCAAGGCACTCTCTTGAAAATACACGAGTTTATATTGTTCCTCTTCTGAGGAGTTTCTTGCCTAGCACCAGCTGGGTGTTTCAGACGGGCTTTTCTGTGTCCTTATTTCACCTGTTCCAGAAACACGGCATCTCTTGCTCTTTCTGTGGCATCGTTTTCCTCTGCAGAATTTCCAGTGCCCTTTGTGCTGCTGCTCTGCCCATCTCCTGGGATTGCTGAGTGACACTGCTGTGCTTTCCTCGCTTCTCTCCTCCCAGCTGCAGGAGTCAACAAATGTTTCTCTGCATCCTGCAGTGCTGGGTCCTCTTCTGTCTGCTCTTGCTTCTTTGTCACCTGTCCCTTGTGGAAAATTGCCTGTTTTGAGCCTAAATTTCCCCTTGGGTGGCTCTGCTTGGGCAGTTTGAAGGGATAGATTAAATGTGTGTGGGAGCATCTGCTGCCCCATTGCAGGGATTTAATGGAAAATTATAAATTCCCTTTGATAAGGGAATTCCCTTTGTGCTTTCCACGAGGGTGTCTGAATTCCAGAGGTGGAAATGACTTGCTCCGTGCTGACTTGTGCTGTGCCCATCTTGCAGAGAGTGGTAGCTGCAGGATATCTGCAGGAGCAGGGTGGAGAGCTGGTCCTGCCCAGGTGCTGTGGGTTTTGGAAGTACAGCTGGCTGAAATCACCCTGCATAACACCTAAGTCATCCAGGCCACTCCTGAGCACTTGAGCCCAGGTGTCAGCAGGAAGGAATGAGCACAGTGTGGAATTTGGAGCACTCAGAGGTGGCAGACGGAGCTGATCCAGCCCAGAAGGATCCAGAGGCTCTTAGTGTGTTTTTGGAGGAGCGCTGGAGTTGGGAGCATGGGGAGGCTGGAGGAAACCTGGGTGGAGCAGAGCTGGTAGGACCTGGTGTAGGAGGACAGGAGGGTGGAGCTGAGTAGGAACTGAAATCCTGAACAAGTCTGTGCAGAGGGAGGAGACCTGAGAGCTCTGGTGTGTCAGCGTGAGTGTGCACAGGACCAGGCTGCTGGGGGAACACTGGGCTGGAGTGTCTGAGGCTGTGGGCAGTGCAGAGAGGAAACCCAAGGGCTGGCTGTGGTCCCAAGGGTTTTAGCAGTGGTGGTGCTGAAGAGGGAAGCCCCAGGCATTTCCCAGTTCCTCTGCTTTGCTTTTTCCTCCCTACAGCTCCCATGATAAATCCCATGATCAACCGAGCCCCGTGCAGAGAACACTTCTCACTGCCCAGTGGGCTGATACTCACTGGCCCTGGAGCCTGTGGGAGATGGACACTGGCCAGAGGAGCCCATCTGTGTCCAGGGCAGGTCCTTCCCTGTTTGGGCTTGTTGCTGTTTGCAACGTGGCAAGGCCCTTTGGAGCTGGCTGGGTTTCAGCAGTCCTCTCCCCTCTTTGGCTGCCCAGTGTGAGAGTGTCCCTGCCCCGTGTCCAGAGCCAGGGTCCCACTGCCCCCAGGTGAAGCTTGAGGCTGTGGTTTGTCACTTTCCCAACACAAAACGGGGCCTCACAAATCTAATTAAGAGCAGCTTTTAATTTCCTGGCATCTGAGGGCTGTAAGGAGGATCTTGGGGTTTATGTACTTCCTTGGAAGAGTAAAGCTTCTCCTCCTAATCTCTGTACTAACAGCCCTTCCCTGGGAAAGTCAGGGGGCTGGGAATCCTCCGTGGCTCACACAGCCCTGGAGCCTGCCAAGGCTTGATGTGCAGTGGGCACCTCCTCTTGCTCTGGATGTGGTTCTTTCCAGCCCAGGCTGTGTCAAAGCTGCAGCTGCATTTGTTTAACAAAACCAGCCAGCAAACTGGTTTCACCTGCTCGTTGTGAGGCTCGTGTGCAGAGCTGGCATGGCTTTGCAGGAGCTCAGGAGCCCTGTGGGTTAGTGGGACAGCTGGGTGTGTGTTGGTCTCTCCAAAGGCCGTATATTCTGGATTGCTGCTGCCCAGGAGTTAGAATAACCAGAGGCCATCTCCCCTGAGGACAGCAGAGGTGTGGGATCTGTGCTGGGGTGGCAGCAGCCAGCTCCAAGCTCAGTCATGGAGAAAAGAGCTGCTGAGACTCTTGGATGTACAGTTCTTGGCTATACAAACAGGGAACAGGAAAGAGGTGCACAGGTGGATTTTACACTTGAGGTCTGGGGAAGGGAAATGGGTGTTAATATTCAGTTCCCAGAGCTCCGAGGTGTGCTCAGCTCTGGGTGGGACAGCTGTGGGTGTCCTGCCCAGCCTGTGTCTCCCCACCAGCTCGGGTCCTGGAGGACGTTCAGGTGTGTAGAATAGGAGGTGCAGAGGCTGCTGGGCAGTAGAGAGTTTTAGTGGAGTAAAAAGTTGATGAAAATTCAGGTGGCCGTGGTTGGAGCAGCTCTGTCTCTCAGCAGACCTTCCTTGGCACCGGTTTGGTACCTGCAGAGAGGTCACTGGTGGGAGCACCTGCTCTTTCCCAGGTTGTTAAAAACCCCTCTGTACGTCTGTGTTGGGTGATTTAAGCCCTGCCCTGTCTGTGGGTGCATCCCTGCCAGCGTGGTCTCCCCTTTGGGGTTCCTCCTGGTGCTGTGTCAGTTCCCCAGCCCTTGCTGCTGTTCCAGTGCTGTCTCTGAAGCCTGAATGTGGCATTGCAGAGGCCCTGCGTGCTCATCTCAGGTGTCTCCAGTTCCCTTTGGCTGCTTCTGAGAATCTGCCAGGAGGGATTAGTTCATTGATGGCTGGAGGTAGAGGCAGGGCTGGGTTAACCTCTTCACCTCTCCTCTGCCCTGTTTGGTGTGTTCCCTGCACTTTGGAGCCCTGCTGTGCCATCTCCCTGGCAGGAACGTGGCTGAGGCAGTGGTGGGAGTGTGGTGGATGGAAGGGTGCTGTGTGCTGAGCAGTGACATCCCAGCATCTCTGTGGGCTCTGGCTCCTTGTTCCACTCCTGGTTCAGGGCATTTACATCTGAGCTGTTCCCCTGGGAGCTGCTCCAGCACCTTCTTCCTTGTCCTCTTCCTGCTCAGAGGAGATGTTTGGCTCTTTGTCCTCCTGCACAGGGACACTTAACTCTTCTTCAAGACTTTCCCAGTCCCCCAGATGTGTTTTCCAGCACCCCGAGGGTACTGGCTGCCCCTGAGTCCCTCACTTTGCACCAGTTACTTGGCTTGGTCTCATGACCTTGTCTTGGATTCTTAGTTTCAGGGTGAGACCCGGTTCGTTGGGTTTTTTGGTTGTTTTATGGTGCCTCACTGTGCTGGAGATGTATCTGTTTGATAAACCTGCTTCTGATTTCTGCCTGGGGAAGACACAGTCTGATTGGAAACAATTGCAACAGGTTGTTGTATGATACAACTTCTGGCGTTTTTCCCTTTGCTAATAGCTGTGGCATTACAGATCAGTCAATTCCTTTTAGTAATTGCCAGTTGACCCTTCTTTGCTGAGGGGATGGTTTAGAGGGAGATGGTGTCCCTTGGCTGAATGGTAGGAGGTGATTCCCGAGGTGCTGGTGTTCCAAGGAAGGGCCTGGCTGGGAACACCTGAATGCTGGGGCACATCAGAAAGGGGCAGAGGTCCTTGGGTGGTGCCTGAGGTGTGCTGGGTTTGGCTGCTTCACCCATGCCCAGGGTGCTGTCCCGTGGAATGATCTCATGTCTCTCCAGATTGATGCTTTTGCAGGTGAGTCACAGAACCATTGAGGTTGGAAAAGACCTTTGAGTCCTGTCTTTGACTGAGCACCATTTTGTCAACTAAACCAGAGAACAAAGTGCTGTGATTATTTAATATATTCCAGTATTTCAATGGAAAATGCCCCTGAATGCCCTCTGCCTGCCACAGGGAGTTCTGGCCCTTCTGATTTGCCCCATCCCACTGCACAGAGCAGGGTGGAGGCTGTGAGTGCTGGGGTTGTGGTCAGGATCCTCTCTTCACACTGCCATGGTCTGCTGCTGCCTCGTGTCCACGGCCAGTGTGAGAGCACTGATCGCTTCCCACACCTTCCCCGCGGTGGGATGCTGATTGTGGTGTCCTGACTTAATTCTGGCTCAGGATTGCCCTTCTGGGGGCCGGGCTGGTTTGTTGTTCCACCCGGGGCAGAGATTCCTCCCTGCTCCTGGCTGTGTCCTGGCCGTGTGTGTGCTGGGGGCAGCTGAAGGGGACAGCATTCCTCAGTCCTGCTCCAGTGCCTGAGAAGCAGCAGCTGCTGAGCCTTTGGCTCGGAGACAGCTGCTTTGTCTCCGCTGGAATGTATTCCCAACACTTGAGTACTTTTATATATTTGTGGCACATTCCTCAGGGCCTGATACGGGGTTAAATAGTCGGAAATCCGCCGTCGGTGGGGAGGGCTGTGTCCTGCGGCCAGGGAGGGAGCAGCCTGCTGGGGCTGGGCCCCTCCTGCCTCCTGGGTGTGTGGGGGCATGTGGGGCCACTCCTGTGGGTGCCTCAGTGCCCCCCTGCCCTGCCGGGCCCCTCCATCCTCTCCTCCATCCTCTCCTCTCTCCTCCATCCTCCATCCTCTCCTCTCTCTTCCATCCTCCATCCTCTCCTCTCTCTTCCATCCTCCATCCTCTCCTCTCTCTTCCATCCTCCATCCTCTCCTCTCTCTTCCATCCTCCATCCTCTCCTCTCTCCTCCATCCTCCATCCTCCATCCTCCATCCTCCATCCTCCCTCCTCTCTCCTCCCTCCTCTCTCCTCCCTCCTCTCTCCTCCCTCCTCTCTCCTCCCTCCTCTCTCCTCCCTCCTCTCTCCTCCCTCCTCTCTCCTCCCTCCTCTCTCCTCCCTCCTCTCTCCTCCCTCCTCTCCCCTCTCCCCTCTCCCCTCTCCCCTCTCCCCTCTCCCCTCTCCCCTCTCCCCTCTCCCCTCTCCCCTCTCTCTCCTCCATCCTCTCTCCTCCATCCTCTCTCCTCCATCCTCTCTCCTCCATCCTCTCTCCTCCATCCTCTCTCCTCCATCCTCTCTCCTCCATCCTCTCTCCTCCATCCTCTCCTCTCTCTTCCATCCTCCATCCTCTCCTCTCTCCTCCATCCTCCCTCCTCTCTCCTCCCTCCTCTCTCCTCCCTCCTCTCTCCTCCCTCCTCTCTCCTCCCTCCTCTCTCCTCTCTCTCTCTCCTCCCTCCTCCCTCCTCCCTCCTCCCTCCTCCCTCCTCCCTCCTCCCTCCTCCCTCCTCCTCCTCCTCCTCCTCCTCCCTCCTCCCTCCATCCCTCCTCCCTCCTCCCTCCTCCCCCTCCTCCCTCCTCCCTCCTCCCTCCTCCCTCCTCCCTCCTCCCTCCTCCCTCCCCTCTCCCCTCTCCCCTCTCCCCTCTCCCCTCTCCCCTCTCCCCTCTCCTCCATCCTCTCTCCTCCATCCTCTCTCCTCCATCCTCTCTCCTCCATCCCCTCTCCCCTCACCCTTCCCATCCCTCTCCCCTCTCCCCTCTCCCCTCTCCCCTCTCCCCTCTCCCCTCTCCCCTCTCCCCTCTCCCCTCTCCTCCATCCTCTCCTCTCCCCTCTCCCCCTCTCCCCTCTCCCCTCTCCCCTCTCCCCTCTCCCCTCTCCCCTCTCCCCTCTCCCCTCTCCCCTCTCCCTCTCCCCTCTCCCCTCTGCCCTCTGCCCTCTGCCCTCTGCCCTCTGCCCTCTGCCCTCTGCCCTCTGCCCTCTGCCCTCTGCCCTCTCCCCTCTCCCCTCTCTCTCCCCTCTCCCCTCTCCTCCATCCTCTCGTCTCCTCTCTCCTTCATCCTCCATCCTCTCCTCTCTCCTCCATCCTCTCCTCTCTCCTCTCCCCTCTCCTCCATCCTCTCCTCTCCCTCCGTGACCTCTGCCATGGCTCTGACTGCTGGCCTGAGTGTGGCTGCCTCTCAGCCCTGTCTCTTTGGGATTTGTCTGAATGTGCCACCTTTCAGGTGCTGGTGGCCATGTGCCTGCAGCCAGAGGAGTTCCCTAGCCTGGGGCTGGTTCAGGCTCTGGCCAATACTGTGAGGAGTGGAGATGGAAGCCCTTGTGGAGTGGAGACAGCTGGCACAGTGTGGTGTTGGGGTGGTCTGTGTGCACTGCCTGAGGTGGTCCCACACCTGCTGGGATGGGTCACACCCAGCCCCAGGGAACTGGCACCTGGCTGGTGGCTGTGGTGCCCTCCCTGTGGCACCAGGGTTGTCCCTGGGCTCGGTGGTGGCCACTCTGCTGGAGCTCCAGACTGATGTTCCCACCTCTCAGTAGTGGGTTGGCTTAACTCAGTTATCCTCACCAGATTTCGGTGATTCTTCCTGAGTCTGTTCTGGGAATAACCATTGCCTTCCTGGTTTCTCTCTGTGGGGAAGGGTGTCTCCTGGGCTGGCTGGTGCTGCCTGGGGGCACTGGGCTGTGCTGGAGGTGAGTCCTGCCCTGCTGAGGGAGCTGTGCAGCCTCTGGAGCTGGCGTGCTGCCCGTGCTGCCCAGCCAGGGGATACAGGTCTTTCTGGTTCTGTGGCCTCGCCTGTGCCACGCTGCCTTTGAGCACAGTGACTTGGAGGTGCCGGGTTTAACCTTACAGCTGGTCACATCCTGGCTGTTTTGCTTTGACGCTGCTGCTTCCAGCTCCTCCTGCCTCCATCCCAGGCTGGATTTCCCCGGGACAATGCCACTGGTGCAGGTGTTGCAGACCTCTCAGCACACCTGTGAAGGGGGCCCCAGGTCCCTTCACTCTTGACTTCCCTGTGGGTGTCTGGGGCATTTAGGGCAGACACGTGTCCCAGTGCCCGTGCAGCACTCTCTGCTTCCTCCAGGGGCAGGTGTAAAGATGTCAAGCCCATGTTTAACCAGGAAACTGGGAATGAAACACGAGGCTCGAATACACGAGGTGGTTTTGCTGCCAGCGTTTGAGGAGCTGCTGACGGGTGGACAGACACCTCTGCCTGCAGTGCAGGGCCCTGTGCATTCATCAGCCTGAAGACAAACACAGAGCTCATCTAGGAGCCCAGCCCATGGTGGCCTGGGAAGCAGGCCCTCTTGCCCATGAATCACAAGGAGAATTGTAATTATTTTCCTGCTGCACAGTCTGATCCTGCCTTTAATTAAATGTGTGCTGTCCTGCTGGAGGCAGGCACTGTTCTGGCAGGGCTGGACAGGTGGACTTGAAATTCTCTGAAGAGAAATGAGAGCTGAGGAGGATCTTGGCACTTCCAGGGTTGGAAGGGCTGGCAAAACCTCTGCCTTGGAGCCCCTCAGCTCGTGTTGGAGGAGTTGTCACACAGCAGGCACTGCTGGGGTGAAAAAAAAAAAAATCACCTGCAACCAGCACTGCTGGCTCAGGGCTGGTGTCCTGGGGCAGCCTGGGTTGTCACAGGTTGTTTTTGAGGAAGAGGAGGTGTCTGAGCTCTGCTCTTTGGGCAGCAGAGCTGGGAACACCACAGTGGTTTTGCTGCAGAAGCAGAGACTCTGTCCCATTCCAGAGCCAAGATGGTGTTTGTGATGCAGACCCCATTCCTGATCTCCAGCTGTGTGAATTGTCACCGCCTGGTTCTAGAGCCAGTGGCCCGAGTGTGACATTGTTGTGGCGCTGTGGTTAAGCTGGTGCCTGACTCCTCTTCCCCTGACCTAACCCTGCTCCCCTCCAGCAGTGCTGCAGTTTGTCACCTGGGGAGATTCTGAGGTGTTGCACTGAAACCTGCCTACAGGCTGCTCGGCTGAGAGGGAGAATGTCCCCAGCCTGTGGTGGCATTGGGCAGCCACCCTCCTCCTGTCTGCTGTTGGCAGGAGGGGTCCTGGAGCCAAGGCAGCTCCAGAGCTGTGAGGACAGCATGGCTCCTTCTCCACAGACACTGGTAGGGGAGTCCAGGTGTCTGTCTGTCCTCCAGGTACAGGTGGGAACATGGGGGCTGGCCCTCCAGGGAGAGCACGAGGTGATCCTGGGGAACAAAGACTTCTCCATGTCCTGGTTCCCTTCCCATGGCATGATAAGATTAGGCACCAGGTGAAGGGGAGAGCTGGAGCTTAGCCAGGAGCATGCCCTGGGTAACGTGCTGTGGCTGACTTTATTCTGAGCAGAGGTTGGACTGCCTGGTCTTAACAGGTCCCTTCCAACCTCAGCCCTTCCATGGATCCATGGATCTGCTGGACCTGCCTCTGTGTCCCTTCCAGCCTCGAGCCCTCCATGGATCTGTGTGGATCTCTGTGATGGGGATTGCCTTTTGGATCTGTGTGGGTCTCTGAGATGGGGATTGCCTTTTGGATCTGTGTGGATCTCTGTGCTGGGGATTGCCTTTTGGATCTGTGTGGATCTCTGTGGTGGAGATTGACTTTTGGATCTGTGTGGATCTCTGTGGTGGAGATTGACTTTTGGATCTGTGTGGATCTCTGTGATGGGGACTGACTTTTGGATCTGTGTGGATCTCTGTGATGGGGACTGACTTTTGGATCTGTGTGGATCTCTGTGATGGGGACTGACTTTTGGATCTGTGTGGATCTCTGTGATGGAGACTGACTTTTGGATGTGTGTGGATCTCTGTGATGGGGATTGACTTTTGGATGTGTGTGGATCTCTGTGATGGGGACTGACTTTTGGATGTGTGTGGATCTCTGTGATGGGGATTGCCTTTTGGATCTGTGTGGATCTCTGAGATGGGGATTGCCTTTTGGATCTAGCCTCAGGAAAGCAAAGGTTTGGGAAAGAGCCGTGGTGCTGACCTGGGAGGGGGATCACTCTGCATGCAGACACAGTTGGTGTTTTGCAGGTCCCAGGTTCAGCACCCAAACACTTCCCCTCTTCCTTGGCAGCGAATTTGCATCTCCTGCAGGTGGGATGGGAGCTGTGGCTCACGGGCTGTTGCCTTGGGTGCACAGTGGACGGGCACAGGGCTCTGTGGTGGCTGCAGGTCACAGACACCAGCAGTCTGAGGGCAGCTCAGTGCCTCTGTGGATCTGTGTCCCTGAGCCTGCCCTGCACCATCAGATTGTTCTGCCCAGATCCTTCCAGGACTGCAGCCCATTCCCCTGTGCTGCCTGAGCAGCAGGACCAGCTCCACCAGCTCAGTGTCCCAGCACAGGGGTGGCCCAGCACTGTCACCCCCTGAGCCAGGCTGCCTCTGTCCCTAATCCTGGGGAATGGGTGGCTTTCCAGGCCTGCCCTTGGGATTTTGCAGTTTCTGGGAAATGGCATGGCTGAGTGGTGGCTCAGAGGGTTTGCTCTGAGCCTTTTATCCATTGTCCTTTTCCCTTTTTCCCATTTTCCACCTCTTGGTCTGAGTGAATAAGTGAGCAGGGGGTGGCCCAGGGCTCTGCCAAGCATCACGCTGCAGCAGGAGGGAGACACGGGGGTGGTGTCTGAATTCCTAACACCACTGGACACTGTGCTTCTCTGAGATCACCTCACAGCTCCAGCAGCCCTTTGTTCACGTCCTGGGGCTCTGCTGCAGCCTCAGCACTATTGCTGGGAGCTTCACAGGCATCAGCACAGGCGTGTCACATCAGCTGGAGAAACACAACTTGAGGGCTTGGTCATGGCAGAGAGGGGACAGAGCCTGCTCCAGATGGTTCCTGAAGGACAGAGAATGGGCTTAGAAGGCCCTTTGAGGTTCTGTTGTGTGTATGCATGTCACACGTGACTCTGCTGTGTGTATACATACGTGTGACTGCTGTGTATGTATGTCACAAGACATTGCTGTGTGTGCACATCGTGCCCTGGGTAACGTGCTGTGGCTGACTTTATTCTGAGCAGAGGTTGGACTACCTGGTCTTAACAGGTCCCTTCCAACCTCAGCCCTTCCATGGATCTGCTGGACCTGCCTCTGTGTCCCTTCCAGCCTCGAGCCCTCCATGGATCTGTGTGGATCTCTGTGATGGGGACTGACTTTTGGATCTGTGTGGATCTCTGTGATGGGGACTGACTTTTGGATCTGTGTGGATCTCTGTGGATCTCTGTGATGGGGACTGACTTTTGGATCTGTGTGGATCTCTGTGATGGGGATTTTGCCTTTTGGATCTGTGTGGATCTCTGTGATGGGGATTTTTGCCTTTTGGATCTGTGTGGATCTCTGTGATGGGGACTGCCTTGGATCTGTGTGGATCTCTGTGATGGGGATTGCCTTTTGGATCTGTGTGGATCTCTGTGATGGGGACTGACTTTTGGATCTGTGTGGATCTCTGAGATGGGGATTGACTTTTGGATGTGTGTGGATCTCTGTGATGGGGGTTGCCTTTTGGATCTGTGTGGATCTCTGTGGTGGGGATTTTGCTTTTTGGATCTGTGTGGATCTCTGTGGTGGGGACTGACTTTTGGATGTGTGTGGATCTCTGTGGTGCAGGGTGCCTTTTGGATCTGTGTGGATCTCTGTGATGGGGATTGCCTTTTGGATCTGTGTGGATCTCTGAGATGGGGATTGCCTTTTGGATCTGTGTGGATCTCTGTGATGGGGACTGACTTTTGGATGTGTGTGGATCTCTGTGATGGGGACTGACTTGGATCTGTGTGGATCTCTGTGATGGGGACTGACTTTTGGATCTGTGTGGATCTCTGTGATGGGGACTGACTTTTGGATCTGTGTGGATCTCTGTGCTGGGGACTGACTTTTGGATCTGTGTGGATCTCTGTGCTGGGGACTGACTTTTGGATCTGTGTGGATCTCTGTGATGGGGACTGACTTTTGGATCTGTGTGGATCTCTGTGATGGGGCCTGACTTTTGGATCTGTGTGGATCTCTGTGGTGCAGAGTGCCTTTTGGAGCAAGCTGCTGTACCTCACAGTCCATCCACTGCACCTTTGCAGTTTCAGAGCTGTCAGCTCTCCAGAACACCCCCTGGGTGTCCCCAGGCCTTCTGGACATGCCTGGCAGCTCTGTCCTGGTGTCTGCAGGCCCTGGGGTGTCTCCCTGGTGGCTGTGAGGACAGGCAGGTGCAGGTCTCATGGGCAGGGCAGGAGGTGGCTGGTGCAGCCAGCTGTGGGGCAAGACAGTTCTTTCCTGGTGCAGTGGATCAGGAAGGGATGCAGGGATCCTGCTGTCCCTGCCCAGGAGAGGGACATCTCCCTGTCCTGATGTTGGCCAGTGCCTCCTCCAGTGCCACCCATCTGTGCTGCTGGTGACCCATCATGACACGCTGGAGTTCTGGGGGCAGAAACTGGGTCAGGTGGACATCTCCTTCCTTCTTGGAGCACTCTGCTTTCCTGTGGGCCTGGAGCTGTGCCCCTTGCTGGCTGAAGCACAGGCACACCTCATGATTCCTGAGCTCCCAGGGACTTGGGTGCCTGTGCCCCTTTCTGGCTGAGCAGCTCTGCCAGCCTTGTGTGGTCAGGGAGAATCGTGTCCGGGGCCAGGCAACTGCCCCACTGCCCAGGTGTTCCCTCCTCAGCAGGAGCCACAGGGGATCTGCCAGGGGATTTTGTGTTGGCTGCCACCACTGAGTCTTGTTCCATGAACCGGCCGAGCCTGTTCCTGTTTCTCCAGGTAACCTGGGATCCAGGCACAGCCCGGGGATGTTCTGGGGCAGGGCTGACCCCAGCACTGGGGGTGAGCCTGGGGTGGCCAGGCTGTGTGGGTGAATCCACGGACGGCTGGGACAAGGAATTCTGCCAATCTCTATATTCTAGAACACGTGGGTTTATTGCAGGGTCGGGGGTAAAAAGGGCCTTGGCTTCAGCCACCAGCCTGGGCTGGAGGAGAGTCCCAAAGAGAGAGGGAGAGAGAACAGCAGGGTGAGAGCTGAGAGAGAGCAAAAGGCAGGGGAAGAGAGCAGGAGAGAGCGAGAGCAGGGGGAAGAGGAAGGGAGAGAGAGCGAGGTCCTTGTTACAATCCATTATATCTCCTTTTGTGATGAATATTCTAATTTACAGTGACCAACCAACACAAGACACAAAATCCTATAGAATCTACACACAGCCTGTAAGAACTGCTATATCACCATACTGTGTTATATTTTAAACTCTAAAAACTACTCTTTAGACTTCTGTTTTGCTGCATTGACCTTTGGATCCCTGAGCCAGCAGAAAGGGTTCTGCTCAATCCAAAGGGATTCTGCTTCAGCCAGACCATTCTTTTCAGGTTCTATAGTAACTGAGACTCAGTGTCCTACAACTCAAAGTCAGCTTTCATTTCTATCCCCATTATAGGTTTCATATTTTCAGAATCTTTTGCTAAGCAATCATATTGATAAGGTTTCCCTGATTCATCTTCCCCAACAAGGCTGGCTCTGCCTGGCTGCTGCAGGCTCTCACCTGGGGGGACAGGCTCATTCTGGGGACACTTTGAGCTGTCACAGTGCGATCCTGCTGTCACCACTGAGTATTTGTCTTTCATAAACTGATGCTAAGTGCAGTGCTCTGGAGAGGCTCGCTAATAATTGCCTGTGCCTTTCATCCTTTCTCACTCCTGCAGCGATCAGCCAGTTGGAACAAGTGCAGGGGAGGCCAGGAGATGATGAGAGGGCTGGAGCACCTCTCCAGAGATGAAAGGCTGAGACACCTGGGATTGTTCAGCTGGGAGAAGAGAAGGCTCTGAGGAGACCTCATTGCAGGCTTTCAGCACCTACAGGGGCTCCAGGGAAGCTGCAGAGGGACTTTGCACAAGGCTTGGAGTGACAGCACAGGGGGAACTGATTTCCCATTGCCAGAGGGCAGGGTTAGATGGGATTTAGGAATAAATCCTTCCCTGTGGGGGTGGGGGGGCCTGGCACAGGGTGCCCAGAGGAGCTGTGGCTGCTCATGGATCCCTGGAAGTGTCCAAGGCCAGGTTGGGTATGGCTTGGAGCAGCCTGGGACAGTGGGAAGTGTCCCTGCCATGGCACAGAGTGGGACTGGGTGGTTCTGAAGGTCCCTTTCTCCCCAAACCTTTTTATGGTTTGGCATCCCAAAACTGCCATCATATAAATTCCAGTCAAAACAGAGTCTAGCACTGAAAACTCAGTGCCAGATGTCTCCAGTTTAAGGGGAAAGAAGCCACTCTCTGACAAGGAGAGCATGTAAAAAGGAAGAGACAGGTTTGTAGAGGGCAGCTGTGTGACTTGTGGTTGTGTGGTGATTGTGGGGTGTCCCTGGACAGGGTCTGGCCCATGAGGGGCTCCCCAAATTCTGCTGGTTCTGTCTCATGGGTGATACTGGCCACACTCAGCACTTGCCTGGCTGCTGCAGCAAGAGATGTTGGAGGTATTTTATTGGTTTCTGCAAGAAACCACTGGAGCCAAGTGGCTCTGCTGTGAGGATAATTACTTGGTGGACCCAGGGCCCAGAGGAGTTTTGGCTGGAGGTTTGACCAAAGGCCTGAACAGCCTCATCCTGATCCTGCCTTGACCAGGAGGTTGGGCTGGAGATCTCCCAAGGGCCTTCCAACATGAATTATTTCATGGATCTGTGATGAAGGTCTGCCATATGCAAAGCATTGGAAGGATATTGCATCAGATTAGGTTTCTGTCCCTTTTGGCTGAGAAATTCATGGGTCTAGGTTGCCTTTTTTCATCTTATTTAAAGATTGAAGTAACTGAATTTCGTTTCAGAACTTAGTGAAAACCTTCAAATGTGTTTGCTGCATTTGGCTCTCAAGGGACTGCTGAGGGAGGCTGTTACATCTGAAAACCTGCTGCAGGGCCTGGCTTTTCACAGTTTTCTGCCTTTTTTTTTTTGCAATGTTATAATTTTGTGGAGCATTTCTTATCTTTTAGCATATGGTTCTTTACAAACTCATTATACCTGTCCCTAATTAATGGCTATTTAATATATTTCAAGCTGGTTGCATTGTGACAGCCCTGCTCTGGGCATTGTAAGGGTTTATGTCCCTGAATTCGAATTGTTGGGCAGTTCTGTAGCTGTGTTGTGCCTTATCAACCTGTGAGTGCTCCCATGCTTCCACAGAGACTATCCTTGTGATGCACCTTTGCAAAGGCTTTGGCCACGTTACACCCAACTGCTGTAAGGTTGGTACCCACTAATCTTTAGCTGTTTTTTTGTTGTTAGTGATAACTTTCATCACACTGAGCTGCTGGATTCCCATGTGCTGGAATCTTCCTGTGCTGGTTCTGGATTCCTGTGTGCTGAAATATTTCTCTGCTGGTCCTTGTGGCCTTTGGGCTTCAGGGAGAGATTTGGCTTACCTTTTTTTCTTCTTCAAACTTCTATTTTTAATCTACTCTGAGTGCAGTTTGGGCGCTGAGGAATCTGGGTTGGGCACATTTGGTGGTGTTTTATTTTATAAATCAGAACATTTTGAAGTTGGGGGAGTTTCTCTTTCTTGGAGATGTTCAATGTGGTGCCAAATCCAAGGGTTTACTTTGTCACCTCTGGGAATTGGGGTAAATCTGGGACACTTTGATTACCAGAAAGGATAATTGCCAGTCTCTAGAGACATGTAATCAAGGTTTCACTCTTAGTTCTAGTAACAATTTTTAAATAGTTTTGTTCTCATTTTTACTTGTGACAGGTGAATCTCCTGTGCAGACTTTGCTTTGGGTTGCTGAATTCCTCAGCTCAAAGAATACTGGGCTGGAAATGTCATGGCAATTAGTGTCAGAGACAGCATTTGCAGCTCTTGGTCACCTCCTCTTGCCATCCTTTCTTGGCAAATATCAAACCTGAATTCAGCCGTGAAAACACTGTAATTCTCACATTTGTTTTTTCTGGCTACCACTGGTGGCTGTTGGCTGCCTTTGCTTTTTGTCACATCCAAACGTTTTTCTCAGATCCAGTGTAAGTGATCGGGCCAAGTGGGATGTGGATTGTGTCCTCCTGCAGCTCTGCACGTGGGCTGTGCCCAGCCCTGGCAGTGCCACGGCGTTTAGAAACCTTTTCCTTTTCTTTTTGAGAGGAAAAGAAGCAGCTGAGAGCCGATGGGTTTTGTGCATACAGCCTGGGTTTATTCCTGTTTGCTCTAAATGTCATTTAAAAGTGTGTTCTGGGGGTACCCTGAGGCAAGAAGTGCTGTGGCCTGGGCTGTGGATGTCCAGTCCCTGTGGTTGTTTTCCAGTGTGCAGACTCTGGCAGGTCAGCACGATGTCTTGCCTGGAATTTCCTTGCATTCTAAAATTAGGAGAAGGCTCTAGGAAACAATAGCAAATCAAGTCTCTGAACTCCTGCTCCCCTGAATCTTTGTTGTCATGTAGACTTTCACCCACTTCCTTTTCACCAAACCCGTCTGCATTAGATAAACGAAGTTAGAGAGAGCTGGTGATGGCCAGTGGTGAGAGGGGTTATATTTTAAATTTATTTACTCGTTACACAATTACTGTGGTCCTTTAGGACGCCAGAAGTGTGAATTTGCTATCAGTGCTGTCCATCCCTGATCACTGCCTGTGTGCAGAGGGCTGTGGGAGCCAGAGAGCCCCACGGTGGTTTGGTGTCCCCCAGACACATCCCTGTGCCCAGCAGTGTGTCCTGACTGGGACCTGGGGACTGCAGAGTGTGAGAAGCTCCTGCAGTTACACCACAGGCTGTCACTGCAGGAGGGGGGAGCAGCTCACTGTGTTCTGTGCACTCCTCAGGGCTGTCATCTGCTCACCTCAGTGGTTTTAATCCACCCCCTCCCTTGTCTGCTCTGTGCTCTGGTTTTTGGCAGTGTTGTGGGGTCCTGAAGGTGCCCCTCAGCTGAAGGCACCCTGTGGCTGTTCCTGGGGAGCTCTGTCCCAGCAGCTCTGGAGCAGGGGGATACCTGGAAAGGCGCCTGAATGGAGGGAGGTTCAGAGCTCACTCTGGTTTGGTCCCTGTCAGTGTCACTGCAGGAGCAGCCCTGACTTTGGCCGTGTTTGTGACCTGTGAATGATCCCAGGGTTTTCTCTCCTGTACTCCTGAGCCCCCTCCCTGCCTCTGCTGAGGACAAACACGGGGTGCTGTAATTTAGAAATGCCCTGTGCGTGTCCCTGCACAGACCTCAGTGTTCTGGGTCACTTCTTAACGTGTTCTGCAGTGGCCCCACATTGTTGTTTGTTATTGCCAGTGCTCTGAAACAGTCCAGGAAATGCAGCAAACACCCCAGCCCTGGTCCCCATCCTGTCCAGGGCTGACCTCTGGCAGTGGTTAGAATGGCCACAGTATGTGGTCAGTTGATAATTGCAGCACATTGTGTTTACTAAACTCACTGGGGCTGGTGGTGTCCTGGAAGAGTGATTGGTGCATCCTGGAATTTGCCATTTGCAGCTGCTGGGCTCCTGGGAGCCCCAAGGGCTGTGTGGAAAAGTCGAGGGCCCTTCCAGTCCCCACTCCTGTGGCTGTGGTGTTTCTAGAAAAGAATTTTCGTGCCTTCTCTAGTTCTGTGATGACTTGGGGCCGTGCTGACAGCTCAGCTGTGCCTTTTCCACCTGGCACACGGGGCACAGACGCTGTCCCTGGGGGTGTGGGGACCTGCCACTGGTGTCCATCCTGTACAGCAGGTGTGAGCAGCAGCAGGGACAGCTCTTGGGGTAGCCTCCTTGTGTTTCTCCTTTGCTGGGGCTTCTGGAGCTGCCTCACAAACCCAAGTGTCTGCTGCAAGCTGCTTTAGAGTGACTTCCCGTGGACTGGACTCCAGAGCCTGAGTGAACTGTTACTGTAGGGAACAGGGAATGTCTAATTTGTGTCCTGTGCGGGAGGGAGGAGAGCACTGGGGTTACAGATGCCAAATGAGTGATCAACCTGGACTCATTTTTGCCTTCTTTCTTTTACCCTCGTCCCTTGTAGCCCTCCATGAGGATTGTGGTTCTTGCAGTGACTGCCCCTGGCTGGGCTGGGGGTGGTGGGACAGGCAGCTTTCTCAGGGATGGATGCTCAGGCTTCTCCTGAAGGGAGGAGATGCGTTTCCCCCGGAACTGCTGCTGACCCAGTTGTGTCACTTGTGTCACAGCCTTTCTTCAGGCTCCTGAACCTGCGCAAGCTGGGCCTGAGTGACAATGAGATCCAGAGGCTGCCCCCCGAGGTGGCCAACTTCATGCAGCTGGTGGAGCTGGACATCTCCCGCAATGGTAAGGCCAGAGCTGGGCAGGAGCAGCTGCCCAGGCCCTGCAGTGCTCCCCGGGCTCAGGAGAGGCAGTGTCCTCACCCCATGGAGCCATCCCTCAGGGCTCCTCAGCTGGGACAGTGTTGTATGACTGTGTCTCAGGCTGTCACCTGCTGTCCCATCTTCTCAAACCTCTTTTGTGATTTCACCTGTTTTTTTTCCAGACATTCCAGAAATTCCGGAAAGCATCAAATTCTGCAAATCTCTGGAAATCGCAGACTTCAGTGGGAATCCTCTCTCCAGGTAAGAAGGCAAATGCACCCCATTAGTCCAGCTGAGAAGGAGACCTGAAATTACACATTGTCCCTGCCTTTCTCTGATCTCCATCTTGTAATTGTGTCCCAGCCAAGGCCTGGGGTTGCCCTGCCTCCTTCCAAAGCTGCAGGTCTCTGCTGTCCTGGCCAGTGGAATGAATGCTGGCTGTTGGGGGAGCTGGTGTGTGCTCCATGCCTGGGCCTTGTGCCTGTCAATGATGAGCTGTTGTTGTACCGGTGTCAACAGTGCGGACTTTTGTCCTCTTGTAAAGAGTTTGTCGTTCCCTTTGCCCTGGTCACAAACCAGAATTGATCTGGGCTTGTGCTGCGAAGGAGAGAAAGCCTGCATGCCATCCTCTGCCCCCCAGAGCCCCTTTTGGTCCCCATTCTCAGCCCTTTTTGGCCCCTCTTAGCCCCTTTTCCACCTCTCTTACTCAGAACTGAGGGCAGCCCTGCCTTGAACCCTGTGTTTGTGTTTGTTTCTCTTTCACCTCAGTGCCCAGAGCTGTGCCCAAGAAGGACTCTCTGATTTGTCTTTCAGTACTCTCTGTCTGGAGCTTTTAATAGATGAAGTTGGGGTTCAGTGTGGCTCCCCTGCCGTGGTGAGCCATGTTTTCAGGCACTGTTGTCTTGCTGCAGGTGCCAGTCTGGCCCCAGGTGTCCACTCCCCTTTGTGCTGAGGGCAGGTGCTGTCCAGGTTTAGGCACATTTAACTCTGCTTCCTCTCCTGGTCCTGGGCACTGCTGGAGTGTGGGTGACACAAGCTTCCTGTTGGTGACAATCCCAGTACCCCAGGAATGAGCAGCATTCTGCACCAGGTGTTATTTGTCAGAGCATTTTCTGGTTCAGGGTTCAGATGAGTTGGGGAGTGGGTGGTCAGGGGGCTCTATGAGCGGCCTGTGAAAGCAAAGGAATTTCCTCTTCCAGGGTTTTTCCCTGTTCTGTCCCACCTTGGGTCTGTTGTGATGGTGGTAGGTCCCAGGAAACGCTGCAGTGTCATCTGCAGAGATATCCTTTGTTGGGCACTTGGAATGCTTGGGAGCCCTCCTTTCTTCCAAGGGTGGATGATCCCGTGGAATGGTTTATTCTGGGATTTATTCTCTGGATTTCAGAGCTGAGTTTGCAGACCTGGACAGGTAATGTCTGGTGCAAGGGGGTTTTGTGGTCTTGGAAGCAGAACTTGTCCTGGCTCAGCAGCCAGGGTTGGTGATGGCTCCTGTTCTGCTCCTTTCCACGTGTTGATGCCAACTGGGATGAGATTGGCTTTGGCAGGTTTTCAGTATTTTGGGGGATTCTGTGCTTTGTACACAGGATTAATGGAGTTTTGTTCATGTTCTCACAGGCTTCCTGAGGGCTTCACCCAGCTCCGGAGCCTGGGCCACCTGGCCTTGAATGATGTGTCCCTGCAGAGCCTCCCCACTGACATTGGGAAGTGAGTATGGCCCTGTCCTGGCAGCAGGGAGGGGGCTGGCGTGGGGACACCTTGGTGGGATGAGGACAGTGGCAGGACCTGGAGGGACAAGCCAGGTGCAGCTTTGCCCTGACAGTGCTCTGTGAGCACCTCTGAGCCTTGGTTTGTTAAAAGACCTTCCTACAGTGGTTCCTGTCCTGGTCCCAGCTGCTTCTCCTGCTGTGATTTGTGGCACAGCGAGGATTGATCCAGTCTTCTCAAATCCAGTCTTTCCCTATGTTCTGAGTGCCCATTTGCCCCTTTCCTGGTAGGTGTGGGCTGCCTGATGGTGTTTGAGTCAGATTTATGCAGCTGACAAATGGCCTCATGGGGTGCAGTGAGGGATTTTACCTTTTTTACCTTTACATGTGAGGGATTTTACCTTTTTGGGCAGCCAGTCCTGTTGTGACAGTGTGTTCCTTGTCCTGAGTGTGGGCATAGTGTTTGTTGTTCCTTGTGACTGCAGCACTTGTGTCCCCCAAAGCCATTCACATCCTTGTTTCTGTTCCCCCACATCTCCATCCACGTGTGCACATCCATGCATTGCACAGGACGTGAGGGTGGCTCTTAGGGAAGGGAGATGAGCAGCTCCTTGCATCCCTGAAGCCCTGTCCAGTGAACCTGGCTTTCTTGCTCCCTTTTCTCTTGCAGTTTGGCAAACCTGGTGACTTTGGAGCTACGTGAGAACCTGCTAAAGACTCTCCCCACGTGAGTGTCTGTCTGGGGGCTGTAGGAGTCTCCTGCCTGGTCGTTCTTGCTGCTTCCTCAGGGCAGGCACCATCCCTTGGCTTGGGAGGGCTCAGGCTGGGCATAAAGAGGCTGAATCCTGCTGGATTTCCATAAATTGGGGCAAGGAGGGAGAGGATGGTGCAGGGCTGGAGAGCAGCAAAGGGCCTGTACTCAGCCTGTGTAAGGATTGATTTAGAATAGACAGGATCCCAAAAAAAACTGCTGGAAATAGTGAGAACCATTTTACCTGAAGAGGTGGAGCAGGCACTGGATCCTTTTGGGAAGAAGGAGGAAACTGTGGATGAGGTGCAGGAGGAACTCTGTGCACAATGAGGTTCAGGATTTGAAGAGCAGCAGGGTACAGCTGAAGGGGCCCTTTTGCTTCTGACATCTGTTTGGTTGGGTATCCCTCCTGGCTGCTCTGGGTGGGATAACTACCTTCCCTGCAGCAGACAAAACATAAGCCAGCCAGGGAGAAGAGGTAAGTGTTGTTCCACATTCTGGAGTTAGGGACAGGGATGAGTTCCCAGCAGGGAACACGGTGGAGGTGATGCTCTCAGGGGACAGACATGGAGAACTCTCCAGTTGCTTTGCTCTCCAGTTGCTACTTTAGTCTTTGCTTTGGCCCATCAGAGTTTGTTGAGTTTTCTACTGTCCATCAGCTCTGTCAGCTTGTCTCCTGCCTTCTTGTGCATCCCACTGATGATTCCCCCTTTCCCTGGATGCCATTGGAAGGGATTCTGCCCGACTCCTTTTTGAACAGCGGTTGTTTTGGGGCCACATGAACTCCTCAGTGATGGTGTGGTGTGTGCAGCTGCTGTCACTATCCCCAGAGCTCTCTTACTGTCCCTGGCAGGAGCTCAGTTTGTCTGCTGGCACTTCCCCCCGTGGTCACACCCTGTGGAAGCACAGATCAGAATCTCACAGTCCCCTTGTCTGGTGCCAGTCAGCACATCTCTTCTGTGCTGCAGTGACCCTGTCACAGGAAGGTGACAGGAGGGGGCAGCTGAGATGGTCCCGTGTGGAGTGTCACCACAGAGGACAATGGGAGAGTTAAAGCTCCTAGAACCCCAGGATGGTTTGAGTTGGAAGGGGACTTAAAGCTCATCATGTTCCAGCCTTGGCAGGGACACCTTCCACCAGACCAGGTTGCTCCAAGCCTCGTCCAGCTTGGCCTTGAACACTGATTCTGGGCTGAGAAGTGGCAAGCAGGAGGAGTTTGGGTCTTGGTGTTTGGGCCTCTCTTCTGTCTGCTCCTGTCCTGGCTGTTGACACAGGCAGGTGCCACAGCTGGGTTACACCACCTCAGCAAAGAGGTGAAGTGTCTTCATCCAAGACTGGCCTTTCAAACTGCAGTGAAGATAGTCCCCATAGCTTTTCACCATCTCAGAGCTACCAAGTCTCTGGAGTCCTGAGAATCCGATCTGTGACCACAGCCCCTGGGGTTTCCTGGAGATCCCTCTTTCCCAGTGCTCCCACGTTGCCCTTTGGTAGATCTGGGTGCCATCCAGCAGGATACTTGTAGTGTGCTGTGAGGTTTTGGTGTTTTTCACTGCATGGTTAATCCAGGCTTGATACTCATTCTGGAATGCAAATTCAGCTTCTTTTCATCTTTCCCCAGTTCCCCAAATTCTATTTTGGCATCATTTCCAAAAGTAGAACATGGATCTTGAAGGCCAGGGTGGTTCTGATCAGATGTATTAGTTAAGTACAAGATGGCAGCAGATGGCCAAAACCATTTCAGTGATGCTGTGGGGTTCTCTGCCCAAGGCTCTGGTACTTTGGCTGCACATTGTGCATAAGAACAGCTCTAAATGACATCAGGTGACCTTGCCAAAGAGGAGAATAACTTTAGCCAAAAATGGCTGGTGTTTTGTTCCCAGGGTTCCTGAGCCCAGTGGTTAGGTGGGTTCCAACACTGAGAATTTGGGGCAGCATAATGCATCAGCGTCCTTTTGGTATTTATTTGTTGTAGAGCCTCTTGAAAGATCCAGCTTGGAGTGACCATTGTTTGCCAAAATTCCATTCCATTGGTCAGTCTCCTGATCCTGGCTGAGGTCTGAAATGGCTCAGCTTGTGCAGCTGGTGGTCACCCCTCATTTCTCCCCTGCAGATGGGACGCAGCCAGAGGCTTGGGAAGGGCATTTCTGTATTGCTGTGGAATAGTGGAGGGTGATCTCTACTGAGACCTTCTGCCAGATGTCACCAGTGTGGATTCCACAGATCACTTGTTCCTATTTTGGGAATTCAGCCTGTGAAGGTGCAAAGGGACAGTCTAGGCTGAATCTCCTTTGGAGAAGTTAGAGTTGATGTACATTCATGGTGAAGGAGTGCTGTGCAACAGGATCCTTTGGATGAAACTGTTGATAAACCTTTGCTGGAGTTTATCTCAAAATCGACTGCTGCATGCAATAGGAAATTAATTTTCCTGTGTAACCCAGATGTATTTACAGCCTGGCCCAGGCAAGATAGCTCCCTCTTACTGCAGCCCCCAGCAGCCTCAGTTTGGGTGGCCTTGAGAGGTGGACCTGTTTCTGGAGAAATATTGGGCATTTCTCTATTGGAGTGGTTCCTTAAGTGGAGAATAAAGCAGTTCCCTGCGGGGGCAGTGGGCAGGGCTGGCAGCTCCACCCTGGCACACAGAGAGGGGCAGCAGTCCTCTGGTGGAGTTGATGGGTCAGACTCAGGTGTGAGGACAAATGAGCACCTGGACCATGTCATGAGACCCCACCGCTGGGTTTGTGGGGCTGGTGCCTTGTGTGTGGGGTGCTTGGGCCACAAGGCTGAGGGTCCTGTGCAGTGTCTTCATCGTGAGCTTCTGTCTGTGCGCAGTCACCTCACTGAGACATCAGGCCACTGTCGTCTGCCCTTCCTCTGCAGCAGCATGAGCATCCTGTGTGGGGAAACTGAGGCTGCTGAACTTGTCATTCCTCCCTGTCCCTGCGGCTGTGCTCCCCTTGCCCCCCAAACACGTCTTGTCCTCTGCTGAGCACCTCCTGTTGCCTGTCAGTCCGTGCCCAGGTCCCTGTCCTTGCTGCAGAACGGGCAGCCTTGGGAACCTGTGGCTGCTCACCCCTTAATCAAAGGGTATGTTGTGGTGGGAGGGGGAGAAGGCAAACTGGTGCCAGTGGAACTGGGACTGCTGGTGCCTCTGAACCCAGCTCCCTGGGGCTTGGGGAAGGGACCAGCTCTTCAAACTGTTGGGCTTCAGAGGGACCGTGAGAAAGGTCAGGATTGCCCCACCTGCTTTAGGAGTTAGTAGAGATCATGTGATTTGTGCAATGTGTGTCCCAGATGCTAACCTTCTGCTCTTTATTTCTTGTTTTATCTCTCTGTCCCCTGTGCCTTGCAGTTCACTCTCCTTCCTTGTCAAGTTAGAGCAGTTGGATCTCGGTGGCAATGACCTGGAAGTGCTGGTAGGTGAGGGCTGCTGGGGAGGGATTTGGGTGGCTGGTAGGGGCAGATCCTGCACCTCGGTGCAAGCAAGTGGGTTTCCACCTGAAATGCAAAGAAATAGGCCCTCAGGTTATTTGGGGAGATTCTGATCTGCCCAGCATGGCCTAGTCATCATTCCCAGATGAATTTTCTCTTCATGTGTCAGTCCTTGTGTCCTGTGTCCTGCTGGCCTCACACGCTGCCTGCTCTGCCCTTTCCAGGCTGCAGGATGGTAATTCTTCTGTCTGGCTGCCAAGGATCTTTCCTTTCCAGCAAGATTCTGGTGCTTCCCCTCCCTGTCCTGCACTGCCCCCAGCTGTTTTTCCTCTCATCCAGCTTCCTGCCTTTCTCCTTTCTGATGTGATTTCTGCCCCACAGAGTGCTGGGCCATTCCACGTTCTCCATGGCAGTGAGGGTAGCCCAGTGTGTGGGCTCTCTTCATGGAGGGCTCAGCATGTGGAGAGCAAGGTCTCAGAATTCAGGTTATCTGGGGACACTCCATGATATCCTGTAATATTGCAGCTGTGGATTCAGCTCTTACTGGGTCTTACTTCTGGTGTTCTGGAAAGGGTTTTAGCGGAAACCCATCAGAGTTGGGAGGCAAAGGGGCTCATGCAGCTTAGCTGTGCGCAGGCTGACCTCACCTGTGAGCAAGGTGTGTGACACTGGAGCCGTGCTCCAGTGGAGCAAACTCCAAACCCAAATGCTGATTGCTTGGGTGGGCTGTGGGATGTGAACTGTCTGTCACGGCTGATGGTGTCACTGGGTCGTGTTGAGTTGGCCAGTGGTACCCAAATGTTTATTTTCATGTCTTAGAGGAGGAAGATGGGTTTCTTCTGTAAGGCCAGAATTTCCAACCGCCTAGAATCATGGAATCATTTAGGTTGGAAAAACCACCTGAGACCATTAAGTTCAACCGTTCCCCCAACACTTGCCAAGGCCACCACTAACCCGTGTCCCCAAGTGCCACATCCACACAGCTGTTAAGTCACCCCGGGGTGACACTCCACCTCTGCTCAGGACAGCCTGTGCCAGGGCTGGACAGTCCTTTCTGGGATGGCATTTCCCCAATATCCAAATTAAACCTTCTGTGGCACAACTTGAGACTGTTTGCCTTTGTTCTGTCCCTTATTCCCTGAGAGCAGAGCCTGATCCCCACCTGGCTTTGTCCTCCCATCAGGGAGTTGCAGAAAACAAGCTCTCCCCTTTTGCCCCAGCTCCCTCAGCTGCTCTCCATCAGAACCGTGCTGCAGGTTTGGTTCTTGCCTTGCCTGCGGGCACAGTCCTGCTGCTGCCATCTGTGTTGGGGCTCCTGCAGCTGGGGGCAGCCCAGACATTCCCAGGCACGTGTGCTGCTGTCGTGTGATGGTCCATGATGGTCCTGGGAGGGGTGAGAGGCAGCACAGCGCCTGGCTTTGCAGAGAGTGGTGTATTTGCAGCAGCTCCTCCCTGTCCCTGGGAGGGACTGATGTCATCCCTGTCCTGTCTCCTGCAGCCGGACACTCTGGGTGCACTCCCAAACCTGCGTGAGCTTTGGCTGGACCGGAACCAGCTCTCGGCCCTGCCACCAGTGAGTGTCCTGCGGCATCCCCCCTGTCCCATCCCCTGTCCCATCCCTTGTCCCATTCCCTGTCCCTGTCCCTGTCCCTGCCCCTGTCCCAGCTGCCCCCTGCCCCAGCTGCACCCTGTCCCAGCTGCCCCCTGTCCCTGTCCCAGCTGCCCCCTGTCCCTGCCCCAGCTGCACCCTGCCCCAGCTGCCCCCTGCCCCAGCTGCCCCCTGCCCCTGCCCCTGTCCCTGTCCCATCCCCTGCCGCTGCCCCTGCCCCTCCCTGAGCCATGGACTCTCCTCTCTGCTCCAGGAGCTGGGCAACCTGCGCCGCCTGGTCTGTCTGGATGTGTCTGAGAACAAGCTGGAGCAGCTGCCCAACGAGGTCAGTGGGCTGGTGGCACTGACGGACCTGCTGCTGTCCCAGAACCTGCTGGAGTGCATTCCCGATGGCATCGGTGAGTGTTGTCGGGTGGGGAGTGCTGCAGGACTTCAGTTCCTGTCAGTGCTCCTGGAGGAGTCTTGGGAAGGAGTGTCTGTGGCAGGGAATCAGGGATTCAGGGGCAGTCAGCGGGAGCAGAAGCAGTGGGTGGTGCACTGAGCAGAACTCTGCAGGAGAGTTCAGGTGGGTCACGTGCATCAGGTGTGTGTGAGGAGGAAAGGCAGAGCCTCCGTGGCTGGGTTGTGTGATCCTTGATGGGATAACAGCCAGGGGGGGTGTAGAGCAGCATCCTTCTCTCTGGCACAGCTCACACCTCACTTGTCACCCTGGCCAGGTCAGCTGAAGCAGCTCTCCATCCTCAAGGTGGACCAGAACCGGCTGACAGACATGACAGAATCCATTGGGGACTGTGAGAATCTGTCTGAGCTCATCCTGACTGAGAACATGCTGACAGTGAGTACACAGCAGCCAGGCTGTTCATTGCAGCAGAGCTGCAGGGATCTCTTCCCACCTTCTGCCCTCTGAGCTGAATTCCTGAGTGTGCTCCAGCTGCTTCCACACAGTTTCACCAAGTTCACTGACATTTGGAAGCTGCTGTTTCTCGCTGATTTTTCCCCTAAAACATTCTCTGGGATAGCAGGGATGCTGGGGTGGCCCATCCCAAAGACATCCCAGGCTGCATTGGTGAGGGGTTTGGGATAGTGTGACTGAAAATGGCCCTGCTCCAAACTGCCTGTGATTTGATTGGTAAAACATAAGGGCTGGGAATGGGCAGATAAACAGAAGGCAAGTCTTGACCAGTGGTGGTTGGAGTGTGCTGTGCTGTGTTGAGGGGAGGAATTGGCATGGATCATCTATGATCCTGAGGGAAAACCTGTCCCAAGAGCGTTATCCCAAGTGTGTCTGTTGGCATGGAAGGCAGCTCGTTTCCCAGACCGAGGGCTTTGTGCCTTCTGCCTGTGCTGCCCTTTCCCCTTGCACCCGCTGACTCGGCTCCTTCCCAGGCCTTGCCCAAGTCCCTGGGGAAGCTGGCCAAGCTGACCAACCTGAACGTGGACCGGAACCGGCTGACGGCGCTGCCGGCGGAGATCGGAGGCTGTGCCAACCTCAGTGTCCTGTCCCTGCGGGACAACCGCCTGGCCCTGCTGCCCCCGGAGCTGGCCAACACCACCGAGCTGCACGTGCTGGACGTGGCTGGCAACAGGTGAGCAGGCTGCTGGCAGGGACAGCCCGGGAAAAGCCAGACTGGCTGCTGAGGGCTTGAGCTTTGCCCAGGAACCCCTCCTCTGTGTCACCTAAACACAGGGCAGAGGTGTGAGGGTATTTTATCACGTGTGAAATAGAGATCAGGGGAGATCCCCGGTCACTGGCTCCCTTTCCTTCCTGCACATTTTGTGGGTTTGTGTCGCTAGTGCTCAGGTGGTCGGTGTCAAAGCCTCCTTCATGGTGTGTAGGTGCCTGGGAGCTGTTCTGGAAGGTTCTGTAGTTCTGTTCACTGAGGTTGGTGCTTTTGGGAGTAGCTGAACACCGACCAGAGGTTCTGTAGGGAACATTCTCTACACTGGTCTGTGAGAGCTTTGTTTTTCTGTTTCTAAACCCCTCCACACTGTTGGAGGGAGTTGTCTTCTGCTAAAGGCTGGTGAGGATGGGGTATTGGAGCCCAGTGCACAGCCATGGGCAGAATGAGCTGTTCCAGTTTGCAGGACTGAGGGATGCACAGCAGCTTGGCTCTGTCCCTCTCTGTTCAGGTGGGGCACTCTGGGGCTGAGGTGAAGCTCCTTCCTGACCAGGTAAGTTTAACAAGCAGTTGTTCTCTCTTTTGCAGGCTGCAGAACTTGCCCTTTGCTTTGACAAATCTTAATCTGAAAGCCCTCTGGCTGGCAGAAAACCAGTCCCAGCCCATGCTGAAATTCCAGACCGAGGATGATGAAAAGACAGGAGAAAAGGTTCTCACTTGCTACCTGCTCCCCCAGCAGCCCTCTCCCAGCCTGGGTAAGAATGTGCATCACAAGCACTGGCTGCAGAGCCTTGTGCCCTGGAGGGGGCTGAGGCCCTGAACCTTCTCTGCTGGGTTGGACTGTCCCTTTCTGTCATTCCTGGAGCAGATCCAGGCTCTTGTATGGCTGGATATATATATATATATTATTATATATATATGTTTGGGCAGAGAGAGCTATTATTATATATATAATAATATATATAATCACTACCTTTCCCAGGCAGTGATGGTTAAAACTGAGGAATTGCCTTCTGCCAGGGGATAAGGCCCTGCAGCCTCATCTTTGAGTGTTCTGCTTGGATCTACTGACCAAGCAGTTAATTTTCATTGTCCTGTCAGTGTGTTATTCCTTAATTCTGCCTCTTTCTGCACTTGTTGGGTAGGGAGTGCTGGAGCTGAAGCACCATTCCCTGCTGTGGAGGCTGCTGTGGGTCTGGTGGGGGATGTACAGAAGGTGACAGGACGTTGAGCCTTTGTCCTCAAGCCTTTGGTGCCATGGGCAGATACAGTGGAAGTGCCCTAATGGGATAAGAACTGGTTCCATCTGAGTCTACAGCCCTGCTCTTCCCAAACAGAGCTCTCACTGTGTTCTCTCCCTCCCCAGAGAACCTCCTGCAGAACAGCGTGGACGAAAGCTGGACAGACACCAACCTGAACAGAGTCAGTGTGATCCAGTTCCTGGATGAGCCTAAAGGGGACGATGACGAGGAGTCTGGAGCTGAGAGACGAGTAAGAAACTCCTGGGGGCGTGTTGGCTCCCTGTGGGAGCACGGGGACAAACCAAGCTTTCCAAAGATGGGGAGCTGCTGTGGTGTCCATGTCTCACCCCGTGACACTGCTGTAGGCATGTGCAGGAATTCCACAGTCTGAATGAGGGCTGTTTGCTGCCCTGAGAACCTTAGCAGGAGCAAAAGGGAGTGAATTCCCTGGGAGCTGTGGTGCAGAGTCATATTTTGAGGCTCTTCTACGGGAGTGGAGCACTAACGTGCCCAGGGAGCACTCAAAATGTCCAGAGATCCCAGGAGAGCACTGTCAGGATGGGGTTTTAGCTCACCCCAACCGTGGGGAAAGGCTGCCCAGCCAAATCAGGCCATCCCCATCCCTCATGGCATGGAGGCAATGCTGCCCATGCTATGGAGTGTCCTGTTAGTAAAATACTAAACGCTGTAGGCAGCCTCAAAACCTGCAAAAACCTCAAAACTCTGCTTCTAGTGCGGAGGCAAATGCCAGGACAGAAGTTCTCACAAGTGCTCTAAGGGTTTCAGTCTCTTGGAGGACTTTATTTTCTTTTTTAGTTTATGGAAAACCATTCTTGACATCTGAATTCTTCTAATGAATGGTGTTTGCAGCTGTCCTGGGACAGCTCACTAAGCAGCACCAATTGTGGTGCATTTGGGCTTGGCAGACCTGTTAAGCCCAGAGGAATTAGGAAGATATCCCAGGATTTCTCACCTGTGTTCTGGAGGAGTTTCTGTGTTGATAACTTTTCATTTGCCAAGCCTGAAACAGCACTTTGAACTTCCCAACTCTTTGTCATTCTTCCCAAACCCGTTATCAGCTGGAGAGCAGGATGATGTCCTGAGGGAGCTGTTAGGGTTCCCTGCCTCTGTTCTTTCCCCTTGCCAGCTGCAGGCTGTGTAAGGCCTGGAGCAGATCCAGCTGCAGGACGTGTTGGTCTGTCCCCCCTGGGGCTCCGTGTCCCCCCTGTGTCCCCCCTTGGGGCTCCGTGTCCCCCCTGTGTCCCCCAGGGGCTCTGTGTCCCCCCTGTGTCCCCCTGAGGCTCCGTGTCCCCCCTGTGTCCCCTTGGGGCTCCGTGTCCCCTTGGGGCTCCGTGTCCCCCCTGTGTCCCCCCGGGGCTCTGTGTCCCCCCTGTGTCCGCTTGGGGCTCTGTGTCCT
Organism: Sylvia atricapilla; assembly: GCF_009819655.1. Taxonomy (NCBI): domain Eukaryota; kingdom Metazoa; phylum Chordata; class Aves; order Passeriformes; family Sylviidae; genus Sylvia; species Sylvia atricapilla. The sequence goes on from NC_089140.1 coordinate 153,024,332, forward strand.
GTCCCCCCTGGGGCTCTGTGTCCTGTCCCCCCTGGGGCTCTGTGTCCCCCCTGTGTCCCCCCTTGGGGCTCCGTGTCCCCCCTTGGGGCTCCGTGTCCCCCTGGGGCTCCATGTCCCCCCCTGTGTCCCCCAGGGGCTCCGTATCCCCCCTGGGGCTCCGTGTCCCCCTGGGGCTCTGTGTCCTGTCCCCCCGGAGCTCTGTGTCCCCCCTGTGTCCCCCCCCTTGGGGCTCCGTGTCCCCCTGGGGCTCTGTGTCCCCCCTGTGTCCCCCCCCTTGGGGCTCCGTGTCCCCCCCTTGGGGCTCCGTGTCCCCCCTGGGGCTCCGTGTCCCCCCTGTGTCCCCCTGGGGCTCTGTGTCCCCCTGGGGCTCCGTGTCCCGTCCCCCCTGGGGCTCTGTGTTCCCCCGGAGCTCTGTGTCCCCCCTGTGTCCCCCCTTTGTCCCCCTGGGGCTCCGTGTCCCCCCTGTGTCCCCCCGGGACTCTGTGTCGCCCCTGGGGCTCCGTGTCCCCCCTGTGTCGCCGTGGGGCTCTGTGTCCCCCTGTGTCCCCCCGGGGCTCCGTGTCCCCCCGGGGCTCCGTGTCCCCCCGGGGCTCCGTGTCCCCCAGGGGCTCCGTGTCCCCCCTGTGTCCCCCAGGGGCTCCGTGTCCTGTCCCCCCTGGGGCTCCGTGTCCTGTCCCCCCTGGGGCTCCGTGTCCTGTCCCCCCTGGGGCTCCGTGTCCCCCTGGGGCTCTGTGTCCCCCTTGGGGCTCCGTGTCCCCCTGGGGCTCCGTGTCCCCCTGGGGCTCCGTGTCCCCCTGGGGCTCCGTGTCCCCCTGGGGCTCCGTGTCCCCCTGGGGCTCTGTGTCCTGTCCCCCTGGGGCTCTGTGTCCCCCTGAGGCTCTGTGTCTCCCCATGGGGCTCTGTGTCCCCCCTGTGTCCCCCCGGAGCTCTGTGTCCCCCCTGTGTCCCCCAGGGGCTCTGTGTCCTGTCCCCCTGGGGCTCTGGCTCTCCGATAACGGTGTTAGTTACCTGCAGAGGCTCATTCCTGAGGCCTGGCAGGTGCTGCCAGGGCTGGAATCCCCCTGCTGAGGGTTTCCCTGTGGCAGGGCCTGCAGCGCAGAGCCACCCCTCACCCCAGCGAGCTGAAGGTGATGAAGAAGGTGATCGAGGTGCGGCGCAATGAGGTGAACGCAGCAAAGGCTGATGCCAACCCCAGCTCGCCCAACTCAGAGGTGAGTGCTGCTCCCTGGGGAATGGATAACCACAGAGAACACGGGGATCATGGAATGGTTTGGGTTGGAAGGAATATTGCACACCACTGAGCTCCACCTCCGTGCCCTGGGCAGAGACATCTTCCACCAGGAACATGCAGCATATGTGAGAAATGGGGAGGAGAAAGGACTGACTTTTGGGGAAGTTTGGGAGGGACTGAGAGAGCATTGCCTGGGAAGGTTGGGAATCTGCCTTGAGATGTCATGGGGGGACCTGTGAAATTGAGCAGGAGATAGAACAGTGTAAGGGGAACTGTGTGTGTTGGTACCAGTTTTGTCATAGCACAGGCCAGCGGGAGAGGAAGAGAAGGCTCTGAAATTCCCAGTGAAGAATGATGGGAATAGAGCACTTGGAGGAGGCACCTTGCTGCCCTGGTGGGAGCTGAGAATAAATGCCACACAGGAGGATGGACCCAGGCCACATGGAGGGAGCTCAGGAGGGGAAGCTGTGGGCAGCCTGAGCAAAAGCTGGTTCTGTCGGTGCTGGACCATTCCCAGCTCACACCAGTCACACTGCCTGGCTCCATCTGCTGCTCTGGCTTCCATCCTGACTATTGGCAATTGATGGAGAGACGGGAAGACTGATTCATGATCAGAATTCGATTTTACTCAGGTTTTCCAAGTCTTATATACCATTTCAGTGAGGTTAATAATTTCTACTACAGTAATTAGGTTAGAAGATTATACAAGCAACTTATGCATTATACAACATTTTTATTGTAGAGGGTTGATTGAATCTTTTCCCTTAAACAGGTTTTAATCCCATCTTCTCATAAGCTCAAAGTTCTGTTTGCCCTCGCCACGGCATCCTAGTCACCAGCCTAGTTATGCTAATTAAGTCTGTCTTACACTCAGACTTGTGTATTCCCACACCTGACCATCACAACCGTTTTCTCAGGAGAAGAGGCTGAGTTCAACATCGAATCGCAGCGAGGAGTCCCACCTGTCCAGCAGCACTGCCTCTGTGGAGTGCAGGGCAGAGGAGAGGGAGCGGGGCTGGCCCAACGGGCAGCTGCCTGACCTGCGGGAGCTGGACAGGGACGGCAGGCCCAGAGCACAGGAGGAGCACAAGGAAGCTGCTGACCAGGAAGAGGAGGATGTGGAAGTGGAGTACAATGAGGTAGGAGCCTGGGAGCTGCAGCAGGGTCGTAATAAAAAGTGAAAGGACCTGGAATTTTGAGAGGAAGTGGGAAGTAGGTGTGCAGGTGAATGGGTGTGGGATTTGGGCATCACTGGAGGCAGATCCAGGCTGTGGAAGGCAGCGCTAGCAGAGTCTGAGGCAGCTTGTGGGAGCTGCACACGTGGGAGACTGGGGTGGACAGCGTGGGAGCCAGGCAGGCCGGGGGAAAATGGGGATGACCGTGAGAGGTTTGGATGCCCTCCATCCCTGGAGCTGGCAGAAACGTGTCTGGGGAAGGCGTGGTTATGGGAAAAGGCAGGGATGGGGAAATGGTGATGCATTCCTGCATTTTCCTGAGCACACAAGCAGGGACACTGCCTCTGCCTGTGCCGGGAGAGGGCTCACAGGGGCAGCAGGTTCTGTGCTGCCACCCCTCTGTCCCCTGAGGCTCACGGCCTGTCTGGGGCTTTGCTGTCACAGCCCACTGTGCACTTCGCTGAGGACACGCTGATACGGAGTGAGGATGAGGATGAGGATGAAGAGCGACCGTTCCCAGTGGAGAAGCAGAGGCTCATCCGCAAGGACACGCCCCATTATAAGAAACACTTCAAGATCACTAAACTGCCCAAGCCAGAGGCAGTGGTGGCACTTCTGCAGGGGCTGAACAGTGATGGGGTTCCCAAGGAGGAAGAGGAGTTGGGAGGCTGTAATAATAACACAGAGCCCAGGGAGCAGGAGGAGGCATGGGATGAGGATGACAGAAAGAATGGAGCTCTGTCTGCTCAGCCATCCGTGAAGGTAAGGTCTTGTGGGGAGGGGGAGGTCAGAGGGGTGCAGACCTGCCCTCTGCTCCTGTGGCTGAGGTTAATGTGGTGCTGGTGAAAGCACTGGCAAGAGGCTCCAGCACCTGGGGAAGTGCTGAGGGTGGGAGAGCTGAAGGTCACTGGAGGCTCATGGGGTTCTCAGAGAGCTGTGATGTGCTGCTGTGCCTGACACCTTCACTCTATCCAGGTCCTTGCACCATCCCCGTTCCTTGTGCTGTTCCCTGTGCTGCAGGGACAGTTCTCTGTCTCATCTCTGGTGGGTTCTGCTGTTCCTTCCAGCCTCCTCCTCACTTGCTGGTTGTTGCTGCTGGTTCACAGGAGGATGAGCTTTATCCCTGTGTGGGTTCAATGTTAGACTGACGTTTGGGGCACTGACACTTGTTGGCACAGTGTTTCCTGGAGCATGTAAGTGCAGCCAGGAGTGTGCCCTTCCCTGTGCTTCCACCCAAACACAGCCTGATGGAGGGTGCATTGGGATTTAGGGGAGCTTGTGCAATGAAGTTTTGGCCTTACTGGTTATACTGGGGCCTGAGAGACAGGGGTCCTTGGCTCTCTTCAGCTGAACCACCACGTTTGGTTAGGGACACACAGAGGTTCCTGCCTGAGGAAGTTCCTCACGATGGAATGACAACACAAGGATGAGGGACACTTCATGAGATCAGCCCAGTTCTCAGCCAAGCTGGTTTGAGGGTTTTGAGTTGCGTTTGGTGGGCAGAGGTCAGGATGTGGCTGAGTCTCCATCACAGTCTGGCATCAACAAATCTCATGGGTGAGATGTGGGTTTCTGGATGTGGAAGGTGCTGGATTAAACCTGCTGCTGTAACTGCACATGCTCCATGGTGCCAGGATCGTTCCCATCCCTGCTGGAGCTTGGGTTGCCCAGGGAAAAGTCCTTTCCCTCAGGGGATGCTTGCCTTGCTCTGTTGGAGCCAGTGCAGCTCCTCCTGTGCTCCCTAGGGATGGGGCCAGTTTTCCCACTGCTGCTGAAGTTCCTCAGAAGGAATGAAGGTTTGGATTTGAACTGTTCAAACAACAGTTTGAAGCTGTCCCAAGTCCCCTTCATGCAAGACCCATCATAGCTGGGAATGCTCTCACCCACAAAGGTTGTTTTAGCTGGACACTCAGAGCTGAGGAGACCTGGCAGAGCCTGTGATGCCTGCTCAGGGGTGGGGGACTTGTCAGAAGTTACCCTGGCTGTCACTGAGCCTCCTGCCTGGGATCAGCTCTCCTTTCTGTGGGGCTGCACTGGATGCCTGCTCCATGAACACGTTTATTGGCTGCCTCCTGAGCTGTATTCCAGGAGACGGGATGTAGGGAGCAGTGTCCCTGTGCACGGAGGCTTATGAAAGAGGGGCAGTGAAGGAGGAACCAGGACAGGCTGTGCAGGAGGCTGAATCCTAAAACCAGTGGGTTTTGTTGCAAGGACAGTTGGTTTTCAGAAGAAATCCTGAGATTTCCTGTGCTTGAGAGCAGGATGCCAGGTGCCTGTCAGGATGTACTTTTTCACCAGAGAAAGGAATTGGTGCAGTTGTGTTTGGGACTGCTCATTCCTGTGCAGCAGCACCACAGGCTCCTTGGTTCCTTCTCCTGATTGTAATCCTTCCTCCTTCCTGCTGTGATCTGGTGTGGAGGGGATGATGTCAGCTGGTGCTGCTCAGCTCAGGGCCTCAGGGTGCAGCAGGAACAAAACCTGGCCCTGGGGGTGCCAAACTGGGCACTCTGGGAACCCGTGAGCAGCCCTGGCACTGCTGAGAGGCTGAGCAGGAGTGGGGGTACTCTGGTGCTGAGGGGTCAGCCCTGGAGCTGGGATGTGAGTGGGCCCAGCTCTGGAGCTGTGGAGGTCAGCAGTGACCCCAGGAGTGGAGGTCAGCAGTGACCCCAGGGGCTCTGGTGGTCAACAGTGACTCCAGCAGCTCTGGAGGTCAGCAGTGACCCCAGGAGTGGTGGTCAGTAGTGTGACCCCAGGGGCTCTGGAGGTCAGCAGTGACCCCAGGGGCTCTGGAGGTCAGCAGTGACCCCAGGAGCTCTGGAGGTCAGCAGTGACCCCTGACTCTGGAGGTCAGCAGTGACCCCAGGAGTGGTGGTCAGTAGTGTGACCCCAGGGGCTCTGGAGGTCAGCAATGACTCCAGCAGCTCTGGAGGTCAGCAGTGACCCCAGGAGTGGTGGTCAGCAGTGACCCCAGGGGTTCTAGGAGTCAGCAGTGACCCCAGGGGCTCTGGAGGTCAGCAGTGACTCTGGAAGCTCTGGAGGTCAGCAGTGACCCCGGGGGCTCTGGAGGTCAGCAGTGACCCCGGGGGCTCTGGAGGTCAGCAGTGACCCCGGGGGCTCTGGAGGTCAGCAGTGACCCCGGGGGCTCTGGAGGTCAGCAGTGACCCCGGGGGCTCTGGAGGTCAGCAGTGACCCCGGGGGCTCTGGAGGTCAGCAGTGACCCCAGGAGCTCTGGAGGTCAGCAGTGACCCCGGGGGCTCTGGAGGTCAGCAGTGACCCCGGGGGCTCTGGAGGTCAGCAGTGACCCCGGGGGCTCTGGAGGTCAGCAGTGACCCCAGGAGCTCTGGAGGTCAGTAGTGACTTCAGCAGCTCTGGAGGTCAGCAGTGACCCCAGGAGTGGTGGTCAGCAGTGACTCTGGAAGCTCTGGTGGTCAGCAGTGACCCCTGACTCTGGTGGTCAGCAGTGACCCCAGGAGCTCTGGAGGTCAGCAGTTACTGTGGAACCTCTGGAGGTCAGCAGTGACCCCGGGGGCTCTGGAGGTCAGCAGTGACCCCGGGGGCTCTGGAGGTCAGCAGTGACCCCTGACTCTGGAGGTCAGCAGTGACCCCAGGAGTGGTGGTCAGTAGTGTGACCCCAGGAGCTCTGGGGGTCAGCAGTGACCCCAGGAGTGGAGGTCAGCAGTGACCCCAGGAGCTGTGGAGGTCAGCAGTGTGACCCCAGGGGCTCTGGAGGTCAGCAGTGACCCCAGGAGTGGTGGTCAGTAGTGTGACCCCAGGGGCTCTAGGGGTCAGCAGTGACCCCAGGAGTGGTGGTCAGTAGTGTGACCCCAGGGGCTCTGGAGGTCAGCAGTGACCCCAGGAGTGGAGGTCAGCAGTGACCCCAGGGGCTCTAGGGGTCAGCAGTGACCGTGCCGTGCCTGTGTTGGGTGGTGGTGGTGGTCATGGTGGTTGTGGTGGTCGTGGTGGCGGGTTTGGTTGATGCTCCACTAATCCGCATGCCTCTTTGCTGGTTCCTGTCCTAACAGGGGGTGTCGTTTGATCAAGCCAATAATCTGCTGATTGAACCTGCTCGCATTGAGGAGGAAGAGGTCTGTACCACTCCTACTGTTCTCTCTCTGCCCAGAATCATCCAGCCTGCTTGATTTGCTTCCCAGCCTCACCCGTTGTTGTAGGGGGAACTCTGATCTCTCTCTGGGTCAAGTGGCTTCTGGACCTGGCTGATACAAACACGATGATTGTTTCCTCCTTGCTTTCCCCTTTTCCTCCTTTCCCGTCCTCGAGGTGAGAGTGGCTGCTGCAGAGCAGGAGTGAGATGGAAATGATGGAAGAGCCAAAGGGGCTGAGGTGGGAAGTTCAGTTCCTAGCTGCTGTGTGTTGATGGAGACATGGAGTTAAATAAATGGGTATTTCTGGACACGTGGGTTCCCCAGGAGGAGCAGAGGCCTCAGGAATCAGCTGAGTGCTGTGTGCTGACCCTTTGATGAAAGGAGGAGGATCTCACTCAGGGAGCACTGTACCACTGGGGAAAGTGGACTGGAGCCAATGATATGTGCATCTAGAGCCTCCCCCAAATCCCTTCAAGGCTCAACGTGCAGCACCTTGAGGTGTCAGAAAGGGGCATCCAAGGGACCACAAAGGCCTTGGCATGGGGGTGGTGAGTGTGCTGAGGGTTAAGATCCTGTGTCTAACTGCCTGGCTCATCCTCTGACTCTGCCCAGGTTTTCAGTGGTGAGCTGTGGGGTCAGAACCTCTCTGCAGGTTCCCAGGAGCTGCTGGAGGCACAGCATTCCTGCCGCTGACAAGAGGCAGAAACAGCATCCGTGCTGACAGCTGGCACAGGCATTTCTCCCATGGGACAGATGGTATAGGGCCATGTGCTGCCTGGGAGTGTTGGCCTGGGTGTCTCTGAGAACTTGGCTCTGCTGTCCCCTCAGGTGTAAAACAGAGATGTTCTTGGGTTTGGAGTGAGGCTTTCCAGGAGGGAGGTGATGAATCCTTTGCACCCAGGCAGAACATGAGCTGCCTGGTCAGGTGTGGTCCCCTCTTAGTGGATCCTGGAGATTCCTCCATCTTTCTCCATCTCTAGGTCGCTGAAAACCACGTTAGTATTTCTTGCGTTTCTCTTTTGCAAAATCTTCTGATCCTGGAGGTCTTTTCCAGCCTAAGTGATTCTGTGATTGCTGGGGGAGGTCCCAGGCTGGCTCTGGTGTCCCCTCAGCACAGTCCCCTTTGCACAGATCTGTTCCTGTGCTGTGAGGAAGGATGTGTTTGTGCAGCTCCTGAGGAGCAGCATGCTGAAGATCCCCAGATTGGTGGTGGTAGCTGAAGTCATCCAAGAGTAGACCAACTTTGGGAAGTTGGTTTGGAATATTTGATTGTCCTACAGCTCTGAGGAGCGTTCAGCAAGGAACTTTCCATGAGACCAGGTTACTCCAAGCCCTGACCAGCCTGTCCTTGGACATTTCCAAACAGCATCTGCCTGCTGTTCCCAGGGATGATCCCTTCAGAATCTGTGGGCTGATGGAGCAGAGCAGAGGCTGGTGCTGTTGGGCACCACGGTTTGGGGTTCATGATACTGCTGTCACATTCCTTAGATAATTTAATACAGCCCCAAGAGAAAAGGGGCTACTGATTCCTGATTGTGTGTTCCCTAATCCTAAACCATCATCTTGAGCTGGAGACTGATGGTGTTGGAGCAGAACTGGAGAGACAGGCCCAGCTTCTGCCAGCCCCCAAGGTCGGGTACAGCCAGAGCTCCTGTGGCTGTTCTGCTGCAGCAAAAGAAGAACTTTGTTAAAGCCTGTGATAATCACCTGATGGTGGGTATCTGGATTCCAGGGCTGGCTCTGTTCCCAGTGCTCTGTCTCCATCCCCATCTGCCTTGCAGAGTGGCTGTACTGGGATGTAGAGAGGTTTTGAGAGGAGAAAAGCAGCATGTTGAGCACCTGTTTGATGGCACAAGGTTAGACCTGAACTCTGTTTTCAGGTAGTTCTGATGGAGCAGCCTGGAGAGCTGCTGGGCAGGTTACAGTGACAGTGGGAGGAGGGTCCCAGTTTGTGTTTCAGGGTGTGATGATGCTTTGCTGTGGCACATCCCTGGGTGTGCCCAGCCTTAACCGTGTCCTGCAGAGCCCCTGCAGGTCCAGGAGCCACAGAGATTTCTGTGCTGCTGGGACACATCAACAGGATTTTGTCTCTGGCTCTGTCCAGGAGCAGAAGGAGCTGCCATTCCACTCCCTGGGAAGAAGAGAGGGTTTCCAAAGATGCTGGATGTCTGCTGCTGCTGCTGCTCAGGTGTCACATCCTGTTGCTCTGCAGTCAGGAGTGAGTCAGGTCTTCTTGAAGGAGCCTCATCCTGTGGGAACTGCTCAGGAATGTCACCATTTGTGTTGGAATGGCAGCCTCGAGCCTGGCACCCGTTAGGATTTGCCATGGCAGATGTGACAGCACAGCCTGGTCCTGGAGCATCCCCTGCTCAGAGGGTTCAGTTCTGGAAAGGCTCCACAGGTACTGGGGAGCACTGGGATGTGCTGGGAGCCATCCTGCCCCTCTGCATGGGGCTCTTTGCTGCTGCACACATGGAGCTCTTCCCCTTGCTCTGGTTTTGCATTTAGGGGGTGACTGTGTGCCTCATCAAGGCATCACCAGACTTGGAATTCTTATGTAGCAGATTTGATTTTCCCACAATGTGACCCATAAATTTTAAACCCAGGAAAGTTTAATAAGCCTCTTGTGTAGTGCAGGAGAGGTCATGTCACCTGTTTGCTCACCTGGCTTGACTGGAATAGGAGGGAGTAGAGTTTTTTGAGGTTAAAAAAAATACAATATTCCCATTTCTCTCATTTAATTTTTAAGATGATCAAAGTTCCTATTGAGCAAAGAAAAATATGCTATATTTTCTATTTTAATTTGTCTGGCTTTTAACTTACTGCCATCAAGATGTTTTTATTACGTTTTTCTACTGGGTTGAAAGGTCCTCAGTGTTTTTTATGGAATCATAGAATGGCTTGGGTTAGAAGGGGCCTTTTAAATGTCACCAAGTGCCACTCCCCTGCCACTGGCAGAGGCATTTTCCACTATCCCAGGTTGCTCCCTGTGTCCAGCCTGGCCTTAAACACTTGCAGGGATGGGGCAGCCACAGCTTCTCTGGGCAGCTGGAGCAGTATTCTGCCACCTTTCCCCTGCCATGACCCTCTGGTGTGGAGGTGGGTTTGGGATCTTGAGGTGGGTTTGGGATCTCTTCCTGCAAATGTACAACTTCACCTGTGGACCTGTGTTAAGGTACAATATGGACATGAGTCACCAACAAAGTGTCAGAGATTGAACACTGATTTGTGTGATTGCTGCTTGTTCATCATCACTGATCCCTGTCTCAGCTCCAGGTTTGATCTGGAGCTCTCTGAGCACCGAGGAGCAGATGTGGAATGATTTCTCACACAAATGCAGTCCCATCTGCAGCTTCCTTTCCCTGCTCCAGGAGTGGGGCAGGATCACTTTGGTTCTCTTCTGTCACACCATCATCTCATTGGCCTTCACAGAGAGAGCAGAAAGCAGCAGAACAGTGACTGATTGAGAGAAAATGACAAGTTTAAACACAGTGCCACAGCGAATCCAGTTGTCCCTTCTGCCCCAGGCAGGTGCCCTGTGTGTAACAGGCTTTGCTGCTTGGTGCTGGGGTTATTACAAAAGTCAGGCATTAAAAGAACCCCTGTAGAAATTATGAGGGCTGAAGCATTTGCCTGCCTTAAAACTGGCCCCTGTTTGCCTGCAGTGTGTTGTGTCTGTGTCTGTCAGTGCAGGAGTGCAGTAACCCCCAGAAAGCCCCAGGAGACTGTGGTGGGAAACAGTCCCCAGCTCGGATGTGGGCACTGGAGTGAGGCCAGACTGGGATGGGTTGGCATTTCTGGGAGATGCAGTTGAACTGAGAAAGGGCTGTGCTCAGGAACAACAAAGCTGAGTTCACAAGGGAGATAAGAGATGATTTGGAAGAAGTCCTGAGGTCAAGTCTCCTGCCATGACTGCAACCCAACAGGATGCTCTCGTTAATAAGTCAGTCACTTTTTATTAAAATACAGATTGTTTCATCCTGTTACACAGTGTGTGCACACACACAGATTCCTCCTGCAGGGAGAACACCCAAACTTCTCCATGTTTCTGCTTCTGGAGTGATTAGAAAACTTACTTTAACCTGTCATTTGTTAGTTCATTGTTTTCATTGTATTTTATCTTGTCCAATCTCTTCCCTGCTGCTCACCCATTGCCTGCTTGGCTTTGGTGTAATTCTATGGAGGCCAGTCCTGACTTTTTCCAGCTTTCCTTTTGCTGGATTAGAGAAACCCAATTCCTCTGGTGTTCTCTGGTAAGAGGAATTTTCATTTATTCCCTGCCTTTCTTGCTGCCTTTTCTTGCACCTGATCTACCTGAGCTCAGGTTTTGTGCCTACAGACAACATGAGAGAGTTGTCACAAACCCAGGCCTTAGTTCACTAAATTCCATACTTGTTATTCCATTTCAAATATGGCAGTTCCTGTTCCTGGATGGGAATTCTATTTAGCACCTTTGTTCATATCTTTATTATACCTTTAGCTGTTCTTCCTGTGTCCTTCAGGACTTGGGGAGGTTTGGCCTCCAGACAAGGTGCACTTAGGCGAGTCTCTGCCTGTGTGTTGTAAATCAGGTGATGCCAGGTTTAATGAAAGTTCTCCATATATTCCACTGTTCCTTGGATAATTACTTTCCTCCTGCAAGGCCTGTACTTAGCAGCACAGTGTTGAAATAGATTTTTTTTCCCCCAGTCTTTATAGTCTTGTAATTGTATATTAAATGACGGGCAAAATTGACCTTTAGAACAGTCTGAAATTGCAGGGCTGAGGAGAGTCTCCAGTGGAATTTTATAGTGGCAAATATAGTGCAGAAAAATGACTGCTCCAAGGATTTCACTACACAAGAAGGGTCAGTAAGAATAGGAATAAAAATTCTGTGCTGCTGAAGAGATAGAATAGAATGTGTTCTAGTGTTGTTACCTGTTCCAGCTGAATCAGGGTGTAAGGTTTTGTCCTGATTCTGGTTCTGAAATGGTTTGAGGATCGGTGGCTTTGGACAGTGCTTTATGCTTCTCTTTAAGCATTTGAGTGTTCTCATTCCCAGAGAGACCCTGTCCTCTGTATTCCATAGTTTGGCCAGCCCAGATCCTTGCAGGATTCCCTTCTTTGTGTGTTTCTGTGCCCATGATAGAGTTGGATCCCAGTGGTGATGAGAAGGCAGTACCAGCTTCTGAAGTCCCAGTTTCCCTAGTTCACGAATTAAATAACTGATCCTTGAATCACGAGCCATCCCAGGCTGGAGGGGCCTCAAAAGGCTCAAGGTTTTGTGGGGAAGAGCCTTGGTGAGGTTGTCACCACTCTGGCCCTGAGGGGTGTGAATCAGCACCTCCCGTGGAGTTTGTCCCACTGGAGGATTGTTTTCACTGCAAACATTCCCTTCGTGCACCAAGATGAAATCATACCTTTATATAGACACACAGCAATACTCTAAATCTCTTCATGAGTCTATAGCCATGGCACACAGCTCTCAGTCTCACATGATACATGGATATTCATGTGTCTGTAGGAACCTTGGCTTTTATTGGTGCTTTAAATGTCACCATCTTTCGTGTTGTAAAAAGGCATCCTCGCTTCCTTCTCCCTCTGCGAAATGTCACCGTCCTTGGGTCTCCTGGTGAAGGGAGGAGCAGGAGCAGAGCAGCACCCTGAGCATGGCAGGTCTCCTGTCCCATCTGCTCCCAGTGCTGCTGTCACCAGTGAGGCTGTGGCTGTCACCAGTGGGGCTGTGACAGTCCCTGTCCCATCTGTTCCCAGTGCTGCTGTCACCAGTGAGGCTGTGGCTGTCACCAGTGGGGCTGTGGCAGCCCCTGTCCCATGTTCCCAGTGCTGCTGTCACCAGTGGGGCTGTGACAGTCCCTGTCCTGTCTGTTCCCAGTGCTGCTGTCACCAGTGGGGCTGTGACAGTCCCTGTCCCATGTTCCCAGTGCTGCTGTCACCAGTGGGGCTGTGGCTGTCACCAGTGGGGCTGTGACAGCCCCTGTCCCATGTTCCCAGTGCTGCTGTCACCAGTGGGCTGTGGCTGTCACCAGTGGGGCTGTGACAGTCCCTGTCCCATGTTCCCGGTGCTGCTGTCACCTGTGGGGCTGTGGCTGTCACCAGTGGGGCTGTGACAGTCCCTGTCCCATCTGTTCCCAGTGCTGCTGTCACCAGTGGGCTGTGGCTGTCACCAGTGGGGCTGTGGCAGTCCCTGTCCCATGTTCCCGGTGCTGCTGTCACCTGTGGGGCTGTGGCTGTCACCAGTGGGGCTGTGACAGTCCCTGTCCCATGTTCCCGGTGCTGCTGTCACAGTCTCGTTCAGGGTTCTCTGCTTTGCACTGGTTTTGTTGGAGGTGTTCAGTGAGAAGTCAGTGAAATACTCAAACTCCTCTGCACTGTGCCCACCCTCCCTGCCCTTCAGACCCCCTTTCCTTTGAGAACTAAACCCACAGGAACAGAGGAAGGAGTAACATCAGAGCCAGGAAACCTCCAGCCCATGTCCAGGGGCTGCTCTTCTGCCAGGGCCACTTCTCCTCAGTGTTCCTTTTCCAGTGTCTGGGGTTAATTCAGCTCTCAGCAGTCACACAGCAATCTCCCATCTCCCTTTTGCTCACTGTTATTTTCAGCCTGTCTCCTTGTCCCCGTGAGCTGTCACTGACCAAAGCCAGACAGATTTAGCTCTTCTCATCTTTCCTGGTGAATCAGTTTCTCCAGCTCCTGCTCTTCCATGTCCCAGCTGTATGCACCAGAAGTGAGCAGAATCTCAGAATTATTTAGGTTAGAAAAGACCTCCAAGACCATCAGGCCCTGAGTGGTCCACACCTTGTCACCAGACCAGGGCACTGAGTGCCACATCCACTCATTCCTTGCACACCTCTGGGGTGGTGACTCTCCCACCTCCCTGAGCAGCCCCTGCCAAAGCCTGGTGGCTCTTTCTAGGAAGAAACTTTTCCTGTTGTCCAAGCTGAACCTTGAGGCTGTGTGACAGTTACAGACTGACATGTTGTGTTGTGTTACACTGACTGAATGTGTGTCAGAGTGACAGGAGCTGAGGGGCCCAGATCTCAGCAGGACAAAGGGATCCTTTCACTGGTGGGTGCTCAGCTCCTGGCCCTCTCTGGATGAAGATTTCTGGTCTGTTCAGGCTCTTGTATGAGGCACCATGGAACTGCCATCCATGATTTTGTCTGATCCTCTCCCATTCCTTTGATATGTTCCAGTCCCACAGAATCTAGTGGCAGTAAATTATGTAATTTACTTGAGCTTTATATCAAAAAGCATTTAAGCCTTCCTCTGATACTTCATTTGGTATCTTACTGAGTTCCACTGAATATCCCTAATTCTTTTGCAATTACAAACGTGGAATAATCATCTCCTATAAAGTTATTAATGGCATGAGAAGATAAAAAGGGTCTCTCTTCCCCTCCTGAGCTGGAAGGCTCCCAGCCTCCCCTCATATGGAATTATTTCAATTCTGTCAGCTTTAGAGTAAAGCCACTCCTGATACAACTTGACAGAACCCAAATTCTTGTTTCTGTCCCGATGACTCTTCGCTGGTTCTTGGCTTGTACAGCACACAGCTGAACCTGCACTGGGTGATGTCAGGGCCAGGTCTTGGAGCACAGCTTTGCACAAGGCTGCTTAGTGCATCTTCACTCCATCAGCCAAGTCTGGAGTCTTCTCAGAATGAGGGAGTTTGGGTTTTGAGATAGCTCATTTTCATAAATTCAGCTGTTTCTCCTGAGAGCCATTTGTGTGCCTGGTAAAAGGCACAGGTGTTCCTCAGTTATTTGTCTGGAATGGTGTCTGGATCAGGAGCTGATGGTTACAGGATCATTCTGGGTAGTCTCTCAGTCCATCAGCACAATATAAGGGATCTCAGGGTAAAAAAAAGCCCAGAATTTTGGAAATGCTCTATAAGCATCCCAGAGATCTCAGGTAAATGTTGGGACTCTTGAACACAAGTCGTTCAGTCCTTTTGATTTTTGAAAAGATTATTGATGATATTTAGTGGATTCTTCAGCTGCTGTTGTAGTGGGATCCCTCACCTTCATGTCCCTTGTCACATGTCTGTCCCAACATAAATCCAGATTCTTTATTGCAGTTGCATTTCCTGTGTCAGTATGACAGTCTCAAATAAATCTTCTGGAACATGTAAATGCGAGGATTGGACACTGAGAGTCAGAGGATCAGTCAGGTTTGAAAAGACCTTGAAGATCAGCAAGTCCAACCATCAACCCAGCATCACCACCACGTTCATCACTAAACCATGTCCTCAGATGCCATATCCAATGGTTTTTGAACACTTCCAGATATGAGGACTCCACCCTGTCCTGAGCAATCCATGCCAGGGCTGGACAGCCATTTACAGGAAGGAGTTTTCCCAGTATCCCACCTAAACTGCTCCTGGTGCAACTTGAGACTGTTGGCCCTTATCCTGTCCCTTGTTCCCTGGGAGCAAAGCCTGTCCCCCATCTTGTTCCACCTTCCTGTCAAGGAGTTGTAGAGACTGAGAGGGTCCCTCCTGAGCCTCCTTTTCTCCAGGCTGAGCCTCCCCAAGCTGCCTCAGCTGCTCCTGGTGCTCCAGACCTTTCCCCAGCTCTGCTCCTCTATCTGGACTTGCTGATGCCCCTCAATGTCCTTCTTGTTACAGAGGCCCCAGAGTGACCCCAGCTGTGTGCATCCACATGTGCAGCCCTTTATAAAGTGATGCCTGTGCTGGCAGAAACTTTCTGTCTCTTGGGTGTGTTTGGAGGAAGAACTTGGCCACTCAGCAGCTCTCAAGTACAACAGCTCTGAGCTTTGTCCCTTGAGTCCTGTGGATGTGATGCTTGGTCTCTGCCTCAGTTTCTGCCGTGCCCCTGACAGGCTTCAGGAATTCTCAGTGATGAGTTTTGCACAGCAGCAAATTCAGAGTGCCCCAAATCTGTAGGGCAGCACACAGATGTCCCTGGCTGCTGCTTGAAAGGGAGTCTGTGCAACACTTCTGGTGTGTACAGTTGTTTCCTGAAAGCTGGGGATTCTTGCAGGAGTGTAGGCAAGTCTACGGACAGCTGGGACAAGGAATTCTGCCAATCTCTATATTCTAGAACATGTGGGTTTATTGCAAGGGTAAAAAGGGCCTTGGCTTCAGCCACCAGCCTGGGCTGGAGGGGAGTCCCAAAGAGAGAGGGAGAAAGAACAGGAGGATATGGGCTAAGTGAGGAGGGAGCGAGAGAGCAAAGTGGCAGGGGAAAGAGAGTAAGAGAGAGCAAGAGTAGGGGGAAGAGGAAGGGGAAGAGTGAGCAAAGAGCAGCGGGAAGGAGAGGAGGAAGAGGTAAGAGAGTTAAGAAGTAAGAGGTAAGAGAGCGAGGTCCTTGTTACAATCCATTATATCTCCTTTTGTGATGAATATTCTGATTTTCAGTGACCAACCAACACAAGACACAAAATCCTATAGAATCTACATACAGCCTATGAGAACTACTATATCACCATACTGTGTTATATTTTAAACTCTAGAAACTGCTTTTTAAACTTCTGTTTTACTACATTGACCTTTGGATCCCTTAGCCAGCAGAAAGGGTTCTGCTCAATCAAAAGGGATTCTCCTTCAGCCAGACCATTGTTTTCAGGTTCTGTAGTAACTAAAACTTAGTATCCTACAACTCAAAGTCAGCTTTCATTTCTATCCCGATTATAGGTTTCATATTTTCAGAATCTTTTGCTAAGCAATCATATTGATAAGGTTTCCCTGATTCATCCTCCCCAACACAGGAGCAAGTGAATCTGTTAACAGAGATGGGTGGGTGGGTGAGCTTTTAGGTCCCTTCCCACCCAAATCATTCCATGATTCAGTGTTAAAAAGCAGTTTTACACCAGAAACCAAATGAAAACTGTCTTGAGGCGGCCCCAGTTCATGTTTGGTGTGTCCCCAGAGAGGCACAGGCAGAGCCACAGGCAGGACTGAGGGGAAGAGGTAAAACTGCTTCCCTGGGTCATGTCCAGTGCCTCTGGTGGTGGGTGGTTCCCAGTGGGAGCCCAGGGGGAAGGGTGGCAGCTTTTTCAGTTTACCCCCCTTTCCCCTGGCACTGCAGCACTTTCTGTGCAGGGCTGGACCCCTGTTGAGGAGCTGGGAGTGCTCTCCATGGAGGTTTACGCTCTCTGCAGAGGAAGAAGCAGCAAGTTTTGGTGGGAAGCAGCACAGATCAGATCATCTGAGATGGGCTGTGGGTGGATCCCTGCCTTTGGGGGAAAAGTAACAAAGAGTAAAATGCCCAGTGAAGTCCGTGGCTGGAGCAGTGGCAAGGAGGGAGCTGAGCTGTCCCTGCTGGGAGCTGCTCTGTGCTGTGGTTTCAGCGCCAGTCCAACATCGTGGCAGCCCAGGAGCAGCCTTGGGAAAGGGGAGCATTGGGAAACAAACAACTGAAGGTTTAGTGCAAGAAACAGCCTGAGCTGCAATACAAAGGGCCATTACAGGCTGCTGGATCCAGATCCTTCTTTTTAAGGTTCATAGTCACATCAGTTACTCTTTGCATAGACCTCAAACATCCCCCAATTCTGTTTCTCACCACACTGTTTTTTGTGGTAGAACTGATTTGCTTTGGAGTTTGAAATCTTCTTTTCAGCCTACTTATGTTTGTATCTAGTTCAAGCCCCTTTGCTGCAGTTGTCTCAGTAACCTGTCCTGTTTTCTTCTTGGTGTTTGGGTTTTCAGTGTACATTATGGAGAGAAGGTTCTTCCCGAGGTTTCCCCATGTTTTCAGACTGGTTTGCTCAATGAGTGAAATCCAGGGGGTTTGTGGTGTATCTTTCTCTTAGTTTACAGCATCAGCTTCCCATGCAGCTGGAGGTGACTCCCTGTGACCAGTGACATCAGGCAGTCCTCAGTCCTTGTCCAAAATCATGATCCTGTCCAATGGATTCGGGCACTGAGCAGGACCATCAGCTGTCTTCCTGGGAAATACCACATCCTGCTATCGGACTAGTCTGTCATCCTTGCCTGAAGACCTGGTTTTCTATCATCCTTAGAAGCTTTTGTGTTGAAGTAGAATTACACAATTTCCTGATCACCAGGATCATCAAGTCCAGCTTCTGGCCCTGCACAGAACAACCCCAAAAATCCTCCCATGTGCCTGAGAGCAGTGTCCAAACACTCCTTCAACAATACAGATGTGAGTCTTCAGAACATTTCTAGAATCCAGTGAGTCTGGATGGAGAAACATGGGTTTTGTAATTGTTTCCCAGCAGACATGGTCATGCAAGAAGCATTTGTCTGGTCAGGAGCTGGTTTGAGTTGGGCTGTCTCATTAGTACCCCATTTCTGTCTTACTTGGGTATTCCAAAACTTGGAATTTTACTCAGTTTCTGGCTCTTGCACCAGAGACAGTGAACTGATGGTAGGTCTAGAATCAGGGAATTCCCTGGGAGCATTCTGCTGTGCTGTTAACTGGATGCCAAAGGAACGGGCAGAGCACCTCAGTTTATTTCACATTTCCTGGGTGATTTTTTGGTTTGGTTTTTGTTTTAAATTTAGCAGAATATGGAGCTCCACAAGAGATTGGTTCTGTTATTGTAGAGGTGAAGGAGGGTTGGAAGGGAAGTGTTGAGGAAGGTAACGTGCTTCCTCTGCTGCCCATGCTGTGGCCATGTGGAACTGACACTTGACATCTCTGCAGCAGCCTCTCTCCATCCTGGGCTTTTTTCCCGAAGAGGTGACACGGAGGACAGCAAATCTGGTTCTCTAGAGGAGTCTCTGCTCATTTCTGTCCCTTACCTCACCAGCTCCTTGGTCCTTGGCCCTGAGAGAGTCCTGCCTATCCTGTTCCTTTCCCTATATCCTACCACATGCTCCCTGTCTTCCTTCTCCTGACTGTGGCATTGTGAATGGTTCATGCTGGTGTCCTTGAAAGAAACAGCCTCAGGTCAAGTCAGGTCAGCTGTTGGCAGTGGGCACAGTTGGGTATGCAGAGGTGGGAGGTAGGAGGTAGAAGACTTGTGGATTGCTCAGCTGCGATCCTGAGCAGCTGGGGCAGAGGGAAGCAGAGGATCTGGACAGCACAGATGGGGTTTTTTGGAGTTGTGTGTGGATTTCCATCAATACAACAAAGCCAAGTGTCCATCCAGAGTATTCTGGACAAGGTGCCATCCTTGTCACTGCAAACTACGCTGGGGTGACCTGGAATCCCCCAGTGGCCGATGGAATGACCCTCAAAGGGAGCCCCACCAGAGCCAGGCTGTGGTGTGAATGCTGTCCCTGCCTGTTCTGTGACCCAGTTCCAGTCCGTGGCTGCCCAGTTTGCTTTGTGGTGGAGTCCCCTCCTGCCGTGTCCACCGTGAGCCAGCTGACTGTTGGGTCAGGACTCAGCCGTGGGAAGGGATTTTTGTGTTTGGTGCATTGTGGTGGTGGTGGTTCCACGGCTCCCCCACAGGTGCCAGCAGTCACCTCGGAGTTGCTGTTGTCTGTTTAAAGAGCTGTCCCCTGTTCTGGGCTGCCCTGACCCATAACCACTGTCCCTTGTGCTTGCAGCTGACGCTGACCATCTTGCGGCAGACGGGGGGGCTGGGCATCAGCATCGCGGGGGGCAAGGGCTCCACGCCCTATAAGGGGGATGACGAGGTAAGGCTGGGCTGGGTCACTGCTCAGGCACCTGCCTTGGGGCCTGCTTCTCTGTCGCCTGCGTGTCCTCGCACCTGAGCGTTGTGGGGCCGGGGGGGAGCAGCCCCAAATCCCCCCAAAGCAAGACCCTGCCCCTGAACCAGGGTGGTCTGACCTGGAGCAGCCGTGGGAGCAGAGGGTTCTTCCCCAGCTGTGTCCTGGGGCACAGGGTGTGGGGTTGTTCCCCTCCTGGTGGCATCAGCTGCATCGTGTGCCAGTCCCACTGGAGGAGGGTTAATGTGCCATTCCCTGGGGACAGCCCTGCCGTGGAGTTTCTGTCCCCCTTGTCACCTTGGGGTAGCCCTGCAGTGAGGTTTCTGTTCCCTTTTCCCAGCTCCTGAGCGGGTTGATGTAGTTGCCACGTCCCCTCATTGTGGGTTCAGGACTCTCCTTGGAGCTGAGGGGTCTCTGAAGGGGTAAGGAATGGGCTCTCCATATAAGAGATGGTTTTGTTTCCAGGGCATCTTTATTTCCCGTGTGTCTGAGGAGGGCCCTGCAGCTCGTGCAGGGGTCCGTGTTGGTGACAAGCTTCTGGAGGTAAGGACTTCTGTGACAAAGCAAATGCTGCTGGTAACTTGGAGTGGAGGTGTGAGACGGATGGGGATGGGTTTGCATCACACATGTTTTAGACCAAATCGAGCATTAGGAGATGTGTAAGGGCTGAACAAAATCCTCAGAGACAGTTGTTTAATTTGTGTTACCATGAATCTTTTATTGCTTTATAAGCTCCTGCATTTACTCTGGCCCAGCTCTGAAGTATTGTGTGACCCAGGTGGGAAAAAATACATCCCCAGCAGGCTGAGCTGTGCATACCTGGGCAGGGCAAAAGTGAACCCTGTAAAATAACTTGTTTCCCAGGGAGCCAGCCATGGGAATTGTTTGGGTGGGAAGGCACCTTAAAACCCATCTCATTTCAGCTCCTGCCAAGGGCAGGGACACCTTCCACTAGACCAGGTTGCTCCAAGCCCCATCCAGCTCAGGCAGCCTGGGCCTTATCCCCTGGTTCTCCCTTACGTGCCACGCTCCAGGTGACCTGCTCTGTGACATTCCCCACACTGAGGGACTGTCACACTGACAGCTCCAGGTGTTCCAAGGATGTGAGCAGGTGGATGGCCCTTCCGGAAGATGAACCTGAGTTGTGTTGAATTTTGTTGGTGGAGATGTTTCTGTGTGAGGGTTATCTGTCTGGGATGTTGCCTGTAGGGGTGATACAGGTGTAGGGAATTTACGACTCCCTGTGGGAAAGAATTCCTCTGAAAGGAAACCATTTCCTTGGTTTCCCTGACCTGGGACAGGTAGCAGGTGCTGTAAGAATGCAGGAAAACTTCCCAGAGGTCTGGACACAACTGTGGGAGGAGGGCCCGGGTGAGGCAGGGCTGAGCCAGTTCCTGGGGCAGCAGTGGCTGAGTTGGGGCTGTGTTTGAGAGGAGACTGTGTGTGAGATTTGGGCTGTGTGTGAGGGGGGGCTGTGTGTGAGATTGGGGCTGTGTGTGAGGGGGGGCTGTGTGTGAGATTGGAGCTGTGTCTGAGGGGAGGCTGTGTGTTGTTTTGGGCTGGGTGTTAATTTGGCTGTGTGCTGGTCTGGTCTGTGTATTGGTCAGAGCTGTGTGTTGGTCAGGGCTGTGTGTTGGTGGGGCTGTGTGTGAGGCTGGAGTGATGTTGTTTTGGGCTATGTGTTGTTTTGGGCTGTGTGTTGGTCAGGGCTGTGTGCTGGTCAGGGCTGTGTGTTGGTTTGGGCTGGGTACTGGTCAGTGCTGTGTGTTGATTTGGCTGTGCGTTGACTGGAGCTATGTGTTGATTTGGGCTGTGTGTTGTTCTGGGCTGTGTGTTAGTTTGGGCTGTGTGTTGGTCAGAGCTGTGCTGCTCCGGGCTGTGTGTTGTTCTGGGCTGTGTGTTGGTCTGGGCTGTGTGTTGTTTTGGGCTGTGTGTTGTTTTGGGCTGTGTGTTGTTTTGGGCTGTGTGTTGTTTTGGGCTGTGTGTTGGTCAGAGCTGGGTGTTGGTTTCGGCTGGGTGTTGGTTTCAGCTGTGTGTTGGTTTGGAGCTATGTGTTGGTTTGGGCTGTGTGCTAGTCAGAGCTGTGTGTTGTTTTGGGCTGTGTGTTGTTTTGGGCTGTGTGTTGTTTTGGGCTGTGTGTTGTTTTGGGCTGTGTGCTGGTCAGGGCTGTGTGTTGGTCAGAGCTGTGTGTTGTTTTGGGCTGGGTACCTGTCGATGCTGTGTGTTGATTTGGCTGTGCGTTGACTGGAGCTATGTGTTGGTTTGGGCTGGGTGTTGGTCAGAGCTGTGTGCTGGCTGGAGCTATGTGTTGATTTGAGCTCTGTGTTGGTCAGAGCTGTGTGTTGGTTTGGCTGTGTGTTGGTTTGGGCTGGGTGTTGGTTTGAGCTGTTTGTTGGTTTGGAGCTATGTGATGATTTGGGCTCTGTTTTGGTCCAGGCTGTGTGTTGATTTGGGCTCTGTGTTGGTCAGCGCTGTGCTGCTCCGGGCTGTGTGTGTGTTGATTTGGCTGGGTGTTGGTTTGGGCTTGGTGTTGGTTTCAGCTGTGTGTTGATTTGGAGCTATATGTTGTTTTGGGCTGTGCGCTGCTCCGGGCTGTGTGTTGGTTTGGGCTCTGTGTTGGTCAGAGCTGTGCACTGCTCCGGGCTGTGTGTTGGTTTGGGCTGTGTGTTGCTCCGGGCTGTGTGTTGATTTGGGCTCTGTGTTGGTCAGAGCTGTGTGTTGTTTTGGACTGTGTGTTGGTCAGGGCTGTGTGTTTTGGGCTGGGTGTTGTTTTGGGCTCTGTGTTGGTCAGGGCTGTGTGTTTTGGGCTGTGTGTTGCTCGGGGCTGTGTGTTGCTCCGGGCTCTGTGTTGGTCCGCGCTGTGCACTGCTCCGGGCTGTGTGTGTGTTGATTTGGCTGGGTATTGGTTTGGGCTGTGTGTTGGTTTCAGCTGTGTATTGGCTGGAGCTATATGTTGTTTTGGGCTGTGTGTTGTTCTGGGCTCTGTGTTGCTCCGGGCTCTGTGTTGCTCTGCACTGTGCGCTGCTCCGGGCCGCGTGTGACGGGAAGCCGTCCCTGTGTGTGCCCAGGTGAACGGCGTGTCCCTGCACTGTGCCGAGCACCACGTGGCCGTGGAGGCGCTGCGGGGCTCGGGCAGCTCCGTGGCCATGACGGTGCTGCGGGAGCGGATGGTGGAGCCGGAGAACGCCATCACCGTCACCCCGCTGCGCCCCGAGGACGACTACAGCCCCCGGGAGCGGCGCGGGGGGCTGCGCTTCCCCGAGGGCCCCGAGCCGGCTCCGGACACACAGAGGTTTTCCACCTGCCTCGTGCGCAACGAGAAGGGCCTCGGCTTCAGCATCGCCGGGGGCAAGGGCTCCACTCCGTACCGGGCCGGGGACACGGTCAGTCTCATCCCCTGGGATCCCCGAATCTCCCCCGTCCCTGGGCGTGCAGCGCTGCAGCCTGGCCCTGGGCTGGTGTGCCGGGTGGTCTCTGAGAGCCAAGTGTTCCTGAGTCAGGGAGCCGTGGAATTCCAGTGTAGTTTGGGTTTGGAGGGACCTTAAGTGTCACCGATTCCATCCCCTAGTCGTGGCCAGCTTCCGCTGTCCCAGGTTGCTCCAAGCCCTGCCCACCATGGCCTGGAACACTTTGAGGGATGGGACAGCTACAGCTTCTCTGAGCAACCTGTGCCAGGGCCACACCACCCTCAGAGGGGACAATTCCTTCCTGATATCCCATCCAACCCTGCTCTCTGCCAGTCTGGGAAGCCGTTCCTCATGCTGTCACTGCAGGCCCTTGTCCAAAGTCCCTCTCCATCTCTTTTATAGAAGGAGGGGGGCTGGGGCTCCCAATCCCTGCCAGTGATATCTAATCCTGCTGCTGCCCTCTTGGCACAGATTCCAGGCTCTGGGCCACAGCAGGGCTTTGCTGTCAGGGGCTCTGGGAGCAGAGGGTTTGTGTGGAGTGGGGAGCAACTAGAAAGTGTCAGGGCAGGGGAAGGGTCTGTGGAGGGGAGAGGACTGAGACCTGCCTGGGAACACCTTTGGAGAGCCAGGCTCAGGTGAGGGAAAGCCGGGGCTGCTCCGACCTTCCTGACTGTGCTCCAGGGCATCTTCATCTCCCGGATCGCCGAGGGGGGCGCAGCCCACCGGGATGGGATCCTGCACGTCGGAGACCGGGTCATCTCGGTGAGTGTGTGGGCCCTTCCTCCTGCAGGGGCTGCTGCTCTGGAGCTGGGTTTTGGGGGTCCTTTTTTCAGCTCCTGAGCCTTCTGGGAGAGCGTGTCATTTGGGTGGCTCTCTCCTGTCTGGTGGTGGGTTCAGTTACACCTCCCCTTTCCCCAAGTGCTTTATGCAAGTGCTTTTCCCAGGAATGGCACAGAGGGAGGGGACAGAGCAGCACTGCCCCAGCCTGGTGTCCCTCTGGAGCGTGGTGTCCCTCTGGAGCCTGGTGTCCCTCTGGAGCCTGGGTGGTGGCTGGGGGGCTCGGCCATGGGGAGATGGGGAGCCCCTCGGGGCACAGGGGGGTGGCAGGGTCAGCGTGGGCTGGAGCAGGAGGTTCCCTGGGGTCTGTGGAGCAGTGCAGGGGGACCTCAGTGATTCCCTGCTTCACTGGAGCTCTGGCCTCGGCCTCCCGTCCTGTGCGTGTGGATCTCACTGCTCTAACCTCGTGTCTCTGCTCCTGGTCCTCACTCCCCTCCTGCGGGAGCCTCTCCTCCACCTCCCACCCTCCTCCCACGCTGCATGCTGCCTCTGAGGGAACCTCCAGATCCTGCTGCTGGTGGTGGGTTTCTGGCCCAGCTGCTGTGCTAAGAGCACGTGTTACCACAGCGCTGGCGTGAGTAAACACTGATACAGCCTCGTCAGTGCTGGCTTCTGTCTGCTCTACCCCTGGGCTGGGGCTGTGCTGTATTTGCTCAGGCACAACGTTTTGGTGGAGCTTGGGCCCAGGGCTGACACTGGTGTCTTGGCAGGAAGCTTGAACTGGTATAGCATCTCCCACTCCCCAGAATCAATCCCTGACTGTGATTAATGCCAGATGGACTGAACTGTTTTAGATTTGCTCATGTTTTGATGCTCCATGGTATGGAGACAGTACTGAGGCCCATCATTTGGGGTCGGTTTGCTCAACCTGTGGAAAGAGGAGACACAAAACCTTAGAACAGATTCAAAAGTGAAACCTGTCTCCTCCCTGCTTCAGCAGCTCTATTTATATCTGTGGGCAGCTTCATAGGAAAAGCAGATCTAATTCCCTAGTAATAGCACGCAGTGCATTCCTTATGGGATGTGTGAGCTCATGTCCTACAGAGTTCAGGCCTCTGCTGGGTTCTGACGTGGCTGAGGCATGACTGTCACTATTCCTGACACCCCCAGCGGGGTCCCCTTGGTCACCTGTGCTGAGGTGTGTGTGACCATACAGGTTTGGTGCTGAGACCCCAGGCTCACCTCTGATGAGTGCAGGAACGTGTCACCTTTCAGGAGAACACTCACCAGAACTGCTCCCAGAATTTCCAAGCCTGCTCACCATACCCTTTTGAATTAGCAATTGCCCGTTTTTATTGGAAAGCTCCCACGATGCCAGGTTTCCTGGGATGTGGGTGCATGGGGAAGGGGAGGACCCTTGCTGGTACAGGGCTCATAGGTCCCTCAGGCAAAGGCCCATTTTCAAAGCTGTGGTCTCCTGGTCGTGCTCAGCTCTCACTTTGCCAAAGAATTCTGTTCTCTTAAGAAAATAAATACAGCACAGCTTCCTGCTCTTCCCCTGTGCTCTAAATCCTCCTGGACTTCTTAGCAGAAGAACTGGGATTGCTCCTTTGACCTTCTATGGGGAGCTTTGAGCACATGGATTGAAGAGCCCAGCCTAGGTCTCCCCTGAGTTAACACCCCTCGACATGCCCCAGTGACTGTCACTCACTCCCCGGATTCCCTGTGTTCCCGTGTCTCTTGGGAGTCATTTTGGTGGGTGAAGACACTGCACAGGGACCTGCTGGGGGGAGTGCTGGAGTTGTGGGAAGGGAATCCAGCAGGGACGCTGCAGGATTGGGAGCAGTTGCTAAGGGCAGCTGATACTTTTGGGGTGGGACTGGGAAGAAAACGGATTGTGGGGAGATTTAGGATAGTGGTGAGGGACACATGGATGAGGCAGTGTGACCCCTTAGTGATTGGCCAGGATGATACAATTCCCTGGCACACAGAGAAATGTGTGGAGCAGGGAAAGGACAGACACTGTCCCTTTCCCAGGGCACTCGGGGAGCCATGCTGCATGGCTGGCCTTGCTCTCTGTCTAGATGAAGGCCATGGAAAATTAGCTGTCCAAAAGCTGGGTAGCCATCAGGATTGCCAGGGAGTGGAGAGTTCCTGGGTGAAATGCACCGAGGGCTGTTACATTTGAGACACCTCTGACTGCTCTGGTCCCTGCTCCAGGGAGGCACCACCATCCTCTTCTGGTCTGACCCCATCTGCCCCTGTCAGGGGCAGGAAAACAGAAGAGGGGATGTGAGAAATGAGGGTGGGTCACGCTGCTGCAGATCTGTGTGTGCAGTGTGATCACAGTGCTGCAGAGTCAGAGCAAGGCTTGGCTTGGAAGGGACCTTAAAGATCATCTTGTTCCCACTCAGTGAGCATGTCTGGCCTTGATCTGGTGACAGAACCAAGGAGCCAAATCTCTCCTGCATGTTGCCTTTGTTAACCATCAGAGGACCTGAGGAACCCTCCCTTCCCAGTCCCTGGACACACGGCTGCTGCTTTCCCTTCAGCAGGGATAAGTGCAAACTCCAGAAGGAACACGCTGCAGACACAGCTGGGCCCAAATCACAGAGGCTGGAGGGGGGCAGTACCTTTCCAGGGGCACACCTGGGCACAGGTAGTGCTCACAGGGCAGGAACAGCAGCCAGCTTCTCCCTGGTCCTGCCCTCAGGCTCAGGATTTATCTTGCTGGCAGAACGTGCACACATCCTCCCTTCCTCACTCCAGTAAATGCTCCTGTCGGCAGGTCTCCAGCCTCTGCTCCAAGCAGCAAGGTCTCCAGGCTCTTTGTCAGACCTCAAGGCTTTCATCCAGCTTCTGGGCCAGCCACCTCTTGAGTCTTCCCACGTTTTGGATTCTTTGTTGATGGCTAGTCCAGCTTGAATTTTACCAGTAGCTGTTGCAGAACAGAGTGAACTGGCACAGTAAATACAGAATGTGAGAAGGCAGAGCAGATGTGGACTCAAGCCCAGAGCTTGGCCAGACCAGCACTGACCAGCAGCCTCTTGTTCTCCCCTGTATTTCCCTGTGCTTGTTCCTCACCTCCAGTCCTCTTTCTGTTCTGCTACACGTCCCATAATAAGTGCTGCATATTCCTGCAACACCTCCCTCAAGCTTCCTGCAACCACTTGGCCCTTTCCTACAGGAGATGTGCTGAGACAAGCCCTTATAATTTCCATTTCTTCTACGAATCAGTTTCCAGGTTTGGTCACACTTCTCTGGTGTGGGTGATTCCTTTGGGCAGCTGTTTCTGGTGACTGCTTTGAGGATCCATGTGGGAGTGTCTGAGCCCTGTGTCTGTTACCTGCACTGGGTTAAGGGCCAGGCACCTCTGGGGTTAATTTGTTACCTCTCCTGCCTGATGCTCTGTCCTGTGCTCAGCAGCCATTGCCCAGGTTCCTTTCATCCCTCCTCTTCCTCTTCCTGTGGGCATGTGCCAGCTGCTACCTTGACGTCCTTGTGGCTCCTGCCAGAGGTGTCCCTTGGGGGACAGTGCCCTCAGCAGAGGTGACACCGTGGAGTTCCCAGGGCAGTCCAGGGCTGCCTGTGCCCCTCCCTGCCTGTCCTAAGGAGAGCAGTCCCCACAGCTGTGGGTGGGGAGAGTCCTGGAGGGTCACGGGTGGTCTGGACAAAGCCCTGGAATGTGTCAGCTTAGTCCAGAAACTGCTCTCTGGGAAGGAGCTGGGAAGTACCA